>NW_021318834.1:477238-543237 GCF_001605985.2 Dendrobium catenatum | reverse complement strand
GGGGGGTGAATTATAACTTTAAAAAAAATTCTATGATAATAAAAATTTTCTTGCTAGAAAATTATTATGAAAATAATTCCAAATTAGTAACTTAGCACATGAAAAATCAAATAAGAGTTTAATTTTTTTTAATTATAAGGCATAATTACATTAATTAAACTATGAAATTTTTCTTTTCGTTAACCACAAATTAATCTAAATGTAGATTGTAATAAAGGATAAAATTTGTACAGGTAATTAAAAGTGTAGAAATGAAAATGCAAAAAAGTGAAAATAAGAAAGAGCACACAAGAAATTCTATAATGGTTTGGTCAACCTTTACCTATGTCCACTCCCTAGAGTCCTCCAACCTGAGAATTGCACTAATCACTATAGTGTCTCTCCATTAGTCCCTACATGGAAGAGAAGCCCTTACAAGAATCACTTCCACCAAACCTAGTGCGGTGTAAAATCAGAAGCTATGTCACCCTCCTGATAATGGCAGCAGACCTTCAATCCTTTTTCTCCATCCTGGATAAGGTAGAGAAGCTGAAATCTGTCTTCACCCTTCTGGTGAAAGCATAGAATAATTCTTTTTCACCCTCTTTGTGAAGGTAGAGAACCCTATACTCTTTACTTTGAATTTTCTCTCCCAAGAGGATCTTGAATAACTCACCAAGGCCATAGGAGGAAGCTAGGTGGAAGCTTTTCTAGAGCAACCATGTGAAACCCCTCACACTCCTCCCTCACACAAAACCTCACCTTCTTCTTACCCTCTAAGCGCAAAGCTCTCAAGAAAAAAATCTCCCTCAGAGTTCCTTCAATAGCCAAAGACCTTATAAAAAAGTCTTCAAAAGGTTACTTAAACATTAGGCTTCAAAAAACCTTAATTTTTCAATATGGTCATCTCTATTTTGACAGTACAATCTAGGTTCATGCAATATGATTAGTTCAAAAACAAAACTCATCCAGTATGATGAAAATAGTGGCTCAGATGAGTTATTCAATTTTAGCAAACATATCGTACATTACGATTGAAAGTTTATAAAATATGAATAGTTTAATTTCACTTTATTTATACATGATGATCAAGGGGATAATTAGAAATTATCTCTATAGTTTATTTAGAAGCTCGTACAATATTTTATAAAGTTTGCTAAAATAAGATAGTATAATGGGTTTAGGGTTTCTATATGATTCACATCATATAGTATAATTAGTCTAATATCAATAGCTCGTACAATAAGATATAGATATTGAATGATATGATTAGTTCAAAAATTAAGATTTCATCTGGTACAATATTGGGATAACTAGATTTCATCTCTATCAATCATACGATACAATCAATATTATACAGTATAATTAGCCACATTTAATAAGCCTTGATTTATTTGACTAATCATCGGGGATAATTTATATAAGATTTCAAATATTATACAATATGATTAGGAATGTACAATACTATTTGTTTAAAATTCATTTTAATTTTTTTACTTAATTTATCTAGTGGCTAAGGTTTTTCAAATTGAAACAAATTATACAGTATAATTGGTATCGTAGATTATAATTGGTTCTTTAGACTTAATAATTCAATTAGCCGTTTGATCTCTTTTTCAGATAACATATCATACAGTATGATTATAATCATATAATACAATTAGTTAAAAAATAAAAGTGCATCTCAAATATTCTTCACTCCCCTAGGCCAAACTCAAGAAATATAAATTATAAGAAAGTTAAATTTATAAACTTTTTTTATTGACATCCTACTCTATCCAAATTTTAGTCCTTAGTAATCTTGAGCGGTTTATGTTATACCTAGAATTTTAGTGTGCATAGACAAAAATAATATCCAATATATGTTTAGAGAAATAAAATATTAATAAATTATATTTGATATTATCAAAACCACAAGCTAGAGATCCCGGATTGCATCACTTACTTATTGGAGATGCATTGAGAATGAATCCTAGTTATATTCTCATCCAAACATTAGCTTTTTGTGAAATTAAGTGGTTTTCAAATTTGTCCACCTTGGTTAACTATTGTCAAGGGTGGATGGATTTTGCTTTAAGCATTTTATGATTGATTTCAATTTTAAATATTTTGAATTTTGAGTTTTTATGGGCATTTGGGTGGCATTTTAAGATGTAGATCCCCCTCTGATTGATATAAACATTCAACATGACCATCATCATGGTATTTATGGGAAATTATATTTTATTAATTGAACTCTACTGACTTTGTTTGCTTACAAATAGAAGATTCGGTTCATCGTAGGCTTTATGCCTTAATTGAATAAATTTTTTTATTTATTTACCTTGAAGAACTAAATGAATGTATTAAAATAAATATCTCGGTTGATGCCTAGACTATATATTTGTTTGGTAGTTTGAGCCATGTCAACTCCTATTTACTCATATAGAAGGATCAGGTTCAAACTTGGAATTATCATTTGACCCACACAACATCATCTGACATTATGTGTATATCTGCAACACGCTCGCGCATGCAGGTATTTAGAGGAAATTTTTCTAATTATCTCTTGAGTCTTGTTAACTCTATCTAATTCCTAACAAAAGATTGAGTTCATTGCCAACTTTTTTTTAATAAATTTTCTTAGTTATTAGCTTTGAAGGCCTAATATGAATGTATCAAAATAAATTTCTCAGTCGACACTATGACTATATATTTATTTGATAGTTCAAGCCGTGTTAACTCATATTTACTCATATAGAAAGATCAGGCTTAAACCTAAATTTATCATCTAACCCGTAAAGCATCCTTAGACATCACAAGTGTACCCATAAAATGCTCATCGAGATCCATGTGGGTGTATATTCTTGCATGTATACATGTTAATATACTTAAGTGTACTTAATTTCATATTTATATGTACACATATTGCAGTACATGTGTGAGGGTATTTTAAAATATTTGGTGCTGAATCAGTCATGCATATGATCACCATTTGGGTGTGAACAATAGTTAATTTAGAGGTCCATAAACACATTTTATTTGCTTGTATAAATATTGTAGATTCGGTGGCATAACGTCATAGTGTGTGGTCCTATTTGAGAATTTTTAAACGCCTTCTTTCCACTTGCATAGATGTTACATATTTGGTGGCATGGCTTCATGGTGCACTAGGTGTCATTTGGGAAGTTGTAAATGCCTTATATTCACTTGCACATATGTTATGGATCCAATGGCATGGCATGGTGGCTTCTATATGCCTTATGTCCGCTTATACAAATGTTCTGAATCTGATGACATGGTGTAGCAGCTTGTGGATACCTTCTGTCTACTTATACGAATGTTGCAAATCCAGTGGCATGGCGTAGCAACTTATGGATGCCTTCTATCTGCTTATACGATTATTGCAGATCCGATGGCATGGCACTGCACCATGAGATGATGTTCTGATCAAGGTCGAGAAGTTCATTTTCCCTGTGATTTATTTTTTTATACATGGATAAATATTTGGAAATACCTCTCATTTTAGGAAGATCTATCTTAGCAATAGGAAAAGCTATGATTGATATTAAGAAGGGAGAATTAACTATGAGAGTTGAACACTGGGAGATGACAATTGATGTATTAAAATCTATAAAATTCCCTCAATAAAGGAATAAAGATTGTTTTAGGGTAGATTTGGAGGATGTATTAGTAGAAGATCTAAAGAAAAAAAATTTTGAAGGAGAATTGATTGAGTAAGAAGAAGATGAGCATGAAATAAATACAACTATTGGGCCCATTAAAATTAAATCTAGAGAAGAAAGTTAGATCAAAGGACATTTTTAATTGTTGGAAACTTCATCTTTAGATAAAACTTTGGAACCATCTTTTGGAGAGGCCCCAACTTTAGAAATTAAAGCTTTACCTTGTCATCTTAAGTATGCATATTTGGGTAAAAGTTTTACTCTTCCTATAATAATTTCTACAAATCTTGAACAACATCAAGAGATAGAATTGATTAAGATTGTAAGTAACTATAAAAACGTTTTTGTGTAGACTATTATTTATATTAAAAGAATTAATCCTTCCATTTATATGCATATAATCTTAATGGAAGTAAAATTCTATACCTAAAGATGATCCTCAAAGAATACTTAATCCATCCATGAAAGATGTTGTTAAAAAAGAGATTCTTAAATGGTTAGACATTGGGATTATCTACCCAATTTCTAATAGTTCTTGGGTTAGCCACATTCATTGTATTCCTAAGAAGGGAAAATTTAATGTTATATCCAATGAACATAATGAATTGATGCCCACCAGAACTATTGTAGGTTGGAGGATTTATATTGACTACATGAAACTAAATAAAATAGAAAAAAAAAGATTATTTTCCTTAGCCGTTTATTAATCAAATGCTTGATAGGTTGACAGGACATCCATTTTATTACTTTTTAGATGATTTTTTTATTTTTGTTATCATTAGATTCTTTTTGCAACTGAGGATCAAGATAAAACTACTTTCACCAGTCCCTATGGAACTTTTGCTTTTAGGAGAATGCCTTTTGGTTTATGTAATGCTCTTGCTACTTTTCAAAGATGCATGATGTCTATCTTTTCAAATTTAATTGAGCAGGGTATTGAAATTTTCATGGATGATTTATCTGTTTTTGGCACTACATTAAATTCATGTCTATAACACCTAATTTTTATTTTAAAAGGATGTGTTATGACAAATTTAATCCTAAATTGGGAGACAATTCATGGTAATTGAAGGCATTGTCTTAGGGCATAAAATATCTAGGGAAGGATTGGAAGTAGACATTACAAAAATTCAGGTGATTGAAAAACTTCCTCCACGCAATTCTTTTAAGGGGATTATAAGATTCTTAGCATATGATGGTTTTAATATAAGATTTATAAATAATTTTCTAAAATTTCTAATCCTTTAGGTCATTTAATGTAGAAAGATGTTCCATTTATATTTGAGTTAGCTTTCCATAAAACTTTCCATACTCAAAAGCATCATTTGCCTAATACTCCTGTTATTAGTGCTCCTAATTTGTCTTTACCTTGTTTAGAAATGTGTGATGCTAGTGATGTTGTTGTTGGTGCAGTTCTGGGTCAAAAGAGAGAAAAAATTTCATGTTATTTTTTATGCTAGTAAAACTTTGAATTCCGCTCAATCTAATTATACAACCATTAAAAAAGGATTATTAGCTATTGTTATTTGCTTTTGACAAGTTCATATCTTATTTGATTGAGACTAAGGTTATTATTTACACTGATCATGATGCCATGAAATATCTTATGATAAAAAAAGACAATAAACCAATACTAGTTAGGTGGATTTTATTGTTACAAGAATTTAATGTATTTTTTTTTTATAATAATGGTTCTAAAAATAAAATTGTTGATCATCTATCTAGAATTGAAAAACATGCATTAGTTGATATTGAAATTAATGAAAAATTCTCTGATGAACAATTATTTGCTCTCCAGACAAACAAATCTCCACGATAAGATGACATTATAAATTTCATTATAAGTGGAATACTTTCTTATGAATTATCAGCATCTTAGAAAAGGAAGTTTGTGCATGATACCAAATCTTACTCTTGGGATGAACCTTATTTATTTAAATATTACAATGATCAAATCATAGGTAGATGCATTCTTGGTGAAGAAATAAACTTCATTACTAGTGAGTGTCATGACTCAAACTATGGTGGACATTTTGGGGGATTTAGAATTGCTTCTAAAATTCTTCAAGTTAGATTTTATTGTCTTACCCAATTATAGGATGTAAAGGAATATGTAGAAAGATGTGATCAGTACCAAAAGGATGGTAATATAACTAAAATAAATGAAATACCAATGGATTATTTTTTGGAAATAGAAATATTTGATGTTTATGGATTAGATTTTATAGGACATTTTGTGTCATAGCATGGAAACAATTATATTCTCATTGATGTAGATTATGTTTCTAAATGGATTTAAGGTGAGTCAACTTCTAAAGTTGATGCTCTAATTGTGATCAATTTCTTAAAGAATTTTTTTTTCTAGATTTGGGTTGCTAAGAGTTTTAATCAGTGATGAAAGAAGCCATTTTTATAATAAATCAATAAAAACTATTTTTAAGAATTTTGGGATTTTCCATAAGAGCTACTGCTTTCCATCACAAAACTAGTCGGCAAGCTAAAATTAGCAATATGAAAAATAAGAGGATATTGGAAAAAATAATCAGTTCTAATAATAAAGATTGGGCAATTAAATTAGGGAATTGCATTTAAAACTCTAATTTGTTCTCCTTATAAATTTGTTTTTGAGAAAGCTTGCCATCATCCTATGGAATTAGAGCATAAGGAATTTTAGGCAGTCAAAGAACTGAATTCAAATTTTATAAGTGTCAAAGAAAAAAGACTGCTATAATTGGGTGAATTAGAAGAAACTATAAATGAATCTTATAAAAATGAAAGAATTTATAAGGAAAGAGTTAAGAAATGGCATGATAAAAAAATTCTTAAGAAATAATTCACTCCTGCTTAGGATGTTTTACTTTTTAATTCTAGACTTATGTTTTTCCCATGAAAATTAAAATCTAGGTGGTCAGGGCCATTCATTATCAGAAAAATATTTTCCTACGGAACTTTGGAAATACAAGACAATAAAATCTTGCATATCCTTAAAGTAAATGGCCATATATTGAAATGTTATTTAGGAAATTATATTGACCAAATGTAAGAAATAACTGAATAAGATCATTTTGAAAAGCAATTATTCTTATAATCTAGCTGAAGACTTAAAACTTAGCACTTATAGAAGCAACCCATGTATGTGTTATTCTAGTACTAATTATGTTATGAATGTTATATCATGTTTATGTTCAACATATATTTTATTTGCCTTTTATCATTTTTATGAAAGCATATATTTGTAGTATTTTTTTATATGTTTATTTACATATTAGTAAATTCCCTTCTTTCTTAAATTATTGTAATCCTTTAATTATTTTTTTATTTTTATTATTTAATTAATCCTTATGAAAATGATAATTAAAAATTATGTAAAATTAGGATAATAATAAAACCTTATATCCTAGTTTGAATGAACTTTGTTTATACTTCATATGTTGGAAAAACTAATACTTAACTCATTTAATCATTTAAGGTATTATCATAATTTGAATTTATAAGCTACCTTTATGAAATTACTATTAAAATTGAAATATGAATAATTAGCATTAAAAGTTTGATATGAGTAGATTAAAATTTTAAATCATAGCTAACCTGAAGATTGAATTAGTAATCTCATCAAGTTCTTACATTCAAATCATTAAGATTGTATGAAGGTCTAAAGTAGAAGCTGATATTAAAAAACATTAATTATATACTCCACAAAAGAAAAAAGAAAAATAATTATAAAATAGTTCTAAAAAGAAAAGAAAAATATATGTACATTCAAAAATTGGTACAAGTGAAAGATTAAGATTAGAAATACAATCTTATACATAAACTAATAAGTATAAGATGGGATAGCTATTACAAGGGATGATGAACTAGTGAAAGAACAATTTTTACTACCATCATATCTAATCATTAAAACTCAATTATTCACTTGAAAAATTAAAAGTAATAATTAAATCTATAACTTATAATTTCAAATTAGGTTATAAGTAGAATGATTGATTAATTTAACTATTAGTATTTTTTTTTCCAAACTAGAAGTATAGCCATGTTTTTTTTACTAATTCTAGATAGTGAGTTTTATCATATATTTTAGTTGTTTTAGATTATCATTTTTTTTATTTTAGTTAATCATTTAATCAGAATTATAAAAATTTTATTTGCTAGAGGACAAGCAAGAGTTTAAGATGAAAATAATTTCATGAGTGTAAATAATGTTATGTTTTATATGTTAAATTGCTAGTAAAATCATTTTATTATAGTTGTGTTTGTTCAGAAAAATATAGGAAATATGTAAATATTTTAAGTATGGTACAACACCATGATGTTTGACACTACACCGACATGGCACTATCATTAACACTTTCGAAACACCCAATTTGGACATTGTGGTGCCCAATTTTTGTTTAACAATGCTATATCATTGGAGGAGTCAACATTGCAAAGACCAGACTTTGCACAGTATCGCAGTGCCAATTTCTAATGTTACCATGCCAAAGGGAGTGTTATGTGGATTCCAGAATGTTCAACTATCAGCAGCGCCATAGCACTACTATTGTAATAGTTTAGGAGAAGATCTGTCTACAAAGCGACGCATCTATTCACTAAATTGCAGGTCCACATCAACAGCATCGCAGCGGAAAAAATCTTTTAGCATTGCGGCATTAGTTCATTTTATGGGCACTGTTGCACAAGTGTCTTGAGTGCTGCGACACCAGAATTTATTTTGTGCTTTTTTTTTTAATAAAAAGTCCATTTATTTTGTTAGTAAGAGAGTTCAGTCGCTTAGTTAATTTCAATCTTCATAGTACTTCTCTATAATTTTCTGAGGAGTGACAACTAAGGGAATTCAGAGAGCACTAGATCCATCTCATAAGAGTGTTTGGCCAATATTTGTGGAAGCGATCTTGTAAGTTCAAAGGGGAGTGTAGAGGATATCATTGAACACATTCAGTGATATCTTTTCTTCTTTTTTTTTTTTTCTTTTGTGCAATTAATAAAAATGAGTTTACTTCACTCATTCTTCATATCTTGTCAAATTCTCTAGTTTTAGATTGAGGGTGTAAATGGAATGTTGAGCACTAATGAATTCTCTTCATCAATAATTTAATGATATTTTCAATACACTATGTCTTTATTGAATGCACATAGTGGCCATAAATATAGTTAATATCAGGTGTAGTGTGGATTCTAGGAAGAGGAAAACATGCACATCAATGTATATTGGATTGGTATGATACAAGCATACACATAGTGCTTGACATATATTAAATTTATAGAGATAAGTTGTAATAAGGGGGTTTTGACAGTACATGCTTTAATTACTCTTCTAAGATTTTCATAGGGTAACAGGCTATCAGATTTTAGAGTGGTGTTGAGATTGGAAGAGTTTAATATGTCCTTTGTCTCTTCAAGCTTGGTTGTTCGGTCAGTGATGCATATACTCTGAATAACATCAATATAAAAGAGAATCTTTAGGGAACATATTGTATTTGCATTCCATCAATTTAAAAAAAAATTATCCAAATAGTATTTTATTTAATTTTTTTATTGATTTTAAACTAAGTCATTGAATCTCTAGTATGATTATTTTTATTAAGTAGGATAATTGTTATAATTGTAGTACACTGTACTAGTATTTACAAGTAAACATTCTTTCTCATGGGATCAATACTCTACTCTATCAATATATCTCTTCATTTGGCACATATAGTTGTGTATATTAACTAGGATTTTTATAATTTTTATATAAAAAAATCTAATCATTGTTTAGGGATTGATATATCTCTAAATCATTTTCATAATTCCTTAGGTTATTCCACTGCCTCCAACAATAACGTGATAAGAAGGAATTCTCATCTCCAAAAATAACTATTTTGAACCAAGTGTAATATTATTCAAGTTCAATCATTTATTATCTTATCTAGTTTGAACCATACTTGAACATGATCCGATTTTTTAAAATATCTTCAAAATATTCATTAGATTTCTTATCAATTTTGAGCTAAAATCAAGCTTTAATTAAGCCTAACTAAATATACATTTATTGATAATAATATAAACATATAAATTAATTTCTATACTTATTTAGATTTATAAAATTTAATAAAAATTAACATAAATTAATATGTGTTATTTAAGTTGTTTTTGAAAAGTTGAAATAATAATGTTTAAAAATATCTATGTAACTATTTATTTGATATTTTAAGCATAAATATACATCCTATAATATACATAAATTTTGAAACATAGAAATTTTATAGAAGTTGATACAATAATACAATGTAAGTCATCATTAAATTAGTATTTTTATCATATTTTTAATGATCTAATTATTAATTAACAAATAAACATCTCATGAACATAAATAAACAAATAAATCAATTTATTCATTTATATCACCAAATTTTAAATTTGTGTTCAAATTTATTTAATTATATAACTAAGTGAACATATATAATTATTATATGAATAAGAACACACTTGTTCATCCAATGCGCTTATTCTTTACCTATGGCCTATGGGACCCATACATTATAAACAAATATTTATCACATCAAAACATTTTTGCTTGTTTGTGAGCCCCGATAATATTACAAGAATTGTCAAACTTATCTTTTGAACTACCAAACCAATTTCTTATAAACTAAGAAAGATTAGCCGATTGTTGTGAAAGATAAGTGAAAGCGACTATCATTGGATATCAAACTCATCAACTTCTCCATCATATATATTTATATATGATAGGAAGTCAGGAGATTAAACTGTGTTAAAATCCCCACCAATTATTTGATTTGTTACCGAAAGAACTAATGACTCAATAATTTATGAGATTCTATAAACTTTTTAAAGTAATATATTTATGAAAATGATCAAATGGTTCATTGATTTTTTATGTATGATCAAAATAGTCATCAATTATATCATTTTGGCCACTCGGATTTTTAAAAAAGAATTAAAATAGTTTTATGATAGAAATATTTTAGTATTTTATTAAGGAACAGATGGATCAAAACGATTCTTTTAATATAGCTAAGAACTATTTTAAGTTTTCAAAAAAAAAAAATCGTTTTCATCGTAAAAAACAACGGATTGAAGAGAAAGGAGAAACCGAGAAAAAGCACCTTTTTGAAAAGCAAAAGTTGCAGAGAACTAGACAAATTTGAACACCCAACTTCGGCTGTTGGGTCTTTCTGAGAAATACTGAATAAAGAATGCGTAAACCATCAATATTGAAAATTTTCAAGGGAGATAAAAACTTAAGAGAAGAAGAGGCGAAATGATTAACTAAAATAATATTTTATTGCCTAATGTTTGTACTATATATATATTTAAATCTAAATTTTTTCATGGGCCTTAAAATTTTTTTTTTCTCTAAGCTTTATGAATCTACATAAAATAAAGGGAATTTAATATTAAATACTTTTATCAAAATATTATAAGTATTTAATTGATCGACATCAACAAAATTCACTTAATCGGAATGAATTTCGAGTTCATATTTGAAAAAAAATAGAAATTTTGAAATTAAATTAGGGATCATTTAAATATCGATCTCAATTACAAATTTATAATTGAACTAAATGTCTCAACAAGGGAAACGTATTTATATTGTAAAAGTGATCCAATATGATTACAAATGTGAAAAAATCAAGCATTTGAAATATTTTTAGAAACTTCTAAGCTTTAATTGAATTACCAAATCATATCTTAATTTTGTGTCCTTAGATCAAGTGGCTCGACAAGAAGAATCCAATGAGCTTAACATAAATTTATTCTAATATCACTAAGACATTTAAATGTTGAATAAATGATCTATATTCAAGGGATCAATATGGACTAATCGAAAGAGTGTTTTAAATTTTAGGCAATTTTATCATAATGCTCCCCTGAAAATTTCTATAAATAGGGATCCATTTTTTATGTGAGAGATTCAAAAGCTAAGAGAGCTAAATAACTCTAGCATCTTTTCTAGCAACAAACTTTGGCGACCACCAACAATCACTGTCACAACTAACTGACTTCCATCATCTAACTATAGTCTCTTGACTGCTAACATCTAACATTATTATCGAACTTCAATTATTTGCTTGTAAACACCTAGCTTTTATAAGTCAATTATTATCATTTCTATAATCATATCTTTTTCAAATGTGGGTAAGAGTGATTTTATGATAGTAAAGATCACTCATGCCTCACTTTTGAATATCATATATATAGGATGGAAGAATTTCAAGTTCAAATCTTATAACTCTTATAAAAGGCTAAATAAAAAGAGCATTATTATAGTATGATAGAATTCTCCCACCATCAAATCAAAAATAGATTGGGGGTTGACCCATTTGATGTTACACATACATTACCTCCTCATACATCAATTTGACATCCACCACATCCTTATTAAGTTATCTTGGATACCGCCAGTTCAACCCATCTTTCTTATTTTGTTTAACCTACTCATATTCCTCCATCAACCATGAAAGACTTAAATCAATATTATTTTATTAATTCTCCTTCTGATGTCATAAGTAGGGGTGTCAATATTTGAAAAAACCCAAAAATTCGAATTGAACCCAACTCAAAAATTCTGGGTTAGGGTCTACCTATGTCACAAATGGGTCGGGTTCGGGTTCTCGAATTTGACCTATATGTTAAAATGGGTCGAGTTCGGTTTGACTAGGCAACCTAAACTCAATTGATGTTAACCCAAGATCTTGTCCATCCGCATTGACCGTACTTCCATCAGTCATGCTCGCACTAATAGCCATTGTGTCTATCTGCTTGTGTCATGCCCATCTGCCCACATCACATTGCATTTGTAAGTCCGTATGGGGCTTCAACATGTTGCCTTTTGCCGAACCCTTTTCTACCATGCTCAAGCTATCTAGCATCGATTTAGTCCGCCTACCGGCTTCACATCATGTTAGTTTGCGTGCAATTTCATCCATGTGCTTCTACCCTCGCATCCTCCGTTTGACTTGTTTTGTCTGCATGTTTCTACCCATTTCATGTCGATTCGAGCCAACCTAGAAACCTGATGGGTTGGGTACTGGTTAAACGAACTGACTCGTTTGAAAAAATGGTTTTGGTTTGGGAGATATTAAATAGAGTCAAGTCAATTCCGAGTTCGACCCAAATCTGACCCGCAACCCAATTTTGACAACCCTAGTCATAAGAGATAAGAGGTAATGTCATGTTCAAGAGAAATTCTTTTTGAAGAAAAGGAATCAGCTTATCCCTTATCGTAACTTTCAAAATTATTTAGCTCTATCTAATAAATTCTCTAGTATCTTATCCCAATAGATTTTAAATTATCAACAATTGATCATCTATATGATGAGACTTTTGACCTTTATAAGCACATTGGCCACTATATGACAATCATGCACTTTCAATATATCTTTGATATAAGCCTTAGCTAGGTCTTCCCAGTAACTCTCTACCCATAAGATCACATATGATTCTACTCTCTCTCTCTCTCTCTCTCTCTCTCTCTCTCTCTCTCTCTCTCTCTCTCTCTCTCTCTGGTAAAATTATTCATACTTTCATCGACCTAGCTGTACTTTTATAGAATAATTCATTGCCAATGAACAAATCATCAAGGCCTCCTAACATCTTTTGGGATTCACCAATATGTGATATAGGCTCCTAAGAAATACTTTCAAATATTCTCTTGTTAAGCATTTCAAATATTTAGAATGGATCTTGAGTTATTACATGGTATTTTTCTTGAAGATCTTTCCCTTGACCATTCTATCATCTTTGATGCGAGAGATAGTTCACACCCTTACTTATCTTATCCATCAAGTAGAAGTATAAATAGTTACTCGTTACGAGAAAGTAATTTGAATAATCATCATGTAAATATAATAATTCACCATAATAAATTGATCTTCCTCAATAAAAAAATAGGAGTAGCCAAGAGACCAAAGACCCTGTAATAACCGTAGGTCCAATTTTAAACATGAAACAACCATAACTCTCTGCATTTGCATTTTTTAATATATTTATATAAATACAAGTTTATCCAATAAGAAGCTTTAAAATGACTATTAAATATATTTTGAAGTTTTTTGGTCTTTAGAAAAATTTTAGAAATGTTAGGATAAGAAATAGAGATACAATACCTAAAAATTTTAAAAGATATATAACGATCAAATAATATTTCAAGAGTCATTATAAGTCTAATTTGAAAACTATCTTTATCATATCATAAATATTATTGTGCTTAATTATAATAAAATTTTACTAATTTTATGAGTAATATAGATAGGAAAACAAGAAGTTTCTTATTTAATTATAATTTTATCGTGTTAGTACATGCATTTTTTGGACCATTAGGTATCCATTTTAAAAATCAATTTCACCAGAGCATACTAGACTTGCTAGGCTATCCTATTAATATTTTATTTATAATTTTTAGATCATCAAAATTGATGTTATAAAAGAATTTATATAAATTTTATGCTAAAAACTAAACAATTAGTATAATTATAATCATACATCTAAAATATTTTATTATAAATATCTTAATCCACTCTCTATAACTGATTGCTCTTTTTCATGCTCAATTCATTTTAACAAAGAAGACAAAAGGAAAATAAGAAGAAAAAGTGAGAAGAACTGAGAGAGAAGTTAGGATTTGAGGGTCATAGAGCTATTTTTGTTGGTCGGTTCAGTTTGGAATATTGCTCATGCAAAGGTAGGCTATAACTATCCTATCTCCTAATCTCATTAATATTATATATTTTATATTTTATGAATTTTAATTTGGTCATAACATACAAAAAATATGATATCTCAAATTTTATCTAATTTTAATCATGTATTTTTTAGTATGTTATAGCTTTAATCATTCTACACATTTTGATATAATTGTATTAAACTTTCACAATTTTTTTTAGAGGAAATGTCCTAATTTGAGCCTTTAAGATAAATTTAGAAAATTTATAAATAATTATCAAAATATTTTATTATAGTAGTATGATATGCATACTTGATACAATTCATCAATTGTAATCATATATTTGTGAAATGGGAATATGTCTCCATATTTTTTAATTCTATATAAATTTTACACTCACTAAAATGATATAATGAGCTGGATATGGATGTAAAATATCTGTGTAAGAAAGATTTTATATTTTATGATTTAGGTTGACAGAGATATGATATCCTACATAGTAGGGTAGGCCATAGGTTTTCCTTTAAATATGGGTTAGTCGTGTGAACTTTTTACATGTTGGGAGTTACAAGGAGAATGTGCTATGAATATGAGTGTCGACGGGCTATATGTGATGACTCCTTTATACAATGCCTTATGATTGTTCCTACCTATATGATATGGTATACAAGAAAATACCAGATGATATGATATGATTAGCCAAAATTTGTGCTTTGCTTAATATACATTTATATGAGATAACATTTTATATGATAAATATACTTTCTTGAATCTTTTGATATGATATAGTGACCTATATGAAATATGATTTTAACACATGATAATTTTGGTCATAATTGCACTGCACATTATATCTATACATAAGTAGGAACGAGATTTGCTTTTTTAGCCATGTTTAGCTTTTATGATTAATTGATTGATAACATGCATATTATTTTATTCTCTTGCATTGAATATAGTTTTAGATTTTGTATAACCTACTAGGTTGTTTGCTCATTCTTCATTATTTATAATTTTTAGGGATGGGTAAGGCCCTATTAGAATGAGGTCATGATTTGTTGTTAAAGGTAATATTTTCAATTATAGATTGATTATTTTGTAATCGTCAAACAAATATATTTGATATTGTTGTTTAGTTACTCTAAGTTGTAAATTTGAATGATAAAAAAAAAAGAAATTTCTTCAACATAGATCTTAGGCAAAATCTCTGTCATGTACTTGACCAAATATAACTTGTATGGGTTATGTTGTAACAATCTGAATTTCTAAAAATAATTGAAAATAGAAAAATATGAATTCATGTTTGAATTATACCTCATCAAAGAAAAAGGAAGAAAGCTTATTTTTAGCAGTCGGATTGCTTTCTAACTTTTATAAAAAATTACAAATATTTTAATTTTGATCACTTTATTCTTCTAAAAATTGATTTTTTTTCTGAAAATCGATTTTATTACATTTTTCCTAGTTTTTTGAACTTTTACCACACAACTTTTTATATGTTATCTTAATGATTATCTTGATTATTATGGCTATAACATTTATGAATTTCACTGGATAAAATAAAATTTATTGAATTTCATATGATATACTACATAAAAATTGGAAATTTTTATTTAAATATATTATTAATATAAGAATTGAAGTTAAAAATTAGTATGTCATTGGGTAATAGCTGGTCACTTTTACAGTTATAATACTATGACAATAATATGTTTGAGGACAAGTAAAAATTAGTTTCACTAAAGTTAGCTGGTGACTGACTGACCTATACAAGATAGAGAGTCAAAGAGTTTTTTTCTAAATATTGTGGTTGGATGTTATCCTTTACTCATTCACGCGATATTGATTGAAAGTTACAAGGAGATGATTACTATACCAACATATAAAGAGTGATAACTCTATTTATAGAGTCAATGATTTACTAAAATTGATATAATACTAAAAAATTACTAATTAAGCCAAGATTTCTTATTTATTTAGTGTGATTAATGAAATGCATATTATTAAAGCATTATTTTTATTATTGTACATATTTATTATTATTACATAGATTTATTTTTATTGTATTATTTTACTGCTCTAACTATTGGTCTATTGTTATTACCAATATAGAGACTGATATTATTTGATACTACTAATTTATTATACTGACACTAAGCATGTGATTAAGATACTGATATAGAATAAGTAGATAACATGTATACATTAGTTGTATTGTATTAATATAATTTTCATAATCTTTATTAATGCTTTTATTTTATAATTTTATATGATTTCTTTATTAATTGATATGTAAACTATTTTTTTCGATTTAGCACTCATACTAGTTTACTTGTTTGCCATTATACTACTTTATTAGCTTCCATACTATACAATTTTACTATTAACAAAATATATTATTATTGTGTGTTTATTATTTCAACATTAATTCATAATCATATAATTAGTACTACTATGAATTAACTGATGATATGCATATTTCTTCTTTATCGTGCTTTGAGTTAGTTGTAGGATTACATAATCTGCTGGGCATTTTAGCTCAATATAAGTGGTTTAAATAATTTTAGGTCAGTACAGAGAATTGGGTATGTGAGATTAATCATATCAAGATCCTCCAAGTTTACTGTTTGTTTATTTTTTTGTCTTTTAGTTATTCTTTCATACTCATGACTAAGAATGATAGCTTGTAACTATATGATTCATGAGTATTATATATAATTTTGGAATAAGAATGCAGATTTATTTTGATATTTAGATTACTAGTTTTGATTCAATTGATATTATATTAATAAAAGAGAAATATATAGCTTTGGTATTAATTTTAAAAGATAAAATGAATAATTCTTCATAATTTGATCTTAGACATTATAATTGGTATGAAAGAAATATTATTGGAAGAATTGATTGTTATCAAAGCTATAGGAAATGATTGTGAGTCAAGTAGATTGGTTATATTAAGGTGCCTTATTTTGCATGCATAACTGACTTCACATGTGAATTATTTAGATATAATAAAATTTTATTGGTGAATTATCGAATTGGATCTACTAGAGCCAAATGCACCCAATTATAAAACATTACATCTTTGGTTGCATCATATAGTGTGATGTAGTTAGTTATTATAACACAGGTAATGGGGGATGCATAGATTAAATTAGCTCAGAGAAAAGAGAAGAGGGAGATAAGACTTATGTAATTATATAAGCTAAAACCTTCATTGTTCAAAGGGGTTGTAGAACCAAAGTGTTACAAATCTGATCCAAGCACTGTGATTTTTATGCAAGCAAACATTATTGTGTCTATTACTACTTTCTTTTGATTCTTTAATATTTTATTTTTTTTGTACTAACATTTCAAAAAAATAATGAACTGTTCACTTATAATTTTGATCAACTCAAGACTTGGTAGACTAGGGTTATAGTCTATATTTTCAATTTGATATATATTTTGCTCTTTCTTGAGTTGTATCATGTAATTTGGTGGATATCATTGCTAAGTAACCTTTCACACACACAGAGGGAGAGAGAAAATTATTTTAATAGATTTTTTGAGCAAATCATATTGTATGACTTTGGTTCGTACTGTACGATTTGGTTCATACTATACGACATCGATTCATTCTATATGATCTATTTTGTTCTGTCAAAACCCTAGCTTTCATAGGTCATGAAAGATACTAATTTTATTATGATCGTATGGTATGATTTGGTTTGTATTGTACACCATAACAAAAATCCTGTTTAATTTGACCCCAAAAATCAGGCAATCAAATCATGACATTTATGATTAGCTGATTATATTGTATGATATTATTCATATAATTTGATTAATAGAATATGAGTTTGGTTATCCTAGAGGTCATACCAAATAAAAGCAATGATTTTATATTGATCATACGGTATAATATCCAAAGTGCTGGATGATCGATAATGTGCGAACTTGGTTGTCTCATAGATTATACAAAAAGAAGGCCATAATTTTTGTACTGATTGTACTGTATGATGTCCATAGTATTGGACAATCCATGGTGTATGAAATTGTCCATCCTAAAATTCATCCCAAATGAGCAGTAGGAATTTCAACATTTCGTACCAAATAATCTTATGGTCATATGATATGAAATGTTATGAGTTCTGAACAATTCATATGAATGATTGTTCTCTCAATATTATATGAAACTATTTTGTATTGATCATATTGTACGATGCTTGTATCGTATGGTATAAATAAAAGATGGATCACTTGAAATTTAATTTTTCTTGAAGCCTACTATCTAAGCCTCTCATATTTTCTTATGAGATATCTTTCTGCAATTTATAATTCAGGAGAGAAAGGCTTGTGAGAGAAGAGAGGGAGATTTTGTGGTGGACAAGTTTTGAGGGGATTCACAAAGTTGCTCCAAGTAATAATCTTGCCTAGTATTTACAAGTGTGTGAATGGATTCTCTATGGCTATGAGAGAAGTTCTTAAACAAAGATCGTGGTCCTCTGACCATATCCTAGAGGTTGAAAATAGAGTTGTAGTTCTCTAACCATCACCTGAAGGGTGAAAATATAGTTTAGGTTCTCTGACCGTAAAAGATTCACAGTTCTCTGTCACACCAGGTTGATGAAATAATGTATGTACATGCTTCTCTGCCTTACTGGGAGAGTAAAAGGAGAGACACTACTATTTAGTGCAATACTTGGAGAGAGAGTTTCCAATGAGTAGATGTAGGTCAGGTTGACCGAACCACTATAAATTATAGTGTATTCATTCTGATTATTTTTTACACTTTATTTTTTTGCAATTATATGTATGGCTAAAAAATATGGTTTATTTCGTGATTGTTAATTTTTCTTAGTTCTGTATCTGCTTTATATATTATCTTGTGTGGGTGTGAAAAGTGTTTTCATGGAATTTTTTTCCATAAAGAATTTTTTAAATATCCAACTCACTTCCCTCTTAGTTAGCCTCGGGCCAGTTCTTAAAGGTTTAGCAATTTTTACAAACTTTTAAGTGGTATTATAGAAGGATTTAAAAATTAAGTTTTAAATAACTTTTTAAAAATGATCAATGGCTAACTTTGGAAATTATAATACTATGGAAGGATATACAATCACACGACCACCCTTATATGATAATATTTTATTTGATTTTTGGAAAATTTACATGTCTACTTTCTTCCAATCTATTGATTATCACATGTGGATGTTAGTTCAGGAGGGATATTCTACACCTTCACGTTTAGTAAATGGCGTTAAAACTAAAATACATTTTTAAATGGAGTACAAATGATAGAAATTTAGCCCAACTGAATGCAAAATATTTGAACTATTTTTTTATGCTTTAAAATCTAAATATTACATGCGTATTCTACTTGCATTACTGATAAGAAGATTTGGAATAAACTATGCAAAACATATGAAGGAATAAAGGAAGTAAAATAATCTAGGTTGAACATTCTGCTTTATGATTATGAACTTTTTGCATGAAATCTAGTGAATCTATTTCTGAAATTTATACTAGGTTTTCTCAGATAGTTATTTCCCTACATACTTTAGGAAGATAACTCACTAACTATGAAAAAGTTAACAAGATCTTGTGTTACTTACCTACTTCCTATAATACAAAAATTATTATTATTACTGAGTATAAGGATATAAACATTTACTCCATCAATAACTTGGATCACTCATTACCTATGAGCAAGGAGTTTGCTAAGGACCACCTATGTGATGCCTGTCATTTAGGAGTTTACCAGCTGCATGAAATATTATGCTGTAAGAAAATAGAATTAATAATGTTTACATGCTTAATTTAAATTGTGATGAATCTACAACTTCTTTTTGCTTAAAAATTTTTGCTGATGAATCCTTATTATGACATAGAAGATTGTGTCATGCAAGCATGAAAAACTTTAGAAACATCACCCAAAAATACTTAGTAAGAGGAATATCAAAAATAGAGTTTGCTAAGGACCACCTACGTGACGCCTGTCAATTAGGAAGACAAGTCAAATCCTCCTTCCACTTAATTAAGGAAATTAACACTTGTAAACCTTTCAAATTCCTTTATATGGATCTTCTTGGACATGTTAGTACTACAAGCCTAAGAGGGAAAGTTTTTGGATATGTGATTGTTGATTATTACTCCAGTTTTACCTGAGTTATATTCTTATCTCACAAAATTGAATCATTCAAGGAATTTATTTCATTCTTCACTTATATTCAGAGGAAGCTAGATAGTGAAATTCTAACAATTTATAGTGATCATGGTAGAATTTGAAAATGGAAATTTGAATATTACTGTAAGGAGCAAGGGATAGATCACATTTTTTCATCTCCTAGAACCCCTCAGTAGAATGGGGTTACTAAAAGAAAGAATAGGACCCATGTAGAAACTGCTAGAGCCATGATAGATGAATACTCACTTCCTAAATTTTTTTAGACAGAGGTGGTAAATATAGCATGTTATGTTCTAAATAGGGTAAATATTAGATCCAAGATAAATAAGATATCCTATAAAATTCTTAAGGGTAGGATACCCAACCTCTCTTACCTTCATATCTTTGGATGTAAAGTGTTTATTCTGAATAATGAGAAATCACTACAAATAAAGTTTGATCCTAAATTTGATGGAGAATTCTTAGGGTACTCAAATGTTAAAAAATCCTTTAAAGTTTTTAATAAAAGGACACTAAGGATAGAGGAGATCACTCATGTTGTATTTGATGAATCTGATAATTCTGGAGGGTCTAGGGTAGAAGAGGAAGATGTTTTAGAAATTATCCAAGGAGTAGAATCTATAAATCTTGTGGAAAGGGTAGAACCTGAAAACACATTGCCTACAGAATAGATATATTATTCAAGTATTCATAAAGAACTGATCTTAAGAGACCTATCTAAAGGTGTTAGAACTATGCATAGACTTAAAAAAGAAGTAAATTAATATGCCTTCATTTTCATTGACTGAACCCACCAATATAAATCAAGCCCTATCCAATGAATTCTAGACCCTAGCCATGCAAGAAGAGTTAAATCAATTTGTGAGTAATGATATTTAGGAACTTATTAAAAGAACTAAGGACCAAAGTATGGTTGAAACTAAATGGGTTTTCAAAAATAAAATGAATTATTCTAGTATTTGGTTAGAAAAAAAAAAAACAAGTTTAGTGGCTAAGAGGTATAACCAGATTAAAGAAATTAACTTTGAATAGAACTTTTCCCTTGTAGCAAGATTAGAAGCCATAGGATGCTACTAGCCTTTATGTGCTTTAAGGGATTTAAACTATACCAAGTTGATGCCAAAAATGCCTTTTTGAATGGGGTGATAAAAAAGGATGTGTTTGTTGAAAAATTCCTAGGCTTTGAAAATTCATAATTTCCTAATTATGTGTTCAAATTAATAGAAGGCATTATATGGATAAAAATAAGCATTGAGAGCATGGTATGAAAGACTAAGGTCATTCCTACTAGACAGAACCTTTAGTAAGGGGAGTGTAGACACCACCCTATTTATGAAAAAGGTAAGAGATGAACTATGCATTGTCCAAATTTATGTTGCTAATATTTTATTTGGATCTTCTCATAAAAATCTTTGTGATAAATTTTTAAAAATAATAAGTAAGGAGTTTGAGACGAGTGTGATGGGAGAACTGACCTACTTTCTTAGATTTAGTATAAGGCAGAAGGATTACAGAATTTTTCTTAGTCAATCTAAATACGTTAAGAACATCCTTATAAATTTTAAAATGGATAAAGCCAAGCAAATAAGTGTTGCAAATCTGAGTTTATGGATTAGACTTTTGATGATAGCAAACATTCATGATTTTCTATGACTGCTTTTACTACTAACTTTTCAGATCCATAAGATCGAATGCAACTCAAGCCAGCTTAAGATCGGGTAGGTTTAGGTTGAGTCAAGTCTGTATTTTTCCTTTCTTGAGTCAGTTGTAAAAGTGGATCCTGATGTTAAGTAACCTTGCACACACGCACTTGAGGGGTTTTCTGAGTTTTTCTGTTTTGACTACATCGGCCTAGATGATGTTTATATCGGCCAGGATGATTCAACTAAAAATAGAAACCCTAATTAGGGCATCCTGGTTAAGCATCCATCATTAAGCAAATCATCATGGCCGATCCTTGTATCGGCCAGCATGATAGGCTCAAATCAGAAAGAATCAGCCGCCATGATCAATTTAGGTATTCTTTATTTTAAATTATTGGCCCAGATGATATCCATATTAGTCTGGATGATACGGCATAATTATGTTTAAATTAATATCACAATTATGGAAAGAAATTAAGGTTGATTGATATGATCACATCGGCCGGGCTGATCGGAGAATCGACCGGGACGATTTCCTGGATGATTGACATCTGCCAGACTCTATTCAGGGTGATGTTCAGTATGATTGTACTCAGATTTGAACTAATCGGCCAGGACGACATTGTATCGGCCTGGACGATTTAACCAATTTTCTTCTAATTGTCCTAAATTGTCCCAGTTGATTGAGCTTATTTTGTACTGATCGACCAGGATGATATTGATATTGGCCTGGATGATAAAGTCGATTCTTGAAATTCTATTTAAAGGACCCAAATTTTCTCATGTTTAAGACCTAAAGTGCTGCTGTCTTGACCTGAGAGAGCCTTGGGAGAGGGAGAGAAAGAGAGAGAGGAACTTGTGAGGGGGAGTTTGTGAGAGGGTTCACAAAGGTTGCTCCAAGCAAGGTTCCAAGTCGTTATCTCCGTTCTTAGTCCTTTGTCCTTGGTAGGTTCTTGGGAGGTCTACTTCAACAAGGTCTGGGTTCTCTGCCCGCTTCAGGAGGAAGCAAAAGGAGTCGGTTCTGTGCCGCACCGGGGTTGGTGAAAAGGAGTCTCTTGTAAAGGCTTCTCTGCCTAGCTGTGGGAGCTAAAGGAGATACACTAAGTTAGTGCAATACTCCAAGAGTGCCTCCGAGGAGTGGACGTAGGTCAAGGATTGACCAAGCCACTATAAATCCAGTGCGATCTTTCTCTATTTTGCTTCCGCATTTATTTTTTTGCACCTTGATTTCTGTGGTGATTTGGTTTTAAGTTTTGTTATGCTTTACCTAAAGATTGGTTTTTTAAATACTAATTCACCCCCCAATCTTGGTTAGTCTCGGGCTAGTTCTTAAGGGTTTAACATCCCTAACGAACTTTCAATAAGCAATCCCATTATTGAGATAGTTGTTACTTAGTTTTGCATATTTGATATTCTTGTAACTTGTATGTTTTTTATGATTCCAAATATTATTGATTTGGTTATTATTTCTCCTAACATATTTTGAAAGAATTGTTTTGTTCTTGTGTGTACTAATATTTAAGGGAAATCATACAGCAGATTATTGAATACTTCAAATCAAGATCAGTTTAGAGTTTATTGTAATCGAAGTATGTATTTTGCATTTTATTGAGTCTGAGAGGGTGTGATTATAATTGAGTTAGTGAGTACACATATACCGCGGGGAGTTTAAAATTCATATTTTTTAAACTAATTGTACTGTACGATATCACTTCATATGGGATAATCTAATCAATTATTTTTCCCAACGAGCAGTCGAACGAATAGAAATGAAAAATTTTTGAAGTATGGATTGTACGGGATGATCCCAATTTGTACATGCTTTCATAAGTATGAACATCTCGATTCCATTCTTGCTTTAAAAAAATTTTCTATGTATGGATCGTACGGGATGATCCCAGTTCGTAAAGGCTTTCACGAGTACTAATGTCTCGGTCTGATCCTGCTCAAAAAGATTTTTCTAAGTATGGATCATACTGTATGAACCCAGTTCGTATATGCCTTCCAAAGTACGAACGTATCTGGTCTGTTCTAGCTCATTTATGCTGACGTTTCAAACATACAAAATTTGAAAATTTTCAAACTGTTCGTCCTGGACAAACTTGGTTTATACCAGACGATGATCGGGTACAAAATGGTTTTATACTGATTCACAATAGGTTCATTTGCAACAGTATATGAACTATTCATATGTATAAAATACAATCATATTGTACAATCATGTACGCTCAAAATTGAAAACTTCAATTTTCTTTATGGTTTTTCATGTCTTTTGTATAAAAGGTCCATTTAAAACTAACGTAAAAAGTCTTATCTTCATGATTTTTCAAGGGAAATTGAAGGAGAGAGTGTGAGAGAGTGTTTGAGAGAGATTTTTTTGCTAGTGGAGTGTGAATGATTTATAAAGTTACTCAAAGGTAAGGATCTCTGTGTGATTTGAGTTTTTCACTCTTCTTCTTGTCTTTCTAGATTGCTCGTGACAAGATCATTTAAGAAGATTCGGTTCTCTACAGACACTTGGAGAGTGTGATCAGCCGACGGTTCTCTGCCGACACTTGGAGAGTGTGAACAGCCAAAGGTACTCTGCCTACACTTGGAGGATGTGAAAGGATGAAGGTACTCTGCCTACACTTGGAGGGTATGAAAGGACTATGGTTCTTTGCCTACACTTGGAAGGTGTGAAAGGATGACGGTTCTCTGTCGCACCGAGGATTGGTGGAAGAGAGTTTTTAAAGGCTTCTCCACCTTACTGTGGGCGAAAAAGGAGAGTCACTTTAGTAATAGTGCAATACCTGAAGAGGGAGTCTTCAGGGAGTAGATGTAGGTCATGTTTGACCGAACCAATTTAAATCTTTGTGTCATTTAAATTTTCACTGCTTACTTATGGCAAGTTTTTTTTATTTCCATGGTTGAAAAGTTTTATTTTAAAACTTTAATTAACTTTCTTTGTGAATCAACCAGTTTCAATTTTTAAAATCCCACATAATTTTTAAAATTACCAATTCATGCCTCATCTTTGTTAGCCTTGGGACATAAACTTGGGTTTAAAAACCTATTCAAGATTCAACAAGTGGTATGAGAGTTTTGTTTCAAAATAATAAGTTCAGGCTACTTTTTGATAAATGAGTATGGCTACTTTTGGAAACTGTAATACACCTGAAGGATATTCCATCAATAGATCTCTTTTATTTGATAACATTCCATTCTTTTTTTTGAAAACACACATGTCTACATTTTTAGTCATTAGATTATCATATGTGGATCTTAGTACAAGAAGGGTATACAAAACTAACTAGATTAGTTGATGATATTAGAGTTAAAACACTCTTTGCAAATTGGATTGTAGAAGAACGTGACTTAGCACAACTTAATATAAAATGTTTAAACAGTTTCTTTTGTACACTTAAGTCATAAGACTACATGCGAGTTTTCACTTGCAAAAGTGCAAAGGACATATGTGATAGACTTTGTATTACTTATGAAGGGCCAACAAAGTAAAGTAATATAGACTAAACATCTTGTTACATGACTATGAATTATTTGGCATGAAACCAAATGAATACATTTCTAAAATGTATACAAGATTCACTTAGATAGTCACTCTTTGCATCATTAGGTAGGGAATTAACGAACACTGAAATGGTTAAATAAAATACTTCGTTGTTTGCCTACTGCTTATAATGCTAAGATAACTGCTATTATAGAGTCTAAAGATTTGAATGTTTACTCTATTGACAATCTTCTTGGATCATTAATTGCTTATGAGCAAGGAGTGAGTCAAAGAAAGATTGATGTAGGAGAACAAAGAAATGAGAAGAATATTACACTGAAAGTGGAGGAGTCAGAGAGTGATCATTCACAACCTGAGGATGAGAATGACTTTGCCTTGATGACTAGACAATTCAAGAGCTTTCTTAAAAGGAAGCAGAAGAAATGCCAACAGTGGAACAAAGGTAAATTTAATAAGAATGTTAAGGTTTCTAATGACGTGATTTGCTATGAATACAAGAAACTCAAACATATATAATCTGATTGCGCAAATCTAAAAGCCACTCCTTGTAAGGAGAAGGTTGAGGAGAAACCAATTATAAAGAAGGGTAAGAAGAAATACTAAAGAGTTTTTCGGGAGGACTCGACTTCGAATTCGTCAGAAATAGAAAAGGAGGAGGAAGTCACCAATTTGTATTTAATGATCGATAATCTTGATCAGTCAGATCAAGAAGAGGTATATGACTTAACCTATGCTGAACTGTTAGAAGTTTTTGAAAGAATTCATGATGCATATAGAAAGCTAAAGAAAATACATGCTAATCTGAATTTAGAAATGCAAGAATTACAAAGAGAATATGAAATTCTTAGGAATGATTATGCATTGATAGATAACAACCACATGAGCTTACTTGATGAATTTGATTACTTGAATAATTAGAATGAAATTTTAAAATCATCCTATGCTCAATTAGAAAATGATTTTAAAAAGTTTAAGGATGAATCAGAGAATAGATAGCATTATTTAAATTTTGATAAACATGTGTTAGAAGATTTAAATACATTTCTGAAGTTGAAAGTAAAAACTCTTGAGGAAAATAGATAACCAACACTTGAAGATTTTACTAATCTTATTTTGTATCCAAAATTTTTAAAACCCAAGAAGAATCAAAGTTATTATAGAAAATTAAGAAAACTTTTTCCTTGAGTAAAATGCTTTTCTTATGGGATGATTGTACATATAGCACACACTTGTATTTTACATATAAAAACTCATTTAGTGTGAAAACCTAAGATGCATAAATCTAGTCATATCATACATGCACTAATTTTATTTTGCCAAAAGGAAAATCCAAACTTGTTTGGTTTCCCATGTTTAACATTTGATAGTTTTGCATGCACGCTCTCATACAAGGCCTCGTGAGAGTATTTAGTACATGGACAATGATTGTTCAAAGCATATGATTGGAGACACTAAGCAATTTATATCGCTGGAAGCCAAAAGTGGAGGCAGGGTTACATTTGGATATAACACCACTAGGAAAGTTGTTGGATCATGTATGATTAGAAACCTGCAAAATTTTTTCATTGAAAATGTACTACTTGTAGAAGGCATAAAGCATAATTTATTGAGTATTAGCCAGTTATGTGATAAAGGATAAGTGTAAAATTTTTTCCTACTAGTTGCATAATAAGCCTAAATGGTAATGATGTTTTGCATAGATTAAGGGTAAACAATGTTTATATGATAGATTTAAATTTTATTAAAACTCCTAATGCTTTTTATTTGAAAACTATTTCTGATGAATCATAGTTATGGCATATGAGATTTTGTCACTCTAGCTTAAAAAATCTTAGGAAAATTATCCAAAAGGACTTGGTTAGAGGTATATCAAAGCTAGACTTTACTAAGAATCACCTTTATGATGCATATCAATTAGGAAAACATATGAAGTCCTCTTTTCAGTGCAATAAGGATCTTAGAACTAGTAAACCTTTAGAGATTTTACATATGGATCTTTTTGGACCGGTTGGAACTGTAAGTCTAGGAGAGACGGTTTACGGATTTGTGATTGTAGATGATTTTTCTAGATTCACTTGTGTTAAATTCTTACATCATAAGAGTGAATCATTTGATGAGGTTAGAGATTTTTTGACTTGGATTCCGAAGAAAACTAGGATGTGAGATTTTAACATTCCAAAGTGATCACATAGGTGAATTTGAAAATGAAAAATTTGAGGACTTTTGTAAGGAAAAAGGAATTGATCATAATTTCTTTTACACCTAGAACCCCTCAGCAGAATGAGGTAGTTGAAAGAAAGAATAGACCATTAATTAAAGCCGCTCGAGCCATATAGAATATTCACTTTCTAAATATTTTTGGGCTGAAGCGATTAGCACTGTATGTTATGTTCTGAATAGGGTGAATATTAGATCAAAATTAAATAAAACACCCTATAGGCTTCTTAAGAGAAGAATACCTAATTTATCACATTTGTATATTTTTGGATATAAGGTGTTCATACATAATAATGGAAAATCTACCTTAGGAAAATTTGATCCAAAATGAGATGAATGAATTTTTCTTGGATACTCTAGTATTGGAAAATCTTATTGAGTATTTAACAAAAGAACTTTGGAAATTGAGAAGATCACACATGTTGTATTTGATGAATCTGAAATTTTAGAAGAGCTAATTTTGAAAGATGATGAAAAAGAAAATAACTCACAAAGGATCGAGAAAGTTGATTTGGAAGAAAATTTGGAGTTAGAAAACTCGTTGCCTAGAGATTTAAGATTTTCTAAAAACGACCATAAGGAATTGATTTTAGGTGAACCTAGTGAGGGTGTTAGGACTAGATGTGGACTAAGCAAAAAAGTCAATCATTATGCCTTTATTTCAATGATAGAACCAACAAATTTAAATCAAGCACTTTCAGATGAATTTTGGATTTTGGCAATGCAAGAAGAATTAAATCAATTTGTGAGAAATGATGTTTGGGAATTAATTGCAAGGCCAAAGGATCAAAGTGTAGTTGGAACTAAGTGGATATTAAAAAACAAAATAAATGAATCAGGAGTTATTGTTAGAAATAAGGCTAGATTGGTGGCTAAGAGGTATAATCAGATTGAAGGGATTGATTTTGAGGAGACTTTTTCCTCTGTAGCGAGACTTGAAGAAATTAGGGTTTTATTAACCTTTGCATGTTTTAGAGGATTCAAATTGTTTCAAATGGATGTTAAAAGTGTCTTTTTAAATGGGGTGAGTCAAGAGGATGTTTATATTGAACATTTTCCAAGTTTTGAAAATTCAAAATAATCAAATAATGTTTTTAAATTGAAAAGGAATTGTATAGATTGAAACAGGCACCTAGGGCTTAGTATGAGAGGTTAAGCACTTTCCTACTTGAGAGATCTTTTGAAAAAGAAAGTGTGGACATCACTCTCTTTTTGAAAAAAATGGGAGAAGATATACTCATTATATAAATTTATGTTGATGATATCATCTTTGGATCTATAAATAAAAATCTTTGTGATAAATTTTCTAAAAAAATGAGTAGTGAATTTGAGATGAGTTTGATGTGAGATCTAAGATATTTTCTAGGTTTTAGCATTAAGCAAATTGAGGAAGGAACATTTCTTAATAAGTTAAAGTATGTTAAGGACATTCTCAAAAAGTATGAAATGGATAATACTAAACCTGTTAGTACACCTATGAGTTCCTCAGTTCAGTTGGATAAGTACCAAAAGGGAAAATCTATTGATTAAAAGAAATTTAGGGGAATAATTGGATCTTTGCTTTACTTGACTGCTAGCATACCATATATTAAATTTAGTGTTTATTTTTGTTCTAGATTTCAATCAGATTCAAAAGAATCACATTTGACAGCAGTAAAAATGATTTTGAGATATCTCTTGGAAACTCAGAACTTAGGGATTTGAAATCCTAAGTTTAGCTCTTCATTTGAAATAATTGGATATTCAGATTTGGACTTTGCAGGTTATAGGGTTGATAGAAATAGTACTTGTGGAACTTATCAATTTATAGGAAATTCTTTAGTTTCTTGGTCGAGTAGAAAATAGAATTCTGTAGCCCTATCTATTGTTGAACCTGAATACATTATCATAGCAAGTTGTGTGACACAAGTTCTTTGATTGAAATAACATTTGAATGACTTAGGATTTACAATAGGCACAATTCCAATTTATTGTGATAACACTAGTGTCATTCGCATTTCAAAAAATCCTATTCAACATTCTAGAATCAAATATATAGACATAAGGCATCATTTCGTTAGGGATCATATATCAAAAGAAGAAATTGAATTGAACCATGTTTCTACTAAAAATCAACTTGCAGGTTTTTTTTACAAAATCAATAGTCTTCAATACCTTTAGCACATTAAGAACAAGCCTTGGTGTGATTGATCTTAATGCTTAATTAAAAATTTTTGCAAACTTGATATGTGTCTTTATGTGTTTTTTATTTGTGTTTTGTTTCTAATTTTATGTTACCTTATTTTTTATTTTTATTTTTTTGTTTTTGGGTGTTTTTGGATATGTTATTGACACATCGGATCTCATGTTTCTAATCGATTGTGCAAATTTTTTAAAGTGTTTTATTCGTACTGTACAAAATTATTTTTGTCATGTACGAATTCTGTAGCATGTCGATCATTGTTTTGAACTGATTGTGTAAAGTTTTAATTTTCCAATACATATCATATTGTACAATATTTATATTATACCGAATGATTTATATTACTTCGTCTGTACGCATGTAGATGGTTATACGTGCAGAATCAGTAATTATAACTGATCGTTCGTAAGAACTTTTAGTTCGTACATACGAATTATGTGTCATTCAGTATGGGGGACAAATCTAACCGTCTTTAAAATGATCTTAAACAACATATCATCCAGGATAAATACATGTTTGTCTGTTCGATCGTGTAGTCAAAAAGCATATACGAAAGGATGCCTCGTAACTTGCGTGATTATAAAAAGTTGTTTCATTTCGAACATATTCATTCGTACATATAAAATTTATTTTGTCATGTAAGAAAAATCAATCGTAGAGTATGAACCCATTTTTGTACGTACGAAAGATTATTTTTCTTTAAATAGGAGGGTTTTAGAATTCATTTTCATTCACTTCAATAGCCTCTTCCAATCCTTCTCATCTTAGTAATGGCCAGTTCTAGCAATAGGGGTAGACACACTGAGGGATCATCTTCTAGAAGTGGAGACGATAACTTTCTATCCATATCTAATGAGGATTCTTTCCTTAGGTTTCTTTCTATCCAAATTACTCCTTATAGAATCCTACTTCAAGAGGATATTCACTTTCAAGTGATGCTGCTTTTTGCCACTACTCAACTTGCCTTTATCCTGACTTTGATTCATGCCTACAACAAAGAAACATTTCACTATTTTTTGGCAAAAATGTCCTTTAGTGAGGATGAGAGTAGGATCAGATCTTATATTTTTAAGAAAAAGATAGAAATCACTAAGGAAGATTTGGGAACTATTTTACATTTGAAAACTCAAGAAGTTAGAGCCCACACTTTGACTTCTACATCTGATTTTGATTGGACTAAAATAAACAAAGTTATTAGAGGAATTGAACAAGTATGGCATTTGCCTAGGGTCTATTCCTTAAACCAAAATGCAAGGATCATTCAGCATGTCCTTAGAACCTCTATTATTTCTAAAGCTGGTGACCGCATTATCATTACTCTTCTTCTGTCACTATTACTTATCTTATCATGACTGGTCAACCTATAGATGAAGCCCAACTTATTATTGACTATATTCATAGACTTTCTGAAATATGACATGTCTCTCATAAGAGGAAGAAGAATATTACTTTAGGACACCTAGTGACCTATATCCTTGAGAAGAAGTATAACCTTGTTCATCGTGATCCTCTACTTGAATTGCCTATCTACTTCACTGATGCCACTTTTCTAGCACTTTTTGGAAAAGGTGATAATACAAGTGAGGATTCTAAGGGAGAAGGGAGAGCACCAACACTAGCACCTGTACCTACACCTACTCATGGACCTGACTTTCAGGAGATGGTCCAGCGCTTTGACCAACTAGAGAGTCATTTTGATCAGCGCTTTGATCAAATTTAGACTCACCAAACCAACAGGATGCTCAATACCAGCAGGACATGGTTGGATTCGAGGTCAGTTAGACTCGATGAACACCAACGTGGCTATGATAAATAGCTATTTTTTGTGTTTAACCAGACTCCTCCTCCAGACCAGGGCCCCTCAGATTACTAGATGTACTTCTTATGTGTAGTCTTTTCTAATCCTTAGTGATTTTATGTAATGATTTTGGTAGTTTTTGTACTTGTGTTTGTTTAGTGTTTCTGTACTTATCTTGTACTAGACCTTTGATGTTGTTATGTTTTTTTATTCTTTGAGATAGATGTATTGATATAAAATGTACTTCATTGTATCACTTCTTAAATTAATTTCAATAAAAAATGTCTTGTTTTAGTTAGTTGTTTTTGTCCTTTATTTGAAATGTTAGTTTGTTTATATGAAAATTTTAACTTAATTGATCTAAAAAGTGTTATAATATGAACAACAATACAAAAATTAATTTCATTATGAAATCTAATTTTTTTAAAAATATATGTTAATTTATAACTCGATCAAGTTAAAGCTATCGGTCTCATGTTCTTTTTAGGCATACACAATTTTAATATTATTATTGAATTTTTATGTCTTATTATTTTTTATTTCTCTTTTTAATATAATTATCTTTGTACTTAGAGAAGTTTGAGTTTTTAGATTAATTATTTTGGAAAGATCAATTAAAAAATAGAGAAATATACAAGTGTACAAAAATTGAAAGAATGCGTAATAGTTCGCAAATTGAAAAGAGGCACAAAATTAGCCCAAATACAAAAAAATGCACAAACTGTGCTACAAATATTTGAAAAGTTGCGCAATATCTCTAAAGAAGTGTATTGGTAATATTCTTTCCTCTTATCTTTTAATCTTCAATTTCAAGTAAATTTAATGTTCAATTATATTTTATATTGGAAATTGATTTTAATTAATCTTCATTTCGTCACTTTTGTAATAACTCTCGTTATATAATTGTCTAGATTGTTTCATGATTTTGATATATTTATCTTATCTATGTTATATTTTAATTTAAATGTTATGAATCTTTATTTTTTTATCTAATGAACATTAATCTTGTTATTGCAATTATAATTCAATCTCTTTCAAGATCAAAGGTTTATCATATGGCTTCTTACATTTTTTTGATTTTCTTCTTCGTTCTTTTTGTTGTTGTCAAAAAGGGGGAGATATATTATTTATTTGATCATTTTAGTGTTTTGTTTGCATTTAATTTTTGTGTTTTAGTGTTCGTTAGAGTTATTTTATTTTTCTGTTTGAAGTATTTGTGAGTTTATGAAAAATTAAAAAATTTTGATTTGTTATTAATAGAAATTTCCTTATATTCACATGCTTATTCATTTAGGGGAAGTTAAGGAGAAATTTAGGATTTTCAATTTTATTCAAATAATAATTATTTTGCCATCATCAAAAAGGGGGAGATTGTTGAGATAGTTGTTACTTAGTTTTGCATGTTTGATATTCTTGCAACTTGTATATTTTTAATGATTCCAAATATTATTTATTTGGTTATTATTTTTTTAAATATATTTTGGAAGAATTGTTTTGCTCTTATGTGTACTAACATTTCAGGAAAATTATACTCTGAATTGTTGAAGACTTCAAATCAAGATCAGTTTAGAGTTTATTGTAATTGAAGTATGTATTTTGTATTTTATTAAGTCTGAGAGAGTATGGTTGTAATTGAATATCTGAGCACACACATACCGAGGGAGAGTTTAAAATTCATATTTTTAAACTGATCGTATTGTATGATATCACTTCGTACGGGATGATCTGGTTAGTTATTTTCCCCAATGAGCAGCTAAATGAATAGAAATGAAAATTTTTCTAAGTATGGATCATACGGGACAATCCCAATTTGTACATGCTTTCATGAGTACGAACATCTCGTTTTTGTTCTCACTTTAATTTTTTTTCTAAGTATGGATCATTCAGGATGATCCTAGTTCATACTGGCTTTCACAAGTATGAACGTCTCGGGTCAGATCTCACTCAAAAATATTTTTCGAAGTATGGATCATACAGGATGATCCCAGTTCATACAAGATTTCATGAGTACGAACATCTCAGCTCTGATCTCGCTCAAAAAGATTTTTTCTAAGTATGGATCGTACTGTACAAACCAAGTTCGTACATGCCTTCCAAAGTACGAATGTCTCCGGTCCGTTCTCGCTCATTTGATCCTGACGTTTCATACATATAAAATTTGATTTTTTTCATATTGTTCATCCCGGACAAACTTGGTTTGTACCGGATGATGATCGGGTATGAAATGGTTTTGTATCGATTCACAATAGGTTTGTATGCTATAGTATTTGAACTATTCGTATGTACGAAATATGTTCGTATTGTACGATTGTGTACCCTCAAAATTGAAAACTTTAGTTTTCTGGATGATTTTTCATGTCTTTTGTATAAAAGGTCCTTTAAAAACTGATGTAAAAAAGTCTTGTCTTCATGATTTCTCAAGGGCAATTGAAGGAGAGAGTGTGAGAGAGTGTTTAAGAGAGATTTCTTGCTAGTAGAGTGTGAAGGGTTTACAAGGTTACTCACAGTTAAGGATCTATGTGTGATTTGAGTTTTTCACTCTTCCTCTTATCTTTCTAGATTGCTCGTGAGAAGATCTTTGAAGAAGATCCGGTTCTCTGCCGGTACTTGGAGAGTATGAATAGCTGACAATTCTCTACCGACACTTGGAGAGTGTGAACAGCTGAAGGTACTCTGCCTACACTTCGAGGGTGTGAAAGGATGAAGGTACTTTGCCTACATTTGGAGGGTATAAAAGGATGAAGGTTCTTTGCCTACACTTGGAGGGTGTGAAAGGAAGACGATTCTCTGCCACACTGAGGATTTGTGGAAGAGAGTTTTGTAAAGGCTTCTCCGCCTTGCTGTGGGAGCAAAAGGAGAGACACTTTGGTAATAGTGCAATTCTTGAAGAGGGAGTCTTCAAGGAGTTGATGAAGGTCGTGTTTGAATGAACCACTGTAAAGATTTATGTCATTTAAATTTCCGCTGCTTACTTACGACAAGTTTTTTTATTTCCATGGTTGAAAAGTTTTATTTTAAAACTTTAATTAACTTGCTTTGTGAATCATCCAGTTTCAATTTTTAAAACCCAGGATAATTTTTAAAATTGCCAATCCCCCCCACCCACCTCTCTTAGCTAGCCTTGGGACATAAGCTTAGGTTTAACAACCTATTCAAGATTCAACACCCATGAGTTCCACTATTTTGTTAGATAAGGGTCAAAATGGAAAATATGTTAATCAAATGAAATGTAGAGAAACAATTAGATTACTTCTTTACTTAACTTCTAGAAGACATTATATTATTTTTAGTGTTTATCTTTGTGCTAGATTGTAGGTTGATCCAATAGAGTCCCACTTGACTGCTATAAAGAGAATCCTTAGATATTTCTTAGGAACCTAAAACTTCAGAAACTGGTATCCTAGGCATAGAACTTCCTTTGAAATCATAAGATATTCTTCTGATTTAGATTTTATAAGATATTAAGTTGATAGGAAAAGCACTTCTGAAATATGTCAATTTAGAGGATAGTCCTTAGTCTCTTGGTCCAGTAGAAAACAAAACTCAATTGTACTATCCACTCTTAAGCTGAATAAATAGTCCTAGGAAGTTGTGTGACCCAAGTCCTTTAGTTAAAGAAATAAATACTGGATTTAAGATTACCTGTAGGCACCATTCAAATCTTTTTTGATAACACTAGTGTCATTTGCATTTCAAAAAATACAATCTAACACTCTAGGATAAAACATATATACATAAGTCATAGCTACCATGTTACCAAAGAAGATATAGAGTTACACTATATAGCCACTGAAAATCAACTTGTTGATATCTTTACAAAACTACTTGCTTTTGAAACCTTCAACACCTTAAGAACCAAATTAGATGTGACAGACATTCATGCTTGAAATTGATTTTTTCTATTTTTTATCTTTCTTTTCTAACTTTTTGTTTTTTTATTCGTTTGTATATTTCTATTTGTGTGTTTTATTTTATATTTTTTATTTTTTATTGATTTCCTTTAATGTTTTAAGATTTAGATCACTACTCACTTTTATTGTTAATATTTTCCTTATTTTTATTTAGAAACATATAAGTAGTGATTAACTCCTTTAAAATAGTTAAATGAAGAAATATTACATATTGTTTATCTTTCTCTAACTCCATTAATGGTATATTTTCTTTTTGAATCAAAATCCATTTCAAATTAAAAATTATAATTTTAAATAACGATCTATTTTATCTTCTTACAGTAATTTATCTCATATGAATAATGTTCCAAGTCAGTGAATCTCTTTCAGGTTTTCTTAATCAGATTGTTTGTATTTATCATATGGATAGGAATATATTTTGTGGTTTCCTCTTCCTTATATAAGATAGTGAGATTATTCTCCCTCATATTTGAAAGATAATCTCACAACTGGGAATTTTTTTAGGTTTAGATAGGAAGTAAGCATGCAAAAAAGAAAAGAGGCATAAAATGAGCCCAAAAAATGAAAAGAAAAGCTATTACCGCCAAATAATTACAAGATGCATAAACTGCATAATGTGTGCCAGAAGCTGATAACGAGGCACAAAATGAGCCCACTATGAGTTAGCTTGCCTTTCTTTGAAATCCTTAAAATCATAGAAGACTCGCTATATCAATTGATATCTCCTACACTTGAATTTAAAAATCATGATTTCTAATCGATTACTATGTAACATTTATTCTATTAAATATTTTTCTAAAATGAAGTTTGAAAATATCACTTTTCCTATCTAATTTCTTTTTTCATTTAGATTTTTGTTTCAAAAGGATATTGACCTGTAAGGAGTTCGAGCTAGGGTTGACAATAATGATTTTCTAACCTTATCAATCGGTCAATTCATTTCTTACTGATTTCTTTTAATTATGAGATAAATTTATCATTTACTAGAGAAAATTGATTAAAACAAAATCTCTTTTGATTTTTGTCTTTTGCTTGCTTTCTATTTTTGTTTTTCCTTCATGTTATTTTCCCTCTTTTTCTGATGACAAAAAGGGGAGAATTATATTGTTGTTGTTATGTTGTTATTCATTTTTGTGTTACATATAACTATCATCTAAGGGGGAGTTTTAAGGAAAACAGCTTTTAGAAAATCTTAAATAACATTATTTGTCATCATCATAAAGGGAGATATTGTTGCAACCTAATCCAAATATTGTGATTTTGATGATAACAAACATTATTGTGCATTTTATTGCTTTCTCCTTCTTCTGTAATATTTTATTTAATTTTGCATGTACTAACATTTCAGGAAATCAATCCACCGTTAACTTGCAATTTTAACCAACTCAAGACTAGGTAGACTTGGGTTATAGTCATTTTTCATTTTATTCTATATTTTTTTCCTTTCTTCAGTTGTATCATGTAATTGGGTGGATATCTTTGCTAAGTAACCTTACACATACACATGGGGAGAGAGAAAAATGTTTTTTTAATAGAGGACGTTATACTATATGATTTTGGCTTCGTACTGCATGACCTTATTTCGTATTGTACAATTTTAATTTATAATGTATGATCTGTTACACTCCTTCAAAACCCTAGCCAGTAAAGGTTAAGAAAGATATTAATTATATACTAATTATATAGTATAATTTGGTTCACACTATATGCCTTAATTAAAATATTTCATAATTAATCCCTCGATATCAGGCAATCAAATTATGGATAATTATTGTGACCAATCATACTGTACGACACAGTTCGTACTTCATGATTATGCATTTATGAAATTAGTCATCCCAGAGATCATACTAATTAAAATCCATGATTTTTATACTTATTGTATCGTACAATGTCCACAATTCTACATGAGTGATAGTGTGCAAAGTTGGTCGTCCCAAGGATCATCCCAAACAAATAGTAGGAATTTCTATAGTTTATTTTGTACAATGTTTGGATTGTGTTGTATGAAATGTTATAAAGGTTAAACAATTTGTTTGAATGACCATATTAGATGATTCTGAATAACACTGATCATACTATATGATATGTGTATTGTATTGTACAAATAGAAGACAGATCTATTAAAAATTAAGGTTTTTTGAAGCCCACTACTTAAGGTTTTCTAATACTCGTATTAAAATTTCTTTGGTTGTTGAGACTTTAGGGGAGAGAGAGCCTTGAGGGAGAGAAGAATGAGAGCTTTATGAGAGAAGAGAGGGAAATTTCGTGATGGAGAAGTTGTGAGGGGATTCGTAAGGTTGCTCCAAGCAAGAATCTTACATATTATCTACAAGAGTCTACCTGGATTCTTTGTAGATCCAGAAAAGAAGTTCTTTAGCAAAATCGTGGTTCTCTGACCATAATAGTAGGGTGGAGTTGTGGTTCTTCGACCATTACCAGGAGGGTAAAAATAGATTAGTGGTTCTCTTACATCACCAAGAGGGTGAAAATAGAGTTGTGGTTCTCTGACCATCACCTAAAGGGTGAAAATAGAGTTGAGGTTCTCTGCCTATAAAAGAGTCATGGTTCTCTACCGCACTGAGGTGGTGAAACAATGTTTGTATAAGTTTCTCTGCCTTACTATGGGAGAAAAATGAGAATCAATGTTGTTTAGTGCAATACTTTGTGAGGGAGCCTCCAAGGAGTAGATGTAGGTCAGGTTGAATGAACCATTATAAATTCTGGTGTGTTCATTCTGATTATTTTATGCACTTTATTTTCTACTATTATATTTATAGTTAAAAAATCTGATTTATTTTGTTGTTGTGAAATATACTTATTTCTGTATCTGCTCCATTGATTATCATGTATTGGTTTAAAATTTTTTTAAGGATTTATTTTTCACTAATTTTTTTAAAATATCCAATTCACTCCCCACCCCTCTTGGTTAGCCTCGGGCTAGTTCTTAATGGTCTATCAACCTTTAGGGTTTTCCACTCCTTCAATTAATTTTGTTATATAGTCAACAATGATTAAAATATATTGTCATCCATGGGATTGAGCAATGGACCCATGAAATCAATTCCCCAAATATCAAATAAATTAACTTCCAAAATATAATTTAAGGGGGGCTTTTTTCTTCTAGTGATGTTACCTACTCTTTGAAATCAATCATATATTTTAACATAATCATTAAGATCTTTAAATAAAGTATGCCAATAGAGTAGTGATTAAATAATTTAAGAAGTAGATCTATATCCTCCAAAATGTCCTCAATAATTTAATCAAGGCATTATCTAATTATAGGTTCTAATTCATTCTTAGGGGCACATCTCTTAATGATTTGATCATTACATTTTCTAAATAAAAATGGCTCATCCTAAAATAAGTATTTGGCATCATATAGAAATTCATTTTTTAAATATATATGGTAAGTTAAAAAGAATAACACCATTGATAAAAAAATCTGCAATATTAGCATACCAAGGTAATTTACTTACATGCAAAGAAAATAGCTAGTCATTAAAAATATATTCATTAATGTAAATTTCATGAGATGCTTGTTCTTCAAATATTGTTCTTGAAAGATGATCAACAATCTGGTTCTCACTTCCTTTCTTGTTTAAGATTTCTACATCAAATTCTACCAATAAAAGTATCCACCTCACCAATCTAGACTTAGTATCCTTTTTGTCATAAGAAATTTGATTGCATAATGATCAGTAAACACTAGAACTTTCATGCTAATCAAATAAGACCAAAATTTATCAAACACAAAGATAATAGCTATTGGTTCTTTTTTAGTAGTAGTATAATTACATTGTTCGACATTTAAAGTTTTACTAGCATAAAACCTTTTATCTTTCCTTTGGTTAAGAATAATACCTACAACATAATAACTACCACTACACATTAGTTCAAAATGAAATGACCAATCAAGTGAAACAATAATAGGTGCATTGATTAAGTACTATTTTTAAACTTTAAAGGCATTATAACATGCAGAATTAAACACAATTGGAACATCCTTTTCTAATAATGACACAATAGTTTGAAATTTTTTAAAAAGACCTTGATAAATCACTTAGAAAATCTAACAAGCCCTATAAAACTCTGAATGCTTTTAACTAAAGTAGGTGGTGGTAACTTTTCTATAACTTGTACCTTAGCCTTATTCACCTTTGACCCCTTCTTAGAAATCTTATATCCCAACACATATCCTTCAATCACCATGAATTAACACTTTTTCCAATTCAACATATTTATTTCCACATATCTTTTAAGTAGAGTTGTTTGATGATCAAGAAAAGAATCAAAAGTAGTTCCAAAAATTTTAAAAAAATCTTCAATAAAAATTTCAATGCCCTGCTCTATTACATCTAAAAAAATATATATATACATCACAAAAAAGTTACAGGAGAATTACATAAACTAAAGAGCATCCTTCTAAAGGAAAATGTCACATTGGGACTGATGAAGAAAGTTTTGTCCCGGTCCTCAGGTGCTATAAGATTCTACTGGTACCCTGAGGAAATAATAAAAAGGGTGTCCTGCCAACCTATCTAACATATGGTCAAGAAATGATAATATATTTTTTTTCTAGTGGATTTGTTTAGCTTCCTATATTATATACAAATTCTTCAACCAATGACTATCCTAGTGGGAATGAGCTCATTATGTTCATTGGACACTACTATCAAACAACCCTTTTTAGGGACATAATGAATATGACTCACCCAAGCACTATAAATTTTCATCCATTAAAACCCTATACATACACAATGATGGGTTAATTCCTTTAATGTCAGTTATAGTCCATCCAAGTTTTCTTACAGTCACCTAGAATCCTAATCACCTTGCCTTCTTGATCTTTTTCCAAACCAACAGATATAATGACATGTAAAGTAGAATTAATATCCAAAATATTATACTTAAGATGATTAGGTAGGTCTTTAAGCTCTAAAATAGGTGCTTCCTCTACTGTTGGTCTTAAAGTTCTACCCAAAGATGAGGTATCCAAGGTTTCAAATCTCTCCCTAAACCTCCCAAAATTTTTTCCAACAAACTAATTAGATTTTTTCAAACTCTCATGATTTTCCTCCAAAATCCATTTTCCTAACATATATTCCTTAAAATTCTCAACAACAGTTTCTTCCAAAACAACCCTAAAATAATCCTTATTTTTATCACTAGGGAATTTCATGGACCTAAGCATATTTATAGTCACTTCTTGATCTTATGCTTTCATGTTAAATTCCCCCTTATAAACATATTTAATAGCCTAATTAGTTGCTAAGAAAGGTCTCCCTAAAATAATGAGTATCTCACTATACTCCTCCATATCTAAGACAATAAAATGTACAAGGAAGATAAACATATCTACCTTAATAAAAACATCCTCTACCACCCTGCTAGGATAAGTAAATGATCTATCAGCAAGTTGAAGGTGACACTAATGGGTTCAACATCTACTAAATCTAATCTCTAAAAAATGGATAAAGTTATAAAATTCATGTTGGATCCAAGATTACACAATGCTCTCCCATAAAATTTATCTCCTATAGCCACAAGAATGGTAAAATTATTAAGATCCTTAGACTTTTTTAACGTATTTTTTTTTATAATAGTGTTATAGTCCTTAGTTAATGCTACGATTTTAAATTTCCATAGTTTTATTTTCTTATTAAGGATGTCATTCATAAGTTTAGCATAAGTGGGAATCTACTCTAAGGCTTCTAACAATGGTATGTTAATAGTTAACTTTTTAAATACTTTCAAAAACCTAGAGAATTATTTATCCATATTTGTTTAATTAGTCTCTAAGAAAAGAGTGGTGGTGGATGCTCTACAACTTTGCTAATAAGTCTTTTATCTTCTTTAATAGGTTTTGGTTATTCCTTAGGTGAGTCAGGCACTATAGGATTTTCTACCATAATTTTCTCATGAGTTTAATCTTTTTTTATAAGAGTCTCCTAAATCTTTTCCACTTCTTAGCAGAGTAGTATTGTAATGCTCTTCCAAATTCTTATCATGAAGATTAGCATAATCATCATGGGATTTACTATTAATCAAAATAGTAAGATGGCCTATTTTGTTTTCTATATTTCTAAGTGTAGCATTTTGGCTCTATAATTGGTTTCCCATCTGAAGCACTAAATCTTCCAAAGGTGTCTTCCATTGAATTGATTATTCTCATTAAAGCTTGGGGATAAAAGGTTCTAGGGTTCACTACAGACTGTTGAGGGTTATTCCAATGTACTATAGAATTAGGCTGACTTGCATTTTATTAATTTCCACCATTATTATTACTCTAACTAAAATTAGCATGGTTCTTTCAACCTGGATTGTATGTATATAAATATGGATTATTTATCTTCCATAACAATCACATTCTCAACCCCACAAGCACTAGACTCGCTAGAAAATTCAAATCATTCTCTTATAAATGGAGAGATGATCCCAATACTAAACTAACTCGAAGATTATCTAACTACTTAGACATATAAGCTACCTGAGCAATATAAATAGGTAAAACATCCTACTCATAAAACACTAGCTACTTTCTTAGGATTCACCCTATCATAACTAAAAGTTATTTGTTTTCATTTTCTCTATCAAGACATAAGCCTCATCAAAATATTTTGACATTAAAGATCATCTAGAAGTTGCATCAATTATTTACCTAAGGGATTCTACAAGAAAATTATAAAAAGTTTTAATAACCAACCAATCTAGCAAAATATGTTGAGAGCACTTTCTAATCATCTCCTTAAATTTTTCCTAGCTCTCATAAATTGACTCTCCATAAAATTGGGAAAAAGAAGTAATATCACTCCTAAACTTTACAATTTTAGAAGAAGGAAAGTACTTAGAGATAATTCAAATAGATGTATGTCAAATAGAATCATTATTGATTCCATTATAACAAATGTTGCATAAATTTCTAAAAAACCTTGCTAAATATAAGTCGGGGTCCTCAAAAGTAGTTTTTCTAAACTAAGACTTCTAAACCATTTGGATCTTGTAGGATTTAGCTCAAAAGTATTTTCTTGGATTGTAGATCAGTTGATACTCTGATGAATTTTTTCAACTATGGGATCAGCACACTCCCTAAGAGGTCTAGGATGGTTCTGATTTGGATTTAGTTTGGCCATTCCTATAACTAAAATCTATTTAGTTTTTTAAAATTTTTATGGGTTATTTCTATTACTAGTTCAAATAATAATGGTCCTTTATTGGATTTACTATGTATACAACAACAATAAATAGGAAATAAAATCCAATATAACAACTTAAAAATAATAATTATAAAAAAATAAGTTCACAGTTTCACTAGTGACAGCAATAATAATAAATACCAAAATAAATTAAGTAGGGTTAAATATACAACTTTTTTGGATAATATAAAGATAATTACAAAAGCATACATTATTTCCCCAATAACAACGCCAAAAAATTAGTTTTTGGGCAAGTTATCTGCTTCTTATGAATTGACTTGGTATTATGAATATATATTTTATAAGCTCTTAAATAACACAATCGTATGTGTTGATCAAGTAATAAGATGTATGAGAGAGTGTCAATCCTATGAGAAAATATGATGCTACAGTTGACTCTAGTACTATCCACATAAGCTATTAAATTTATCCTATGCAATGAAAAAAAGAACAAATATTATAACTACTGAGAAATGCATAAAATAGTGAAGATACATATAATTAAAGATGTTTTAAGCTAATGATAGTGAATGAACCTATGTTTTCCTAACCATAATCATTTATAATAGCACTGGATCAGGCATAAATACCCTTAGATCTATGTCAACCTTATAAAGGTGTAAAGAAAGATTTATGATCTTTCTACAATGATATTATCTCCATAAAATCTAGAATCTTACTCATCTTATATCTAAGTATAAAAGCATTCCATCTCAATTCTCCTAATTTTTTTAACATTCCTCTACTAAAGTAATGTATCACACTAGTTTTTAAATTTATACATGGTCATTGCATAAATTAAATAAAGCATAAGAGAAATTGAGAATTGTGATTAACCTTTATGTACAAGAGTCTATATTAGAATATACATAGATTATTCATATCATCATCCCAAAATAAGAAGTTTAGGGCTATAGAAATAATTTGGAGCAAAACATTTTTCATTACTTGCTTAAAAAAGGTTACAAATAGAAAAGATGAAGAAAATATCACCCATAATGGAGAATCCTAAATAGATCCTGCAAATGGAGTCTCCCATAAGTGAACCCTCCTTACAACTTCACTTTCCACACTCCTTTCCACTCTTAAGTGTTATTTTACTCACTATAAGGATGACTAGCCACTCCACTAAACTTATCTCATTATCCTCTAGTATCGCTCTATGGACTTTAGGATGGACTCATAAAAAACGCAATAATAACTATTTATTTTTATATAAATAGACTCATGCATCACGTCACTCGAAAGGGTGGCACCACGGTGTTAAAATATGAATTAGCACCTTGGAACTACTAAATTAGCTTAGTTGCAGCATTGGACTAACCAGGCATGATGCATGATCAATTTGGTGTTATGCTTTCTTTCATAACTACTCTACTTTGACATTGCAAAAGATTGGGCACTATATTGCTTTTCTTATCTTTCATTGTTGTGGTGCTTTAGAGGTTGGCACTTCAAGTTTGAATTATTGATGAATTTGACAGTGTAGAGCACTGCAGTGTTCCTTTTATGGAGTAGAGGTGCTCATAGCATTGTGGCGATGGCATTTATTCTAGCAAGGCTCTAAATTAAATTCAATTTTTTTGAGACTGTGGTGCTATAATGTATGGTTTTGACAATGGGCATTGTAGGCTTACTGACACTGATGTTCGGGGTGTTGCATAGTTAATTCTAACTTTGTAAATTTTCATCATTTTTTCTAAGACATTCTTGCACAACATCAACTAAAAAAATATTTTTATTGGAATTTAACTCAATAAAAAATAAGTATAATTTTCACTTAATACATATTATCTTCAGAAAGGAAGAACTAATTTTGGAGCAGGACAATCTAGGCAGTCTTAAGGACAAAAGACTATAGGATTGAGAGAATATAATGAAAGATTTATGAATAGGGCCAATGATAGAGCTATCATGGGTCCTAATGCACCAACAGTACCTACTCTAGTGATGTCATGAGTGCATAACTTGCAGTATTAGGAAGACAGACTAAAACCAGAGAGTTTGACTGGTAAGAAATTTATTTTGAATGATTGATTGACATAGCATTCATAAGTGAATGACATGTGATTGAATGAAATGCGTGACTATATAAGAAAGCTATTTCTAGGTTGATGTAAATCCTTCAATCCGCTTTAATTATATTTTGATATGGATTTTTTTTGAATGAATTTATTATATACTGTCTTTATGCATGAATTCTTATAGAAAATATTGAGGATGATATTTTTTTATGGTGGGTAAATTGTAACAACCTAAAATTTTAAATAAATTTAAAATGGGAAATCTAAATTTTAGTTTGAACTGAGCGCTGTGGTGTTGAGCTTGTGTATGTGGCAGCACTGGCTTGTAAGCACAACAGTGCCAAAAGTTTCCACCACGATATTGAAGGCTCTATTATATAGTAATTTTAAATTTAGTATACAACACTGCGATGCTGGCGTTACAATGGTATGCACTAAAATAAATTTTTATACATATTAAAATCCATTTTACTCCAATCACTCATGTATCCTCACCCACCAACTCCAACTTACTGTGGAAGGGAGAAGGGAAGGAGGAAAGAGGAAAGAAGAAAGAAAAAGTTTTCATTTTGATCTTCGATCCATTTCACCGCTTTGTAAAATTTTTTCAGATTTTGGTATGTTAATTTGGAGACTATTTGAACTCCGATTTCAACAAACCTATAGTTGAACTGAACGTCTCAAAAATACGAACCCGACGACACCAAATTTGATTCAATCAGAGCTCAAATGAGTCCAAATCAAGAACTTGAAGCACATTTGGAAGGTTCAATCCATAATTTGGATTACTAAACATTTTTTAAACATGACATGGTTATAGTCGAATCGAGCAGCTCAACAAACTAATCTAATGATCCCAAGATTATCAAATTCTGATATCATTAAGACAGTCAAATGTCTGGTAAACGGTCCATGAAAGAGGGATTCAACATCGGCTGTCTATTCAAATAACTCCCAATTTACAATTGATTTTCCTCCTATTTACTGGTCATGCCACTCCCAGAAAACTATAAATCAACACTTTATTTCTCATGAGAAGGGGACCCAAGCAAGGGGGAGGAAAGAAGGGACCCAAGCAAGAAGAGAGGGAAGAGAAGGAAGAGTCTTATTTCCACCAGACTCCTCCTCGATCACCACTAGACTTCAACCTGGCCATCTACTGACACTAAACTTTCACCCATCTACTGATGAAAGTCAATTTTTTTCCTGACCACCAACTGACGCCGGATTTTCTCCCAGCCACCAACTAACTCCAGTCTTTGGTCGGTCGCTAGATTTTTACCTAAAGTCAAACTTCCATCCGTCGCCATATTTCTACTCGACGACGAACTTTCACCAGTCACTAGACTTTTATCCATCACCGGAATTCCACCAAACGACGGACTTCAACTTGTCGTTGGATTTTGACCTAACGCTGGACATCCGCCCATCACCGGACATCAAATCATCTCTGAACTTCTACCCGTCGCTGAACTTTCATTAGAATTCTACTTGATGAAAAACTTTTGCCCGTCTCCAGATATCTGCCCAACGCAGCACTTTTGTTGGACTTCTACCCGACACAAAACTTTCACCCATCGTCAGATTTTTGTCCATTTTTGTACTTGTACCCGACATCGAATTTCTGCCCGTCGCCAGAGTTTTTTCCATTGTTGGACTTCGACCTGAAGTCGGACTTCCACCCGTCTCTGGACTTTTACCAGTCGTCGGACTTCTATTTGGCACTGGACATCTGTCCGTTGCCAGACTTCTACCTGACGCCAGACGTTTACCCTCATTAGACTTTTACCAGTCACCAAACTTTCGTCAGACTTCTACCCGATACAAGACTTCTGCCTGCATCAGATTTCTGCCCGATGTTGGACTTCTGTCGGTCAGAGGTCCTTCTATTCTCCATCTCCCACCTACTATGATCTTTTTAGCCTCTATCGCTAGACAACGGTCCTTCCGACCTCCGTCGCCTGTCGACTACGTTCCTTCTTATCTCCGCCATTAGACAATGGTCTTTATGACCTCCATCACCCACCGACTACGATTCTTCCAACCTCCATCGCCAAACAATAGTCCTTCTAACCTCTGTCGCCAGATAATGTTCTTTTAGACCTTCATCACCCACCGACTATGGTCCTTCCGACCAAACAAACACGTCAACAGTGATTCTTCTTATTTCCATCAAGTAACACACTCTATTTGATGTAAAAATTTTACATCAAGTCAAAACCTTCCCTCCAATGAAAGGGCTAATTTGTAATCAACTGCAAATACTAGTTGATTCATTCAAACTGGGCTAGGCCCTGTGATTTTATCCCTTTTAAAGATTTTCCAAGTAAAAATCTTGGTGTCTCTTAGGAATGCTACATCCTTTTTCTTATCTGATTGTGTGTTGTATCTTCGTATAAAGCTAAGACTTTAAACTTTATATTTCTTTGTCGCTGCGAATATTCTAGGACACAACAGTTCTAATGTCTCTTACAATTTTGATTTATACATTTTTGTTCTTTGTACAAAATTAAAATATTAAAATCTCTAACGCCACAAATGTTCTAGTTTATAATAAAACTCATGTGAAATTTAAGTGATAATTCTGCTTTAAAAATTAAATAAGCCAATAAAAGGGTAAAAATAATTTGAAAAGATAATAATATCTTAAAAAAATAGCTTAAGATGAGACTTAAACTTATTATATTTACATTCAAATAAGAGCAGCATAAATTATTTATGTATAATACTAATCTGAAAAAAATAAAATCAAAGATTTCTGGTCCCATCCTATCTAAAATATATCTGAAATAATTTTGTCCCTCTTTAATATCAATATCAGTCTTTTAAAATATTTTGAAATATTTTAAGGCCATTTTTCGATTATTTTTTAGTTTTCATTTTTATTTTTTTTAAAGCACATCTATTAAGTTTGTTTTAGATTATTTACATATTTATTTTCTAAAACTAAATAATATTTTAAAAAATACTCAAAACAAGTTTGAGATATTTTGTGGATTTTTAAAAAAACAATGCTACTTCCAACATGGCCTGGTCAACCTCCATAACTACCCCACTGATGACCCTACCACCTTTACATAAAATTAACTTATTTGCAATTCATTAAAAAATAAAATAGCATACTTTTTAAATGCTAAATAAAATATGAATAATATAAAATAAAATAAAATAAAACCAAGTTGCCCTATAATAATTCCTCTTAATTTTAAAAAGAGAAAAAATTAATTAAAATTTTAAAAATTAAAATCCTTGAAGGAGATATGTTTCGTGCTAATTTAAAATTTAGAAAATTTCAAATTAAAAAAGAAAACTATTCCAAAATAGATGTTCATGGCCCATTCTCTTATCAAAAACTCTCTAAATATTATATATATACTTTTTTTTTTCCTGGCAACAGTTCTTTCTCTTCTTTTTTTCACTATTTTATTTATTTTTATATAAATGTTACATTTTTATTTTGATATTATTTTTTAAAAAATTATAATAAAAATGCTTTAATATGTGATAAACATAAAAATTATTTTAAAAAAAAATTATAATAACAACAATATATTTTTCCCTATATTTTTTTGGGGGGAGAAAACCACAATAATTTTCATAAAAATTAATTTCCCACGATAAAAAGCACCGTTACAAAAGAGCTGTGGCGACTGCCAAGTGAATGAAGAAGAAATCCTCGACGGAAAAATTCTAAATTTTCGTATTTGAATAAAACATCTCCTTCAGATTCCATAATTTACTCTTTCTTTCTCGCTTTCTCTCTTTGTCACTCACTTGCCGCTGGAACTGGGCAATTGTTCAACAGAGTAGAGAATTCAAAGCCAATTTCCATTCTATTATTATTTCTCCTATATTTTATAGCTCAAATTTCACTAAATGCCTCATGGATTCCTGATAGAATTTTTTTTTTTTTGAAAATTTTTAGATTTTATTCTGGGCAAAGAGAAAGAACCATGGAAGGAGGAGTGCTTGATTCAGATCCTTCAGCTTTCAACGAGTGTTTCTCCCTCGCGTGGAAGAACCCGTATGTTCTTAGACTGGCCTTCTCTGCCGGGATCGGTGGACTTCTCTTTGGCTATGATACAGGCGTGTTTTCCGTTTTATTTTCACATTAAATTTCAGTTTTTAAACTTATTTTACTACTTTGTCTGCTTTAATCATTGTTAGAAATTATTTTCCATACAAGTAACCGGAAAATAAATCTCTGTAGTAATTTCTTCAGATCCTTTATCTCCCAAAAAATTTATTTATTGAATTTGAACTTACTAAAAAATCACTTGATTTATTTCTCTGTGATTATTTATTTGCAGGGGTCATTTCCGGAGCATTGCTTTATATCCGAGATGATTTTTCGGAGGTAGACAGGAAAACATGGCTGCAGGTAATGAAATGTCATGGCCTTTGAATTCATTTTAACTTTTTTTCAATTTTAGCTTCTTATTAGACGTTGCATAATCTCGGTTGCAGAAATAGACAATTTGAGCAGTCCAGTTATGAAAGAAAATTTCCATTTTTAAAATCTGATCTGAAAAAATGTATATATCAATGATTTTCTTGCAAATATATGAAACTTACCTCACAGAAATTGTTTCAAGTTTTGAAAGCTGCTGAGATTGATTGGTAAAACTGTTATTTCAAGAAAAATTGATTAGGACTAGTATAAAAAATATTGAATTTTCTGTAAGACGTCAGCTATAGTGGGTAATGAATCAAAACTCACATTACAACAATCTTAAAGCACATTCAATGGTTTTCTTTTAAAACTATAATTGTAATAGGCTGTTAAGATTGAGTTGATAGTTCATATGTGATTAATAGTTATTTGGTTCTTATTATGTTTTGAAGAGTCATTAGGTGTATTTGTCTTATATAAATATTCCCCTTTCAGGAGAAATAGGGCATGTAAAATGAATGAAATGAGCTATGACTCTCAACTTTCTCCCCTTATGAATAGCTGAAGTAGTTGACATCATCACATTACTTGCCTCTTCTTCCCTAATCTGTTTATAGGGTTTTAGAAGAACTCATGTTTCCTAATAATCCTTTTTATCTTCTTTATTTCCTTATATTATCTGTATTAGCGTGGTTGGGGTCCTAATAATTTACTAATAAAAATTTGGTTGTAATATTCTAAATCTTTCTTTTTTTCTCTCTCATTTCTCTTGCCCATCAAATAAAAGCCATGATTTGAATTACCTCAAGAAAGAAATTGTTCAATGTTGTTTCCTTCAATCTACCTGCTCACATGATTGTTTTCTATAAACAAGTATTTCAATATAACGAAATGTTTCGACTGATCATCCTAATCTTACTTTTATATTGCTCCCGGGTTAAGTCATTGCTGGCATTCTTCTCATAAAATGAGATTTTAGCTTATCATAACTTCATAATTCTCTTTTTTGATCACAGGAGAGTATTGTAAGCACGGCAATTGCAGGTGCAATCATAGGAGCAGCAGTAGGTGGATGGGTAAATGATAGATTTGGAAGGAGAATTTCTCTCTTGGTTGCTGATTTCCTCTTCTTCATTGGGGCAGTGGTCATGGCTGCTGCTAATAGCCCTAAACTCCTCATCCTAGGTCGTGTTTTCGTCGGTCTCGGAGTCGGAATGGCTTCGATGACTTCACCACTATATATATCAGAAGCTTCACCTGCAAAAATTCGAGGAGCTCTTGTCAGCACCAATGGATTCCTTATTACAGGAGGCCAGTTCCTCTCCTACCTCATCAACTTGGCCTTCACCAAGGTAAGTGTGATCTAACAATTTGAAACATAATTATGATATAACACTTTTCTAAAGTAAATGATTAAAATAATTCCTAGACTTTTTAGATATGTCCAATTTAATCGTAAGTTCTTTTTAAGTGTAAATTTAGTCAACTTGCAAAAGTTAAATTGGTTTTTTCATCAATTTTGTCATTTATTTGGATAGAACTTGTGGTTTCAAGCTTTTCATGAGGATATTTTGGATGTTTTAGGATCAATCTTACTATTTGATTCTAGCTCAAATTAATATTATTGTCCAATCTCACTGCTTGATACAAGCTTAAACGAGATTAGTCTTTATAAGTCTAAAATGCCTTCATGGAAATCTTCCTTTCACTATTTTCCATCCGAAGAAAAGACGAATTTGAAAATAGAACCAAATTAGTACAAATTCGGTAAGTTGGGGTGCCAAATATAGGATTATAATGAATGCACATAAAAAGTCTAGGTAACATTTTGATCATTTAATTCATTCTGCTACTTAGAGGTTGTATGGTTTGTTTCCAAGCAAATGTATTAAAAAAGTAGAAGTTGCTATTTTGTTTCAACAAATTTATGGAAAATATGAACTGTGAAATAACTTCAACATTATTTCAAATCCAACACAAAAAAATTCAATTATATATAATAAAATAACTTCAATTTTCCCTATAGAAGTAAACCTTGTGACACTGCTTTTACTTTCAGGCACCTGGTACATGGAGGTGGATGCTTGGAATTGCTGGAGTTCCTGCATTGCTGCAATTCATTTTGATGGCATATCTACCTGAGTCACCTCGTTGGCTTTATAGAAAGGTTATTATGTTTTAGAAAGATTACAACAATTTTATAAAAAACTTGAAATGCATTTTCTATTGGCTCATTTGAGTAGCTTATAAATAAGGGTATAATTGATATGAGCTTGATTGAGCTCAAGTTTTTTTGGCTTGACTCTTTAAACAAACAAGCCAAAAAAATTTTATTTGTGTTTCGCTCCTTAACTTATCGAGCCAAACATGAACTGCTCATGAGTATAAAGTTTACTTAAAAATTATTTATAAATTTTAGCAAAAAAAAAATAAAAAATAAAAACAAATTATAAATTATAGCAAATTCATGGCACCACTTATATGTACATACATCTAGGAAAATATAAAAAATGAACATGAATATATACAATTTATATGTGTATATGCACTAAAATATATAAAATTATGCATGGACACACACACACACACACACACATATATATATATATATATAACTATTATCGATTTGAACCTGAGGACCTTGTTTGTGTTTGGTTCATTAAATGTAAACCAAATTAATCAAATTTGAGCTAATTATCAAGCTGAACACAATTGAGCATGACAATGAACTTTTTTAACATCCCTACTTATAAAAATTTTTTATGACAGGGAAAGGAAGAGGAAGCCATAGCCATTCTTCATAAAATTTACCCATCCAATGAAGTAGGAAATGAAATTCAAGAACTGAAAGAGTCAGTTGAAGCCGAGGTCAGGGAAGAAGGGACATCAGAGAAGATCAACCTCCTAAAACTCATCAAAACAAAGACAGTAAGAAGAGGACTTATTGCTGGCGTGGGGCTTCAGATATTCCAACAGTTTGTGGGAATAAACACAGTTATGTATTACAGTCCTACAATAGTTCAGTTGGCTGGATTCGCTTCAAATCGAGTAGCACTTGCACTCTCACTTATAACATCTGGTTTAAATGCTTTGGGATCCATTGTTAGTATCTATTTCATAGACAGAACAGGAAGGAAGAAACTACTAATATTCAGTTTGTGTGGAGTTATTCTTTCACTTGGTGTTCTTTCAGCAGTTTTTCATCAGACATCCACCCATTCACCAATTATTAGTAAGGTGGAATCAAGCCATTTTGCTAATTCTACCTGCCCAGCTTTTCAGTCTGTTTCAACTAGTTGGGATTGCATGAAGTGTTTGAAAGCTTCATCTCCTTCTTGTGGATTTTGTGCCTCTTCCATCAACAAGGTAATAAACTATCACATAAACTTTAAACCAATTTCAAGTTTTGATTTTGGCAGTTTTGATTATTTCGATGATTTTGATGATTTGTTTTAGTTGTTTTTTTCACAAGTTTCAAACGGCATTTCGTTGTTAGAAAGTATGAAAATGGTTTCAGAAATCATGTTTAATATGTAGTTTTCTTAGTAAAATTAAGATTGTGGAGCAGTTAAAAGATTAAAATGAATGGGCTATAATTATTATGCTTAATATCATAAGTTGAAATTTCATATTATGGAATATTTAATGAATTTTGGAACATTAAATCAATATTATTGTTGTATGCTAGAAAATTTAAGTTGGTTGAGTTTGTATTTTACGCTTTAGCAGAGTATAAAAATTCAGCACGTAAAAATGTAAGTAGTAGGATTAGAGAATTTTTTACATAGAAAATCCAGAAAGAGAAAAAATTACAGGGACTGGCCTCGTTGTAAAATCCACTATATAGCAAGTGATACAAAGATTTTTCTTTCTTCATAGTTGAAGAAGATGGAGAGTACAAATATTAAACATCCATAGAGGAACAGTTTATACCCAACTACAGGGCTTAATTTTTCAATAGGGATTATAGAAATAGATGTTCACAGGCAAACAAATGTATCCAATAGCAGTCTCAAAACTTGTTAGTATTCTGCACCCCTATTTTTAGATGTCAAAGATCGTGGAGTTTGAACATATATGCATGATCATTCCAAAATGTTGCGATGTAAAGCCATGTCCTTTGGATAATTATAAGGCACGGCTACTCTCTGTTCATCAATGTGGACCTACCATCGGGGCTGTGAAATAAGTAAAACATCTTTAACTATAATTTAAGTTTTTCATAAAGTTGATGCGTCGATCGGATTAAAAATGTTGAATTATTTTGCTTCAAAATATTTAAATTATTTAAAATGAATTGTAGAGATTTTGTTGGGCTCCGAAAATATTAAAATTTAGTTCAGAATATCAAAAAATATTTGTGGGGGTTAAAAAATATTAGAATAGGCCCGTTCGGACCTAAAATTGGGCCCAAACCGCTTTGGGTCCGTTGGTCCCATCAGTATGCAGGACACTTGCCGCCAGCATTAACATTGGAAATCTAATCTCCCGTATGCTTTAGCGTGTAAAATGTGCACCGTTTGGCACCTCCCCTTCCATTTTTTTGAACTTCTCTCTTTTTTTTTATTAAAGATATTTTTTCAAGAATACGATAGTTCTTTTTATTTATTTTTATTTAATTCCATGTAACTTCTCTCCATTAACTCATGTAACTCTCTTGTATAAAGTTACATAACTTTTTTCCTTATACCTCATAACACTCTCATTTAAAGTTGTGAAACCCAGTTCCTCCTTCAAGTATAAATACCCCTTCATGGGGAGAGGAACTTGCATCACTTCTTCTCTCCAATCTTCTATTGCTCTTATTCTCTTTCTCATCTTCATTTCTTCTTATATTAAAAGCATTCCACTATTTTGAATAGGCGATATAACCTATTAATCTCCAATGCCCTTCTTTGTTTAAAAGATTTTGCACTTTCCCTCTTTTCTTCTTCTTACATTAAAGACATTCCACTATTTTAAATAGTTGGTACTTGCTACCTTTTGTAGCTTTTAGCCTTTTAAGATTTTAGGTGTACATCTACCTTTCAAGGTTTTTGCCTTCTATGATCTTATGTACACTTATTCCTTCTGAGGCCTTTGCCTTTATAAGTTATTGAATAATCCTAAACGTTCTGAGGCTTTTATCTTCTAAGATTTTTGAATAAGTAGAGATTTTGTCAACCACTAATTCTTATGGAGTCTTTCTAGTGGGGACCTTTTTCTTTACTAACTTTCAATCGAGGCAACCTCATGGACATGTATTCCTGGGATTATTGGTGGAGTTCTTGCCTACCACTTTCTCTCATGTGGTCTTTCTAGTAGAGATCTTGTCCACTACTAGTTTCCCTTTGAGACTACCTCATAGGCATGCCTTCCTGTGGTTGTTCTTTAAAGGTTGCTTGATTATTTTAACTCGTATAAAAAAGGTTGATATGAATCCACCAGGAATGATTGACATATCCGTGGTTATTTTTCATAGCATTGGTTGATGAAGTTAACTTATGTGAAAAATATCAAAAGAAATCCACCAAGGATGTTGACCTATCTGAGATTATTTGTCAAAGGATTACTTGATAACATTAACCTGTATGAAGAGATCAAAATAAATCTATCAAGGATGTTTGAACTATCCGAGGTTGATTGTTAGAGTATTACTCGATGTTGTTTACTTGTATGGAAGTGATCATCGAGTAATCCTGAACCTTCCAAGGATTTTACCTTCTAAGATTTTTGATGAATCAAAAAAGTGTATATCTTCTAAGATCTTTAGCCTTTTGAGATTTTTGATTAATCCTATACCTTATAAGGCTTATGCCTTCCGAGGTTTTATATGTACATATATCTATTGAGACTTTTCCTTTGTGAGATTTTACGTACACCTAGTTCTTCTTAGGCACTTGCCTTTAAAGGCTTTGGATAATCCTGAATCTTTTGAGGATGTTAGTTTTTTAAGATTTTGTGTACATGTACCTTTTAAGGCTTTTATCATTTTAATGTTTTAGTTGTACATCTATCTTTTAAGGCTTTTATCTTTTATAGTTTTATGAACGCGTGTCTTTAAAAGATTTTGAATCATTCTAAACCTTCTGATGCTTTTACCTTTTGAGGTTTTTGAATAAGTGGAGATCCTGTCAACCACTTGCTCTCATGGAGTCTTTATGGTGATACACTATTAACTTTCCTTTGAGGCTACCTCATGGGCATGCCTTCCTGGGGTTATGGGTGGAGACCTTGTCTACCACTCCCTTTTGGAATCTTTCGAGTGTGGAAATTGTCCACTACTAGCTTCTCATAGTGGCTATCTCATGGACATGCCTTGATGGGATTATTCTTCAGAGTGTTGCTTGATTGCATTAACTCATATAAAACAGATCAAAAGGAATCAACCTAAAATATTGGACCTATATGAGGTCGTTTGTCAAAGCTTTGCTTGATAATGTTAATTTGTGTGGAAGAGGTCAGAAGAACTCAACTAAGGATGTTGGCATATCTGAGATTGTTTATCACAGCATTGCTTAATGACGTTAACCTATGTGGAAGATATTGAAAAAAATCTACCAAGAGTGTTTGAACTATCCGAGGTTATTTATCAGAGTGTTACTCAATGGCATTAACCTGTATGGAAGAGGTCGAATCGAACCCCCTGGGATCGATTATACTTTGATTGGGAGGCGTGAATGCCATGTGTATCCCAAATCAAAGGTGTAATTTGATCTATTTATATACTGTTACTACCTTTTCGAGGTTGAGACTAAGACATTGCACAAATAGTAGAAGTCCATCTTGAAATTGTATAAATTTGAGTTTCACATGAACAATTCTTGTATTTGTTGTAAGCTTTATGAATGGTGGTTATCAAAACGATTGTTATAGAAGCATAACATATTAGAGTGAGTTGTTCAACCATAACCAATATTTGAGATTTAAACATAAGTATCTCTTTGAGATTGTAGCTAAAGTTGCCCCTTATCCTGAATCCGTTTTCCATAAAATAATGATGTAACAACGACTGATGATTGAGAGGAGATATAATAATATTTGTTTACTGTTACTGTGAGGTTTCCCTTTGTTGTCTAACCTCCTCGAATAACTTAAGAATTTGATCTTGAAGTTTCTTCATCCTACACATATGGTCCTCTAAAGTGAGGCCTAGGGGAATTTGATCACTCACATTTTGTTGTTCTTGATTAAGGGATTGATTGTTAGTCATTGAAGAAGTATGTTGGAAATGTTTCCAACGAAGCCAAACTCTTGTATGGTAGAAAGTTTGAGTAGGTTGAGTGTGTGTTTTATGTCTTAGCAGTGTACAAAGGTTCAACACATACAAATGAAAGTAGTATAACCAAATAATCTTTTACGTGGAAAACTCGAAAAGGGAAAAATCATGAGGTCTGACCCAGTTATAAAATCCACTATGTATCAAGTGATACAAATATCATTCTTTCTACACTATTGAAGAAGAGGGAAAGTACAAAGATCAAATGTCTACAGAGGAACAATCTATACCCAATAATAGGGCTTAATTTTTCCAATTGAGATTATAGAAATAGATGTCCATTGGCAAAAAAATATACCCAACACCATGGTCAAATATTGTTAGTATTTTGGAGATGATAGTGATTTTTTATACTGGTTGTTGATGACGATGATGATTGTCGGAGACGATAGCTAGTAGTACTCGTCGGCGGCGATGGATAAAAAATGCAAGATAACTCTCTCTATAGCTATCTTTCTCTTGCCTCCTCTCATGTGAAGAATGATGGACTATTTAGAAGTTTTTGGGAGTGGCAAGCTCCATAAATATGGAGAAGATCTATATTAAATTCGGAGTGCTCCATCATACGGTCTATATTGCTTTCCTTGATCATAGAGTATTTATAAAGCATTTAAATGTCTTGATGATGTCAGAATTGAGTAATCTTTGGCTTGTTGGATTTGTCTCTTTGAGCTGCTCGATTCGACTATAAGCATGTCTAATTTGAAGATCATTTAGTCATCCAATGAATGCTCTGAAGCTTTCAAATATACTTTAAGCCCCCTTGATTTGAGCCAATTTGGGCTCGGATCGAATCGATTTTGGTGTCATTGAGTTCGTCTTGTCGAGACATTCAATTGACTATAAGTTTACTTTTATTGGAGTTTAAATGGCCCCAAATTTAATTTTAGTAGTGAGGCTGACTCTACGTTCTTCTCTAGAGATGATAGAGAAAGGCAGGTGATTTACAACGTAGACAAAGGAAAGTAGCCAATACAGTATGAAGAAAAGCCCAAACAGGCCTACAATCCCAACCCCCAACCAAAGCTGATACTCAGGGGCAACGATAAGCCACGAACTTATCAAGGTGTTGGAGAACGCGCGCCCGAGACAGGCAATAAAAAATGGTGATAGAACGTTCCAATCCCTCAAAGATAAAATGAATAAAGAATATTCATTCAAGAGGGAGAGTGTTGCCAAATTATTTCAACAAGTGTTGAGAACGGATTTAGAACTGCCGGAATGCAAGAGGCCTGAAGAATCAAAGCACACTGGTGACCCAAATTATTGCCCGTACCATCGGGTACTCAGTCATCCTATTGAAGATTGCTACATCTTCATGGATTGGCTTGAAAGAAAATATCAAAAAGGGGAACTCACATTGTCCGACAATGTGCTGTCTCATCCTAAAAAAGAATCAACTCGGATGGTCACATCCTCTTATGTACCCCTGGTTGAAGAAAGAAGAAAAGAAAAGAAGCAAGTTCAAGAAGAACAGTGGGAGACTGCGATCTCTAAGAAGACAGTGAAAATGTTGAAGCAACTCGAAGGAGTTCCGGGGGTGAAGTGGAAATCTCTTACGGAACCAGTACTAAATTTGAAAACTCTGCCTATGACACGAGCTTCTACTTCTAAACAATTCCCCAACCAAGCTGCCACTTCGAAGTCTGGAAGGGTAAAATCCTCCAAGAAGAAAATCAAGCTGAAGAAGCCCAAGGAAAAAAAGACCGCAATTCAAACAGTTATCGACAATTTGGATGAATATTACCAGACTGTGAGGTGACCTATGATGATAATTCTCTTTCAACAAAAGTATGTCGGGTCATCTCGGTGGCGCCGAGTACTTTGACAAAAGAATAATACATTGAAGAAGTCTCCTCTGAATCCTGTATGATGGTGTTGTCAATGGATTATAGTTTGGAGGACTTTTAATTTTCAAAGGAAGATCAATCAGACCCTAGCATAGCGTCTCGGATGGGACATGTAAACCTGGGTTGTGATTCTGAATCAACAGACGAGTCTCTAGACGCAACAATGGCTGATTCTGAAGAAAACACTCCATTAAATGACTTTGAACCGGAGGAGATTCCTCAAGTACAGTTGAGAAGCGGCAAGATACTATAGTCTCCACCGAAGAAAGGTTCCAATAAAGATAAGGAGAAAGAGATAGTTATCAACAATGATATTATCCCTGAAGATCCCAAAAAAAAGAATACTTCAGCCAATTGGATAGATTATAATATCTTATCCCATCTGAGAAAAATCCTAGCACAACTTAGCATATACGATGCCTTGGTAATGTCTAAGACCTTCGGGAGACTCTGATTCAGGCTCTCAAAGATCCCGAAAGATACGAGGCGTATTTTGCTGAACATAATTTGATTGAGGTTCTACAAGTTCGTAATGAGCCGTTCATCACCTTCTCTGAAGAAGATATGATGCTTGGGACTGCAGACCATAATCGTCCTTTGTATGTTACTATAGAAAGCGATAAGCTGATCATCAGTCGAATCCTGATCGATCCCAGATCCTTTGTAAATCTGATAAGTTTGAAAGCACTGAGATCCCTCGACCTTGATGTGGAACACCTCGGGCCAGATAAGCTGATGATGCATGATTTCAACGAAAAAGGGCAGAAAACCCTCGAATCATTCTTGCTTCCTCTTGTATTTGGAGAACTCTATACAGAAGCTAAATTCTATGTGATTTATGTGGATACTTTATTCAAGGCGCTACTAGGTCGTCCTTGATTGCATGAATATGGCATTATCCCATCAACATTACACCAGTGTATGAAGTATCTCAAAGATGGAGAAGAATTCAGGATCTCTGGCGACATTCAGCCCTTTACAGTTCATGAAGCAACAATTTATGAAGATGTACGGTACTTCATGCCAAAGAAGCAAAAGTTTTTGAGTTCTATTGAGGCTATAGCATCAAACTCAAAAGCTGTAAAGCGACCTAAACGAAAAGGTGAGAAGAAGCAAGTGGGGAGAAAGAAGGCAATGCCGGCTCTTCCTACATTACAGTCCATTCCCAAAAAAAAGAAATATGTACCTCATCTTGGGAGTGACACGGATGAAGATAATGTTACTCCTGTTAAATCTCGGAGAGTATGCCAGTCCATAGACGAATGGAGTAGGCATGTTGAATATTCAAAAGATGATTATGACTACGACTCCATCTATATGAATACGGTGCAGAATGTGTTATCTAGAAGAATAGACGGCTTATCAATTTCAGATAGTGTACTCGTAGGGACATGTGTTCTTTTGCAATATTTCAAAGAAATCATTTCGCGTGAGGTGCATAAATTTGAAGAACGCGCCACCCTCTATCTGCCTTCCCTTAAAAATGGGACCGTGCCAGGGAATGTATTATATTCTACAGGAATACATGAAGAAGAGAATCATAACTGGGATTGCATGCTCCTCGACTCTGAAGAGTTACTTCATACGAGGCTTCCTAGGTTTAATACCAAAAATATTCAAAGAATGCTACGAAAGCAAATCAATATTCCTACTACTAAACGATAACTTCTTACAAGCTTGGGCCTCTGGTATGAAAGGAATCCGCGTCCATTCCGACAAAAAGATACAGATGCATATAAAGGTATCAGATTTATCAAAAGAAAATTCGTCCGGAAAGAGACTTGCCAAGCAATCACATACATGGAAATTGAATCTGAGAATGGTGGTGCTGAAGAGACATGCGAAGCTGATGATTATGATGATCAACCCGTAGAGGCCAAACCTGCACCAGAAGAGCTTGAAAATGGTGGACAAGCAGCCACTATGAATGAGCTAAAAGAAATCAATTTTGGGACTGAGGATGACCCTCGCCGGACCTTTATTAGTTCTTTCATACCCGAAGATCAAAAAGAAGAAATAAAATAACTTCTTTGTGAATTCAAGGACTGCTTTGCTTGGACATATGCTGAGATGACTAGCTTATCCCCTGATGTAGCAGTTCACAGATTAGCAATCAAATCGGATATAGCACCTGTCAAATAAGATCCAAGGAGAATGAGATTGGAGATCGAATAACAGGTGATTGCTGAAACAAAAAAGCTTATAGAGGCAGGCTTCATCCGAGAAGAAAAATATGCTGATTGGATTGCCAATATCGTCCCTCTAAAGAAGAAGAACGGACAAATTCGTATCTGCATCGACTTTTGGGACCTCAACAAGGCGTGCCCAAAAGACGATTTTCCACTCCTTGTATCAGAACTAATAGTAGATAACACGTCCAACTACGACATGTTCTCCTTCATGGATGGATCATCAGGATACAATCAAATCAAACTGGCTCCTGAAGATGAAAAACACACATCATTCAAAATGCCCATTGGCATTTTCTGTTACACAGTCATGCCCTTTGGCCTGAAGAACGCCGGTGCCACCTATCAGCAGGCGATGACTCATATATTTAATGATTTGATACATCAGAAGATTGAGTGCTATGTGGACGACCCTGTTGTCAAAAGCACGGATTGAAGAGATCACATAGTTGACTTGAGAATTATTTTTGAAAGGATCATGAAGTATGATCTAAAAATGAATCATCTCAAATGTGCTTTTGGAGTCTCTTATGGCAAATTTTTCGGGTACTTTGTCCGTCATCGAGGTATCGAAGTCGACCACAACAAGATCAAGGTAATTATGGAGATTCCACCTCCAAGGAACCTTCGATAACTCCGTTCTTTACAAGGACAACTGGCTTTCATTCGGCGGTCCATATCGAATTTGTCGGGTAGGTGCCAACCATTCTCGAAGTTGATGAAAAACGTCATACGCTTCAAATGGGATGCAGAATGCCAGAAAGCATTTGACAGCATCAAAAGATATCTATTGAATCCGCCCATTTTGGCAGCACCAATTCCGGGGAAGCCTCTTATACTATATATGGCAGCACTAGAAGAGCCCCTCGGAGCACTATTGGCCCAACATAATGAAGAAAGAAAAGAGAATGCACTCTACTACATCAGTCGGAGGTTGACTGGAGCAGAAATTCGTTATTCTCCAATTGAGAAGCATTGTCTGGCATTGATTTTTACCGTCCAAAAACTCCGCCACTACATGCTATCTCATAAAATCACACAGATATCAAAGATCGATCCGCTGAAGTTCTTAATGACAAGACCAGCATTGACAGGTCGCCTGGCCAGGTGGGCAGTATTATTATTACAGTTTGATATCACCTATATGCCATAAAAGGCGGTGAAAGGTCAAGCCTTGGCAGATTTTCTCGCCGCACACCCAATCCCAGCCGATTCTCCACTAAATGATGATTTGCCCGACGAGCAAATAATGTAGGTCGAGGAGAATGAAAATCTACCATTCTGGGAGATGTACTTTGATTGGGCATCATCTATTAGACTTGTCCGACCTCTAAATATTGCAAGGGCCCGAACTGGCATTGGGCTCATTTTCATAGCACCAGAGGGAGGCATAATGAGGTTTTCATTTAGTTTGACTAAACCTCGTACCAACAATGAAGCCGAGTACGAAGCTCTAATAGCAGGATTGGAGGATTGGAGATTGCGATCGATGTCAGAATCCAACATCTCCAAATCTTCGGTGATTCTCAGCTCATGATAAATCAGGTCCTCGATATTTATAAAGTTGGCAAAGTTTAATTGGCTCATTGCCACCGACGAACCCTTGAGCTCCTGAAACAGGTGTCAAATGTTAAAATGGTTCAAATTCCTCGAGGACAGAATGCCAAAGCATACTGCTTGGTCAAATTGGCCAAGGAAATGGCAAATTTTAATGAGGAGAAGCCTATATTCATCGGAGTTTACAATCATCGGATCTTAGAACCCACTCTGTTACAATTTCCGAAGGCGAAAGGAATTCCATATTCAAGTCAGCAGGATGAAACCCCAGTTGACCCTCAACCTCTCCATCAGATCATTAGGGAAAATTATCCTGAAGAATATCACGTGGCCAAGAGATGTAAAGCTAGTCAAGCTTCAGAATCGTGGTGGTATTGTTTAGATATTAAAGTCGAAAATGATTGGAGGCAATCATTCATTGACTACTTCAAGGAAAACAAACTTCGAACAGAAAAGTTTATGGCCTCACAAATTCGAAAAAGGGCGTTGCGATACGCATTTGTCAATGATACGTTGTAAAGATGAGCCTTTGATCAAATGTGGCTAAGGTACCTAGGGACCAAGGAAGCTGATTAAGTGGTGATAGAAAATCCATTAAGGGTTTTGCGGAGCACATCAGTTAGGTTCCAAGATGACTGCTAAAATCAAAAGAATGGGTTACTATTGGTCGACTATGGTCAAAGATTGTATTGACCATGCTAAGAGGTGCCATGAATATCAAATCTACGGTGATGTTATACATCATCTTCTAAATCCACTACACCCAACAATAGCGTCCTGACCATTTGAATGCTGAGGCACTAATATTATCGGGCCAATAGATCCGCCGTCTTCAATGGGACACCGCTTTATTCTGGCAGCAACGGACTATTTTTCCAAATGGGCGGAAGCGGCTCCATTCAGAGAGGTCACATTGGAGCATGTGATCAATTTCTTTACCATAATGTCATCTACAGATTTGGTGTGCCACGCCGCATAATCTCAGACAACGGTACTGCATTCAAAAGTACAAAAATCTATAAGTTTGTTGATCGGCATAAGATCGATTAGCGATATTCATCTATATACAATCCAAGGGCCAATAGTTTGGCTGAGGCCTTTAACAAGACACTGGTGAAACTGTTGAAGAAGATCCTTACCAAGAACAAAAGAGAATGGCATACGAAGATGACAGAGGCACTATGGGCATATCGTACAACATATAAAACGCCAATCAAAGCCACTCCTTACTCTCTAGTGTTCGGTGTTGAAGCCGTGTTACCATTAGAAATTAAACTACCGTCACTTCGGGTAGCAATTCAAAATGATCTCACCCAAGAACAAAATGCTCGTTTAAGAATGGAGAAGCTAGATGCACTCAATGAGATTAGATTGCAAGCTCAACAAAATCTAGAAATCTATCAAGGAAGAATGATAAAATCCTTTGATAAGATGGTGCGCCCTCGGACATTTCAAGAAGGAGAATTGTTCATGGTGCTGAGAAGACCAATCATCCCACACCGAAGAATCGGTGGCAAATTCATACCTAATTGGGAAGGCCCCTTCATCATCGAGAAGGTGTATCAAGAAGAAGCTTATCAGTTGATCTATCTGAATGGTCATATGCCTATGCCTCCTATCAACGACCGACATTTAAAGAAGTATCATGTATGAGAATTTCATGACTAATGTACTTTACAATTATCAAAGTTTTATGTGCATAGCTATAAGTGCATGCTTACATTCATATTTTGAAATTATCTTGTATAGCAAGAATGCATTTATTCGGATCGACATCGCGCTGCGTGCCGAGATCCTCGAATAAATATTTAAAATCCCAAAGATACAAAGCCTATCCAAAATGTCCCTACAAGACAGGGGCATTTTAAATATTCATTTGGGTCGATATCATGCTACACATTGAGATTCCCAAATGAATATTTAAAATCTTAAACTTCAAATTTATTCTATTCTGAAATGTCCCTGCGAGACAGGGGGCATTTTAAATATTTATTCAGGTCGACATCGCGCTGCATGTCGAGATACTCGAATAAATATTTAAAATTATCAATTCAAATATTCTTTTATGCTAAAGAATACAAAAACTTCTTTTTCAAAGTATATGCATGTGATATTTCAAAAGATCGAGACAATATCTTCTCCACCAAACCAAGGTTCAAAAGTCAAGAAGAAGACTTTTGTGGCTACACACTCTTACAAAATTGAGCCGAAGAAGCTTGAAGTCTTTAGACAGCCTGAAGCTTAAGGTTCGAATGGGTATAAAAGGTCGGATCCAACACGCCCAAATATGGCTAGATCGCTGGCAGCACTGTCTACTCAACAAGCCATAAGAACGGCCGTAGTAGCGGAACCCCCACTTCGTCAACCCGTCAGTAGGGACTGTAGGAAGAATAAGGGCAAATTTGACTCGACAAGTTCAAGTGATCGTAGTCCACAAAAATTCTCCCAAATGACTGGAGAATCAAAGTTCTAGTGGAAGGATGAGTCTCGAACAACCACCTAATGTTCGTAGGCTCTAAAATCTGCAACCACAAAGGATGACTCAAAATCTACCAATTTCAATAAAATCAACGTTGGGGAGTGTAATTCTCATAGCTCAAGTCTGAAGCCTGAATGAGTGTAAATGGTCGGATCCAGCAAGCCCAAATATGGCCGGATCGCTGGCAGCTCCATGTATCAACAAGCCATAAGAAAGGCCGTAGTAGAGGAACCCCCATCTCAGTAACTAGAGGACAAAGAGCTATTAAATTCTAGCTCTTCCGATCTGATGAACTCAAGTGACTCAGATTAAAGTCTTCTCAAGTGGTTAAGGATCAAGATACTACCTACGTTCGGTACTATCAATTGAATCCAGAACCTGCAAATCCTTCAACAAATCCGTAAAGCACAAAGCGAGGATCGAAGGAATTTTTCTTCAACAAGTCCGTCAAAGCACAAAGCAAAGGACCGAAGAAAATTATCCCACAGTTCACACAAAGCCCAAGGCTGAACAAAGTGGATTATGTCATCAACAAGTCCGTTATGCACAAAGCTTAGGATCGATGACTCTTCGCCACCGACCTAGTATAAACCTAAGGGTTTAGGTCACCGGCATCTACCCCTTCATCAAGCCCGCCAAAGCTAGAAGCAAAGGGCAGAAGGCGTACAAAGTTTATGACAAGTCACCAAAGACAAATCAGACAACCCTTCACCAAGTCCGCAGCACAAAGCACAGGACAGAAGGATCAAAATCTCAGGGCTCAAGCAAAAGTTGCAGAATGAGTTTCCTGAATGACATCTACAAATGTCCCGAAAGACTGGGGGCATTTTAAATATTTATTTGGGTCGACATCGCGCTGCGTGCCGAGATCCCCAAATAAATATTTAAAATTTCATCCATCCATGGACATGTCTAAAAGAGCAGTGGAGAAAAAAAATTAGTGTGACATCCAAATAAATTTTTGGAGATCCACTAAATGAACATCCTAGTATGACATCCAAATAAAATTTTGGAGATCCACTAAAGAAAAATCTTATTGTGACATCCAAACAAATTTTTGGAGATCCACTAAATGAAGTCCTAAGCGTGACATCCAAAAAACCTCTTGGAGATCCGCAAAGTGAAAACCCTTGTGTGACATCCAGAATAAATATTTGAAGATCCACAGTGTCAATCATCATACAACAAACGTGATTCGCTCTATACACGAACCACATTTGTTGGGGGGCATTTGTTGACCTGTTGTATAAAACAAAAGAGAGAAAAAACAAAAAAAAATTAATTAAAATCCACGTACCTGTCCGGCGCC
>NW_021318834.1:441286-469110 GCF_001605985.2 Dendrobium catenatum | reverse complement strand
AGTCATCGATGGGGATGAGGTTTGTCGACGGCTATAGTTGGTGGTACTTGTTGGCGACGATGGTTACAAAATGCAAGAGAGTTCTCTCTATAACTCAATTTCTCCTTCCTCTTCTCATGTGAAGAATGAAGGTTTATCATAGGTTTTTGGTGGTAACATGCTTCGTAAATATATAGATGATCTAGAGAAAATTTCGAGTGCTCCATCAGACGGTCCATATTGCTTCCCTCGATCATAGAGCATTCATCAAGTATTTATGTATCTTAATGATTTTAGAATTGAGTGATCTTAGACTAGTTGGATTCGTCTTATCGAGCTGCTCGATTCGACTATAAGAATGTCTAATTTGGAGATCATTTGATCATCTAATTAATGCTCTGAAACTTCCAAATAAACATTAAGCCCTTGATTTGAGCCCATTTGGACTCGGATCGAATCAATTTTGGTATCATTGGGTTCATGTTGTCATAACATTCAGTTTTACTATAAGTGTCGTGCCCTAGAATATAATTTGAAAGAATTATCTATTTTATATTTTATTATATAATAATCAAAGCTATCTAATTTCATCTATCAGTAAGAAATAGTGGAAACAAATTTTATAATTCAAAACATCAATACATATCTATATTTATTTACCCAAAAGAAATTATATACTACTCAGAAATCATAGAATCACAACATATCATTTCATTCATGACTATAAAAGAATAATTAAAATAAAAAAAATAAAACTGAGGAATTCTGATCAGTCTCACTCTCCTCAACTTCTTCTCTGACATGAAATAATTTAAACCACATATAATGAGCTAAACAACCCAATAGATCACTAAATCCTACAACCATGGTTTAAAATTGTGCAATAAGAGGCGCGCCTCAGTGCAATTTCGTCTTTTTAAGCCTCAAAGCATACACAATGAGTTTAGGATTTGAGGCGTACACTTCAAGTTTACTAAGGCGCGCTTCGCCTCACGGTTGAGATTTTTACTAGGTCGCTCTTCGCTTATTGCTTGGAGTTATCTTCTACCGCGACTTGGGTTAGAGTTATCTTCTAACGCGACCTTTTTCCCTCTTCTTTCGGCGTCCTCTTCCTTCCACATTGAGACCGCTAGGTATATACTCGGTACAACAATGTTTGGCACTATTAGGTACATGCTCGATATCGAGCAGGTACATGCTCAGTACCGCTCAATACATGCACGGTAGAAGATAAAATGCAATTACTGTGATAAAGTTGTGAAGGGTGGTGTGACTTTGATGAAAGATCACCTTTTAGGGTGTCACAAGAATGTTGCTCTATGCTCCAAAGTTCTTATACTGTAAAAGAGGAGATGAAGTAATATATGAATAAGTCAATCACGTCAAAACATCTTACACAGAAGCAATTTGAGGATTGAGTTGATGTTAGCTCTTACTATGGGAGTGAGCGCAGCATTAGGGATTTATCTTCTTTGATGAAGCCCATTTCATCTAGGGGTACTAGAGAGCTTGTGGATCCTTATATGGTGGACACATCAGATGATATATCTTCTACTATACAGAAGATGGCCCCAGAAAATGAAAGGGAGGCACGGAGAAGAGTGTGTAAGGATATAAGAAGATTCTTCTATGAAAATGCAATTCCAATTTAATGTTGCATCATCACCTGCCTATTACAATATGATTCGTTCAGTTGGAGCATTTGGTTCAAACCTCCAACCATATATGATTTGAGAACATGAAATCTAAAGGAGGAGTTCGAAAATACTGATAAAAGCATCGAAGAAATTAAGAGGACTTGGGCCCAAACAGGAGTAACAATTATGTCAGATGGGTGGTCTGATATTAAACATAGAAGCCTAATTAACATTCTCATTAATAATCCTTATGGTGCTATATTTTTAAGATCAGTTGAAGCATCTGACCAGGTCAAAGATGTTGAGTTCATATTTAGATTATTAGATAGCATTGTTGAGGAGGTTGGAGGACATTTGGTTGTACAAGTTGTGACAGATAATGCAAGTGCTTATAAGACTGTAGGTAACAAACTTATGGAGAAGAGAAAACATCTATACTAGACTCCATGTGCTGCATATTGTATAGATCTGATTCTTGAAAAGCTTGTCTAGCTATCTCAACATAAGAATGCACTTACTAAAGAAAAAAAAATAACCAAGTTTATTTACAACCACTCTTAAGTTCTAGCTCTTATGAGAAATTTTCAAAAAAAGAAATTCTAAAGCCAGCAACAAAAAGATATGTGACCGCTTACTTGACCTTAGAGAGCATGTTGGATGCTAGACAGCCTTTAGAGGCTATGTTCACATCTAAACAGTGGTTGAGTTGTGCTTGGGCGAAGAAGGCAGAGGGGAAAGAGATTAGAAATATTATTTTAAATGATAAATTTTGGCAAAGTATCTTATATGCCATTACAACCACTAGACATTTGGTTCAAGTTTTAAAGATGGTGGATGCTGAAAACAAGCCTGCAATGGGTTTCATCTATAATGCCATGGATGAAGCCAAAAAAATGATTGCCTCCAACTTAGGAGGCGAAGAGGGTAGCTTTAGGGAAATTTGGAATATTATTGATGATAGATGGGAGCTACAACATCACCGGCACTTGCATACAGCTGGTTATTACCTAAACCCTCAGTATCAATATGCAGAGAATAAGTCTACAAACCCTAAAATAAAATTAACATTATATCATTGCATGGATCAGCTAATAAGTGATGCAACTGAAAGATCAAATGCTAACATGCAATTGGTACCTTTTAGGAACAAAGAAGGCTTTTTGGATTGCAACAAGCAAATGATACAATTGTCAAATAATCTCCAGATAATTTTATTTAATGTTTTAAACATTTATTTAAACTTATTTTTCTCACTAATTAAACTCTCTTATATAAATATTAGTTGAGTGATGGATTCAATTTGGCGATGGGACTCCAGAATTGCAGCGTTTTGCTGTGAAGGTTTTAGGTTTAACATGCTCTTCATCTGGCTGTGAAAGAAACTGAAATACTTAAAATCAAGTACATACAAAAAGGAGAAATCGCTTGTTCACATTGAGGATGAATTCACTGGTGTACATTATGTATAATATGAGATTCAAAAATAGGAAATTGAAGAAAAAAGGATTAATGGATGATGAATATCCTTTGTTTTGTGAGAATGTGGCATCTGATGATGAGTGGTTTGTAGATGATGAAGTTGAAGTGATGCCGTTTGAATTACAAGATGAAAATTTAAATATTGATTTATTTGATGGTCTTAAAGCATCTAAATCCATCACATCTCAAGAACAAATCAAAAAAAGGTATATAAATAATAAAGTTTTCTTCGACTTTATTAATGTACTACACTATTATTTATTTTGAGGTTGTTCAAAAATATTTAGGGAAGAGGAAGATAACTGATATTGAGGAAGGACCTGATTGGGAGACATTGGACTCTATAGGAGAGGAGGAAGGGGAGAGAGCAGTTCATAATACTGATGATTCAAATGAAGACCCCCCTTAATGATGACAGTGCTAATGACTTATGAGTTCTTATGTGATATGTCATTGCTATTTATTTTTGGAATTATATGTTAATGAAAAAAATATTGTGATTTGGGAAAGATGAAGTTTGAGTTGAACTATAGTCATATAATCAAGAATCAGCGAAGAAATAGTAAAACTCATGTGCAATAACAACAGAATCTGTAAACAATAAATAGTACGGCATTGAAGTTAGTAAAATAGTATAGTGGGGAAACTACTAAACCAATACTGGTGTCAAAACAAGAAAGCAGTCGCCATATCAATAGTATCAATTAGTAAAGTAATCATATAAAGTGGTAAAGCCAAAGCATCGGTAAAGACTGTCAGAGTCATATCAATACGGTAAAATCTTATAATGATGTATACATGTTATCTAGTTATTCTATACAAGTATTAAATCAATATCTTAATCACATACGCAACATATTATGCTCTCAATATTTCGCTTGCTCAGTGTTAGTACAGTGAATCAGTACTGGTATCAATAAAAGTTCGGTAATAGTATCAATTTTTATATCGGTGCCAGTAAATTTAGTGGTCATAATGGTAAAATAATGCAATAACAGTAAATCCGTATTATGAAAATAAATCAATATAGTATCAGTAAAGCCTTATAGTAATAATGAATCCAAAACATACATTTCAATGGTTACACTAAACATGTAAGAAGTTCTGACTATCATGGTATTTTTCAGTAATTAGTAACCAGTGGGTCAGTAAATAAATTTATTACTCTTTTCCCATCGATACAGTAATAGCTCCTTATAACTCTCAATTGTTATATCGTTGTATCATTGTATCAGTAAAGGATAACACCTAACTATAATATTTAAAGAAAATCTCATTAGCCCACTATCCTGTATGGGTTAATCAACCTCCAATCAACAGATCAACCAATCTTGTCTTTTACATACATTATTATTACAGTACTATTATAGTAATAGCGACCAATTATTAATCAATCACATACCCACATTTATTTATATTATACTATAATAAATAAAGTATAATGGAGCTTAATTCAAAAAGTGTCCAAATATCTTAACATAAACAACAAAAATTTCTATTAATAAAAGGTTTATATTTTTAAAAATTAAGAAAATCAATAAAGATCGTATATAACAACATTCTGAAGCTTTAATTAAATTAAAACATTATTTTTAGATGTCAAAATAAATTTCTTAAATAGTAAAAATTGTTGCTTCAAAATCACCCAGCAGAAAATCTCAAATAAATACTCAAAACTTTCATAATATCAATCTCTATAACATATAAAAAACTATGCGGTGAATATTTTATCAATACAAAATTAACTTTATTTTTTGATAATAAATATACAATTTTAACCAAAAAATTTTTAGAGCTCCAAATTATTGAAATAAAAAATAGGATAATAGTTTCTTATAATGAGACGATTAAATCTCCCAATTGGATTGACTGACTAAAATCGATCTCTATGACATCCAAATCCTAGGTTTCTTTTTTTCTCTTTTATTTTTCTATTAGTCGAATTTAAGAAGAATAAGATGACTTTAATGATTAAAAGATAATGAATTAAGTTATATTGAATAAAATAATATTATAATATAAATATAATTATATAATTTATTCAATTTTTAGTATATAATTCATATAAATTTTTGTGGGCATTAAAAATTATAAAAAATATTCATAAAGTAGCTTATTTTACTTAAAAAAATTTAATGAAATTGGTTTTCAAAATGGGCACATAACAGTCTCAAAATCTCAGTTGCATCAATAGGTGTCAATTTCTTAAGGAATTGCACTAGTGCCCAAAAATTATGAAAAAATTAATATAATTAAATCACTACATTATGTATGTTATGACAAAGATGATTTGTGCTTTGGACTTATAATGAATCCTAAAAAAAATTGTTTGACTGAATCAAAATACAAGCATTAAGTTTTTGCGATCGGAGTTGAGATGGTCCCAAATTTAATTTTGGAAATTTCAAATTCAAATATGCCATGAGATTAGTGTTTGATCAAGGTGATTTTTGTTACCATATCCTGGATCTTATTCTATCATTGATCAAAGATTTTTATATGAAAAAACAAATTGGAGTTTAAAGAAGGGAAAGGGGCCTTGATCCGTAATAGATAGAGGAGTATTTCTTCAATCACATAATTTGGGCTCCTAGAATATGACGCCCTTGTATATACTTTATACGATACAAAACATCATTTATCTTTTCGACTTATAAATGAATTTGGTGCATAGTCATTTTTTCTTATGAAAGAAATAAATTGGAATTTTTGATATAAATCTAATTGGTTTGAGAAAAATTCTAAATTGGATCCAAAATTAATGGGTTAGTGTAAGCTTATCCATGCAATTATGCACTATTCAAATAGGAATCCATTTTCTTAAAGATCCTGGCTTTCATGCTTTGGTGAGTCCCACATCAGACACTAATCTATTTTTAACGTATAATTAGTAATTCAATCAGGTAATCATTCAAATTAAAAAAGGAAGATCATTTCTTTTTGTCTTACTCGAATTGGAGCCATAAGGCACTCAAGTGTCTCAATTGATGGTATAACTAAGGTCCTGACTAATGTGCACCACAAACACCGAAGTGTGGTTCTTAAAAAGCCAGTTTGGATTCCCCCCTCTCCTTTTCTTTACTTAATAGATTCCTTCTTTACTTGTTTGGCCTGGCCCCTTTTTCTGTTATGGCTCTAATATCTCACTTAGCTAGGCCAGAACAGAGATCATAGATTTTAGAGATCTATCCAAATAGGAAACAAGATTTTCTCCTTACCAACTTTTTCTTATTGCGCTTGAAAACAAACATTCTCAAACCATTTCTCGAAGTATGTGTCCAGATAATCAAAAGTCTCGATAGTTCGCTCTAGGTCTTCAAGTTAAAAAACAACATCGATGAAGACGTCTAGGCGCACTATTACATGGTGGGGATTACAATTTTCCATCACTCCTATTTTTTGATGTCAAAGCTCCAGGAGTCTAAATATATATGCATGATCTTTTCAAAATGTTCCAGGGGTCAAAAAATGTTGAAATAGGCCTATTCGGGCCTAAAATTGGGCCCAAACTGCTTTGGGCCCGTTGGACCCATCAGCCGGCAGGCCACCCGCTGCCAGTAGTAACACTGGCGACCTAATCTCCCGTATACTTTAGAGTGTGAAACGCACCATTTTGCACCCCTTCCATATTTTTGAACTTCTCTTTTTTTTATTAAAGAGAATTTCTTTAGGAATGCAAGTGTTTTTTTTTTATTATTTAATGTCAGGTAAGTCCTCTCCATTAATTCATGGAACTCTCTTGTATAAGGTTACATAAATGTTTTCTTTATACCTCATAACTGTCTCATTTGAAGTTGTGAAACTTTCCTCCTCCTCCATCATGTATAAATATCCCTTCATAGGGGGAGGAACTTGCATAATTTCTTCTCTCCAATCTTCCATTACTCTTCTTCTATTTCTCTTCTCCATTTCTTCTTACATTTAAAGCATTCCACTATTTTGAATAGGCGATATCCCCTACTAAGCTCCAATGCTCCTCTTTATGTAAAAGAATTTGCTATTGCCCTCTTTTCTTCATCTTCTTCTTATATCAGAGACATTCCATTATCTTGAATATGTTGTACCCCCTAACTGTTATAGCTTTTAGCCTTATAAGATTTTAGGTGTACATCTACCTTTCAAGGCTTTTGCCTTTTATGATTTTATGTACACTTGTTCCTTCTGACGCTTTTGCCTTTAAAAGTTATTAAATAATCACAAACCTTCTAAGACTTTTATCTTCTAATATTTTTTTATCAATGGAGATCCTGTCAAATACTTGCTCTTATGGAGTCTTTCTAGTGGGGACCTTTTCCATTACTAACTTTCATTCGAGGGTACCTCATGGACATGCATTCCTGGGGTTATGGGTGGATATCTTGTCTGCCATTTGCCTCATGCAGTCTTTCTAGTGAGGTCCTTATCTACTACTAGCTTCCCTTTGAGGCTACCTCATAGGCATGTCTTCCTGAGGTTGTTCTTTAAAGCATTGCTTGATTATATTAATTAGTATAAAAGAGGTTGAAAGGAATCCACCATGAATGTTTGGCATATCCGTGGTTGTTTATCAAAGCATTTCTCAATGACGTCAACTTGTATGGAAAATGTCAAAAGAAATCCACCAAGGATGTTGACCTATCCAAGATTATTTGTTAGAGCATTGCTTGATGATTTTAACCTATATGAAAGATATCAAAAGAAATCCATCATGGATGTTTGAACTATCCAAGGTTGTTTGTTAGAGTATTACTCAATGATGTTAACTTGTATTGAAGAGATCATTTAGTAATCCTAAACCTTTTGAGGCTTTTACCTTCTAAGATTTTTTATGAATAAAAAAGTGTAGATCTTCAGAGATTTTTAGCCTTTTAAGATTTCTGAATAATCTTATACCTTATAAGGATTGTACCTTCCGAGGTTTTATATGTATATATATCTATTGAGACTTTTTCTTTGTGAGATTATATGGCCATTTGCCTTTAAAGGCTTTGGATAACTTGAATCTTTTTAGGCTATTAGTCTTCTAAGATTTTTTGTACTTGTACCTTTTAAGGCTTTTAGCCTTCTAATGTTTTAGGTGTACATCTATCTTTTAAGGCCTTTATCTTTTATAGTTTTATGTACATGTATCTTTAAAGGTTTTTGAATAATTCCGAACCTTCTGAGGTTTTTGAATAAGTGGAGACCCTATCAACCACTTTCTCTCATAGAGTCTTTCTGGTGAGGACCTTGTCCACTACTGACTTTCCTTCAAGGCTACCTCATGGCCATGCCTTCCTGGGGTTATAGTTGGAGAACTTGTCTACCACTTTCCCTTATGGGATCTTTCTAGTATGGACCTTATCCACTACTAGCTTCCCATCGAGTCTACCTCATGGACATGCCTTCCTGGGATTGTCCTTTAGAGTGTTTCTCGGTTGCATTAACTCATATAAAAGAGATTAAAAGGAATCCACTGAAAACATTTGCTCTAACCGAGGTTATTTATCAAAGCTTTGCTTGATAACGTTAACTTGTGTGGAAGAGGTCAGAAGAAATCCACCAAGGGTGTTTGAATTACTCGAGGTTGTTTATCAGAGTATTACTCAATAACGTTAACCTGTATGGAATAGATCGAATCGAACCCCCTATGATCGATTATACCTTGATTAGGAGGGGTGAATGTCACGTGTATCCCAAATCGAAGGTGAAAATTGATCTTTCTATATACCATTACTGGCTTTTCGAGATCGAGATAAGACATTGCAAAAAAAGTAGAAGTCCAACTTGGGACTGTATAAAATTTGAGATTCACTTGAATAATTCTTGTATTTGTTGTAAGCCTTAAGAAAGGTGATTATCAAAAAGACTAATATATAAGCATAACATATTAGAGGGACTTGTCCAACCACAACCATATTTGAGATTTCAACAGAAATATCTCTTTGAGGTTGTAGCTAAAGTTGCCCTTTAGCTTGAATTTGTTTTCCATAAAATAATGATGTAAAAACGACTGATGATTGAGAGGAGATATAATAATATTTGTTTACTGTTATAGTGAGGTTTCCCTTTGTTGTCTAAACTCCTCGAATAATTGAAGGATTTGATCTTGAAGTTTCTTCATCCTACACAAATGGTCCTCTAAAGTTTGCCCTAGGGGAATTTGATCACTCACATTTTGTTGTTCTTGATTGAGGGATTGATTGTTAACCATTGAAGAAGTATTGGAAATTTTCCCAATGACGAAGCCAGACTCTTGTATGCTAGAAACTTTAAGTAAGTAGAATGCATGTATTACATCTTAGTAGTATACAAAGATTCAACACATATAGATAAAAGTAGTATGACCAAATAATTGTTTTTTGAAGAAAACTCGAAAAGGAAAAAATCACCGAGCCTGACCTAGTTGTAAAATCCACTATATAGTAAGTGATACAAATATTCTTCTTTCTACACTATTGAAGAAGAGGGAAAGTACAAAGATCAAATATCCATAGAGGAATAGTCTATACCCAATAATATGGCTTAATTTTTCTAATAGAGATTATAGAAATAGATGTCCATAGGCAGATAAATATACCCAACAACAAAGTGAAATCTTGTTACTATTCTGAAGATGATGGTGATTTCTGATACCGGTTGTTGGTGACGATGATGGTTGTCGGAGGCAATAGCTGGTAGTACTCTTCGACGGAGATGGATAAAAAATGCTAAAGAGTTCTCTCTATAGCTCTCTTTCTCCTCCCTCCTCTCATGTGAGGAATGATGATGCGGGACTACGTAAATGAAATGCAATTTAACTCAAAGGGATTTTGCACAACTTATGATTAGAATAATTCTAGAACAAAAATATTAGCGAATTCAAACAATGGGTCAAAACGATTAGTGGTTATCCGCTTAGGCTAAATCACATGGTGAGAGTTTTGCAATCTTCCAAAATAATTAGAAAACAACACAATGAATAATAGTAGCGTTCAAAATAATCCCTAGTCTAACAATGAGAATAGGAAAGCATAGAGGTGCGCTCAACCTACGTTTATTAAGCTTAAGCAAGAGCAATGTGGAAGAGCCCGCCGTGATTGCAATCAAGTTAAGAGAAGTTAGACTAAGAGATAAAAGATGTAAGGGGGAAGATGAACCTTCGTCAAGGGGTAGTGGAGATCCTCCACTCAATACCTTCGAAGTGTTCGTCAATAGCCTCTACAAAATAGATCAACGTACGCTCCAAGTAATCCTCGACGGTGAGATCAACCCTTGGATTCACGTTGAAGAAAGTAGATTGTAGGATGTCGACGAAGCCGTCTGATAGGAAATACTTGAGTTCTCAAGTAACCCTAAGGTAAAACTTGAGTTCGCAAGTAACCCTAACCCAAATCGGAGATCAAACAGCGAAGATATTGCTGTCCAGAATAGAAATATGTTGTTTACAGCTGAAGGATAGCACCAATCCAGAGAAATTCTAAGAGAAAACTCAAAGGAAAGTTGGTATTCCACTAGACGGTGAATAAAATAGCAAGATACAATTGATCCTCAATTCGAGAGGAGGATCAATCTCTCCCAAATCTCTAGACGTCGCTAGAGCCCAAAGAAACCTAAATCTAAGAGATCTCAAATTTCAGCCAAATTCAAGATACTCAAACCCTAGGAAAATCAACTATTTAATGAATACAAATCAAAAGGAATTCCCTAAACAGTCCCTACATTCAATTTCCCTCCTAAAATCCATTCAAAAACCTTCCTATTCGGCCCTGTTTGATCTAGGCGGGTGAGCGGCTGAAACTGGAGGCAGAACTTCCGCCCCGTTGTGGCTGGGCCGGTCCCGCGTGGACCGGCTGGACTGGTCCATTGGACAGGTCTAACAATATTCCCCTCCCAAAGATCCACCTTGTCCGCAAGATAGAAAGATGACACCCTCCATTCCTTCTTCATCACAAACTATAAGAACCTGAAGAGTTCGGTCCTTACACCTGTGCCCCGGCATATACCTCTCATCACATCTGAAACAAAGCCCCTTTGGCCTCTTCTCCTGTAATTCTGTCTCTGTGAGCTTCTTGAAGTTGTCCCCAGGTCTTCCTCCTGCGGTCTTTTCCTTCGAAGTCCCTCGAAGAGTATCCAGTGTTGGCTCCTTGGATGTCAATAAAGTGGTGGTCATCCTGTACGAGCCTCCTGAGCTACCGCCTCCCGTCTCTCCCTCCAGGTGTCTCTGATCTTCTACCAATTGAGCTAGCTCCATAGCCTCTCCCAAGTCACGAGGCCTCATTACTCTAATCGCTGCTCCGATCTCTGGTGTCAATCCCTTCATGAAGTTTCCCTCTAGCACTGTCTCAAAAAGGTGGTCCAATCGGCTACCAAGGTACTCGAATCTCTCTCGGTATTCCGTCACTAAACCCTCCTGTGTCAAGGCAAAGAACTGCTCGTAGAAGTCTCCTCCTCTGCCAGTTCGGAAACGCTCTACCAAGCAATCCTTGAACTCTCTCCAACTTCGTATGGGTTGTCGCATGTTCCTCCACTGATACCAAGATAAAGCCTTCCCTTCTAAACATAGGCTTGCCGTCGTCAATCTCTCCTCCTCTGTCAGCCCATTGACGGCGAAATATCTTTCTACCTTGTAGATCCACCCGTGTGCATCCTCCCCCTCAAAGATTGCCATCTTCAGTTTCCTCACCCTAGGGTCACACCCGTTTCCCCTAAATCTTCCATAACCTCACATTCCTCGAAGCGGATGTGCTCCCCAATTGTCACGATCTTTCCTCTAACGATCATACCCAAACCATTCATCAAAATCCCCTCTTCTTCTTTCAAAATCAGCACCATGGCGATCGAAATCATCTCTTCGCCTTACAAATTCAGCACCCCTTCTTGCATAGCCAATGCTCATCACCTCCCTAGAAAGTGGTTCTAGAGGCGGCATTCCGTCTTCTCCCTCCAGGATCTCCACTTCTGGCTTTTTCCCTCCCCTTGATGTTTTAGGGTTCTCATCTCTTCCACAGCCTCCTATAGTTTCCTTTGCTTCTGATATCATCGGTTTGGTTTTGGCTTCAAGCAATTTCTTCAATAAGTCTTCCATTACGGAAAACTTTTCCTCCATCTGACTTTGAAAATAAGTCATCTTTTCCTCAAAATCTGCTTTGAGTTGCCGAAGTTCTCCCTCCAAAATTTCCACTTTTTTTCCGGCCATTGGTTCCCCTTCGATCGACGTGCTCTGATACCAATTTGATAGGAAATACTTGAGTTCTCAAGTAACCCTAATGTAATACTTGAGTTCGCAAGTAACCCTAACCCAAATCGGAGATCAAAGAGCGAAGATATTGTTGTCCAGAACAGAAAACAGCAGAAATATGTTGTTTACAGCAGAAAGACAGCACCAATCCAGAGAAATTCTGAGAGAAAACTCAAAGGAAAGTTGGTATTCCACTAGACGATGAATAAAATAGCAAGATACAATTGATCCTCAATTCGAGAGGAGGATCGATCTCTCCCAAATCTCTAGACGCCACTAGAGCCTAAAGAAACCTAAATCTAAGAGATCTCAAATTTCAGCCAAATTCAAGATACTCAAACCCTAGGAAAATCAACTATTTAATGCATACAAATCAAAATGAATTCCCTAAACAGTCCCTACATTCAATTTCCTTCCTAAAATCCATTCAAAAACCTTCCTCTTCGGCCCTGTTTGATCCAGGCGGGCGTGCGGCTGAAATGGGAGGCGGAACTTTCGCCCCGTTGTGGCTGGGCCGGTCCTGCGCGGACCGGCTGGACCGGTCCATTGGACCGGTCTAACACCATCCTCGTCCCACGTTATTCCGTAATCAGTCTCTGAATCCGCCATTCATGGATGATTGAAGGTAGATTCTTCTTAGCTCTTGAGACAACTCTTGAGTACTAGCAAAGAGAAGAAGTTTCTTTCTAGTGGCGAGGAAAATAATCCCCAAATCTCCTTCCCAAAAATCTGAGAACAGTTTCATATTTTTGATCCAAAATCTGAAAGAAATTTCAAATTTTCTATGATTAGGAGATAGGGAATTTGGAGGGAGAAATATGGCTTCAACTCAAGTGGGGTATTCAAGAGGGAGAGAGGAGATTAGAGAGAAAGAAGGAACTGAAGAGATAGGGAGGAAGGGGCTGGCGGGATAATAGGTAGAGCTGCAGGATTCCTATTTCTTAATTCAATTATTTGATTTGGGAAATAGATTAGGAAATAGAGCTCAGGAAATTCGGCTATGGGATTAATAATTTGAAAAATATTTCCTAAGGTCGGAGTAGGAAATAGGAAAGAAATTTCAATCCCAAATTCAAGGGGGAAGGAGGCCGGCGGTATCCATAGGGAAAGAGGGGATTTGGGAGTTGATTTTGGGATTAATTAAAGAGGTTAGGGGAATTATAAAAGTAATTAAATAAATCCAATTTGAATTTGAAATTCAAATGGATTTAATTTAAAAACTTTCCTAAAATAGATTTGACAAATTAGGAAAGAATTTGAATTTCCAATCAATTAAATTTGAATTTCAAATCTACCCAAGTTTGAATCAATCTAATTTAGGAAACGAGGCTTGGATGGGGAATAGGGAGTTTGGCCGGCGGCTAGGGGAGTTGGGGCCGGCAGATGTGGGGTTCGGGCAAGGGTTTAGACGTGGGGGTTGAGATGGGAAATTGTGTGGAGTTAGGTAACGAAGACGTGATGGATTGAGGAGGAAGATGTTAGATGCAAGGTTGATCGACTGTGGAGGTGGAAGGAGAACGACAAAGGAAAAGTATGAAAACCACGAACCCGACCGTCTCCAAGGTTGGTGGCTGATCCACTCTCCCTCTCCTAGGGATCTCTCCAAAGTTCTCTCCAAGAACTCTCAAACGCTCTCAAACACAAGAGTGGGAAAATTTTCTCATAATCATTCATTAACCGAGAAATAATAAGCAAAGAGCTATATATAGCCAATTACAATGGACTCAAAGAAATAAAAGACTAAATTGCCCTTAGGGCTCATACATGACACTTCCCACTACAACAACAACAACAACAACATCAAGCCTTTATCCCACTACGTGGGGTCGGCTACATGAATCCTTTTGAATTTCAAATTCATCAAAATTTGACCCAACCTAAATTAGGAAACTTCTAGGAGATGATGAAGTGGAGGTGGCCGGCGGCTTTAGGGGGGTTGGGTGGAGATTTGGCCGTGGGGGTTAGGAGGTAGGGGAGGGAGTTCGGCTAGGTGGAGGGGAAAAGAAAATCCGGTGGCTTTGTGATGGTGGATTGGAGGATGAAGAAAGAAAAGATATGAGTACAGAACCATGAACCCGACCTATCTAGGTTGGTGGGTATTGCACGATCTCCCTAGGGAACTCTCTCCATTAGAATGCTCAAGCTCTCTCAAAACTCATGCGAGAAGAAATTTTAATAAGCAATCATTCATTAACCATGAAATAATAAGCAAAGGCTATATATAGCCAAGTACAATTGACTCAAAGAAATAAAAGCCACTTTCACCCTTAGGGCTCATACATGACACTTCCCACTAAAGGGGTACAAATGGAAAGACCAAAATAACACTAAGCAAATAGAAAATACATAAATAATAAAATAATAGAAATGACTCAGAAATATAAAGACTTGATCATGGCCATAGATCAGCGGCCACGCCTCTGATAGACCTTCCATGATCTGATGTCCCCATCAAATGATGAACTATTTAGAATTTTTTTGGAGTGGAAAGCTCTATAACTATGAAGTTCTAAAGCAAATTTGGAGTGCTCCATCATACGGTCTATATTGCTTCCCTCGATTATAGAGTATTTATCAAGCATTCAAGTGTCTAAATGATGTCATAATTGAGTAATATTGGGCTCGTTGAGCTGCTCGATTGACTATAAACATGTCTAATTTGAAGATCATTCAGTCATTCAATGAATGATCTGAAGCTTTCAAATATACTTTAAGCCCTTGGTTTGAGCCAATTTTGGCTCGAATTAGATCGATTTTGTTGTCACTAAGTTTGTCTTGTCGAGACATTCAATTTGACTGCAAGTTTGCTTTTATTGAAGTTCAAATGACGCCAAATTTAATTTTTTAAATTTGCAAATCAAATGTGCCTCAAGATTTGTGCCTGCTCAAGATGATTTTTGTGATGTATCAATTATTATTTACTATTATTAGCATTTGGTAAATGAGAAGTATTTGGAATCCCATTTTATTAGTTATAAATTTAGTCAATAAATCATTCATTATAATGCCTAAGCAGTTGGCTAGTCAACAACAACAACAAGTCTTTATCCCACGATGTGGGGTCTGCTTTATGAATCCTTTTTATCCATTGTGCCTAGTTAAGAGTCAATTTCTCAGCTAAATCTAATAAAGAAATGTCATTTCTAATATTTTCTAACCAAGTCTTTTCAAGTCTACCTCTACCTTTTTTAGCATAAGTCAAATTTAATACATCTACTTTCCTAATCGGGTCATCAGAAGGATGTCGTTTTATGTGACCAAAACATCTAAAGAGACTTTCTAATCTTATCTTCCACTGGAGCTACTCCAACCTTTTCACATATATGCTTGTTTTGTATTGTCTCTAAGAGTAAAGCCACTCATATACATGAGCATCCTCATCTCTGCAACACTTAACTTAATATTATGCTTCTCTTTTAATGGCCAACATTCTACACCCTAAAGCATTGCACGTCTCATTACCATCTTATAGAATTTTCCCTAAGTTTGAGAGGGACTTTTCTATCACACTTCAAGCCCGATGCATTCCTCCACTTCAACCATTCAACTTGAATTCAACTACTAATATGCTCATCTATTTCACCATCACTCTGAACAATAGATCCAAGATATCTAAAACGTATACTTTTATTAATGACTTGATCGCCAAAAGTCACAATCCCCACTAGATCTATTATTACTAAAATTATAAACTATATATTCAATTTTAGATCTACTCAAACGAAAGCCTTTAAACTCTAAAGTTGATCTCCATAATTCAAGTTTACCTTCAACTCCCAAAAAGCATATGCCAGCATACAACCTCTTGCAGATGTTTAGTAAGAACATCCATAACTAAAGCAAAAAGATATGGGCTTAGGGATGATCCTTGACGTAATCCAATTGAAATAGGAAATACTTGATCAAGCCATTTGTGTTTGAACACAAGTAATAGTTCATGCATACATATACTTAATGACTTGAATATATGCATTAACTCTCCATAACTCTTCTCTTGAAACTTTATCATATGCTTTCTCTAAATCAATAAAAATTATATATGTATCCTCCTTAGTCTCTCTATACTTTTCCATCAAACCTCTCAATAAATGTATAGCTTCCATAGCAAGCCTACCTGGCATGAAGCAGTTGACTAGTATGGTGGAAAAATCTAAGGTAGAATGCAATTACTACTTTTCACCCCATATGGTTTCTTGAAGCTGGAAAAGAAGTTTTAAAAATGCTTAATTTACTAAATTCTATCGTTTTTTAATATTATTAAAAATATTGAACTCTAAAATACCATTACCGTTAAAATTCATTTACAATGATTTGATTTCATTTTCACCCACGAAAGGATGAAAAAAAGCATTATTTTAAACAAAAAAATAATTTCTATCTACAAGCAACCAAATCAGCCTTTAGGATTGAATCATAGCTCCTGTCCTAAGAAAAATGTAGTTTTATCGTTCCACAAGGTCAATTTGTGAAATTCTGCAGCCTAATTTTTCCCTTAACAAAAGTGCGCTATGCAGAGTTAATTGCATAACAAACTATTTATTTCATTAATGGCATTTTGAGAATTTTATTATATTACTGGTTGCCCTAGATTTTTCTTTGAAAAGAGAGAAATTATTTCATGTTTGTATAAGAGAAGTTAAGGTTGCAATATCAACTATCAAATCATAGTGAAATCTTTTGTGATAACAACATCACTCAATCGACAGCAATCATCAACTTAATGACTTGCATAAAGTTTTTTGCCCATTATCTTCTTTTCTATTTTTTCTGTTTTTTTTTCATCACTTTCAGTGCTTAAATTACATCTTCTACTTGTGTTTTTCTTTAGCTTTATCCAGGAGCATGTTTGGAATCAAATAATAATGTGAAGGACGAATGCCACAAAGAAGGAAGGCTATGGTATACCAAAGGATGCCCAAGCAAATTTGGATGGATTGCAGTGGTTGGGTTAGCTCTTTACATCATATTCTTTTCTCCTGGAATGGGAACTGTCCCATGGATTGTAAATTCTGAAATATATCCTCTAAGGTTTAGGGGAATTTGTGGAGGAATTGCTGCTACAGCTAATTGGATCTCTAATCTTATTGTGGCTCAGTCATTTTTAACTCTAACACAGGCAATAGGAACATCAATGACTTTCCTGATTTTTGGGGTGATATCAGTGTTTGCTCTATTTTTTGTGTTGATTTGTGTTCCAGAAACAAAGGGTCTGCCGATCGAGGAGGTTGAGAAAATGTTGGAAAAAAGAGTTTTACAATTCAAATTCTGGAAGAAAATGTCTGTTAAGACAAAGCATCCTGCTGAAGTGCAGAAGAATTCAGATGTTTGATACTGTTTTAAATAGCTTTTAATCTTTGTAATCTATGATATGTAAGGGTTCTCTAAAAATCTTGTTGTTTGTCGATCGTATACGGCTCGATAGTTAGGTTGAGCTCAATCAATTTGTATAAGTTTGGTCATGTTTGGTTCAATAATAACTTGATTATGCATATATTTTCGATCATGTTCGATCTTGTTGGATCATTTATATTCTTATTTATAAATGTTTTATGGATGTATGTGCATACAAAAGACTATATCTTCTTTGACTCAACTTAAGTTCAGCTTGATATATTAACAAGTCTAACACAAACAAAAAATTTTGACTCATTTGCTTGATAAGAGCAAAGTCAAATAGCAATGCTCAGATCCTTTATACCCTTATTTCTATGGAGGCATTTGAAGGTTTAGTAAAGGATTATCATTTTTTGATATTTATTCTGACAAGAGATTTGCAGTGCTATATGATAAGTTTTCAAAATGGGTTGTTATAGAAGCGCTCAACTTCATATGCTCTACAGTTCATCAATTTTTCATACTGCAGCATCCTTGCCGTTGATGGTTCAGCTAGTATAATCTGAACTACTGGCTTATAACTTCGTATTATGTATTATATATATAAAAGTAATGGAGACAATACATAAATGTATAAAGCTGTATTCTACTAATTCTTGTTCTTGTTCTTACTGCTATATCGAATCTGCTATATCTAAATTGCCGCAGAAGTTTACCATGGCATCAGCGCCTCACGCATCTGATGCCTTCGGTTTTTAACCCTTTTTTTCCATCTTTATTCCTGCTTTAGTCTTTCTTGCTTTACTACGACGACAACATTAAGCCTTTATCCTAATATGTGGGGTCGGCATCCTCATCTCAGCAACACTTATCTTAATATTGTGCTTCTCTTTTAACAGCCAACATTCTACGCCAGAAAACATTGCAGGTCTCACCACCATCTTATAAAATTTTAACTTAAGTTTGGGTGGTACTTTCCTATCATATAACAAACCCGAAGCATTCCTCCACTTCAACTATCCAACTTGATTTATACTAATAATATCATCATCTATTTCACCACCACTCTGAACAAAAGATCCAAGATATATAAAACGAGTACACTTATTAATGACTTGATTGGTCAAAGTCATAAACCACCCACTAGATCTATTAACACTAAAATTATACTCAATGTATTCGGTTTTAGATCTACTCAAACAAATACATTTAGACTCTAAGATTGACCTCAATAATTCAAGTTTACCTTCAACTCTCTCTCTCTAGTCTTATTAACAAGAAGAATATCATCAACAAAAAGCATACACTAAGGTGCATCTTCTTGCAAATGCCCGGTGAAAACATCCATGACTAAAGAAAAAAAGATGAGGGCTTAAGGCTGATCCTTGATGTAATACAAGTGAAATAGGAAAATACTTGGTCAAACCACCTTGTATTTGAACACAAGTAATAGCTCCTGCATATATATCCTTAATGACTTGAATATAAGCATTATTAGCTCCTTTCTTTTTTAGAACTCTCCATATCACTTCTCTTGGAACTTTATCATAAGATTTCTCTAAATCAATAAATATCATATGTAGATCCTCCTTATTCTCTCTGAACTTCTCCATCAGCCATCTCAATAAATGAATAGCTTCCATAGTAGACCTACCCGGCATTAATCCAAATTGATTTTGAGAAATATTAGTATCATGTCGTAACCTATGCTTCATAACTCTCTCCCAAAGTTTTAAAGTATGACACGTTAACTTAATTCCTATATAATTGGCACAATCTTGTGCATCACATTTATTCTTAAAAAGAGGAATCAACACACTCATTCTCCACTCATATAAAATCTTTTTAGTCTTCAAAATAATATTAAAAACGAATAAGCCAAGAAATTCTTTCATCTCTTTAGCATTTCCACACCTCTATTGGAATATCGTTAGGCCAACTAGTTTTTCCTCGATTCCTTTTCTTTAAAGCCTCTCTAACTTCAATTTTACTAATACGCCGATAAAAATAAAAATCTTTATTTTCTTTTAGAGTGTTAAGGTCACTAAAGTCAATCATATTCTCATAATCTTCATTGACTTAACGAAATATCTCATCCACCTTTATTGAATATCCTCTTCTAAAAAAGAACTTTTTGATCTTCATCCTTAATACACTTCACTTGAACTAAATCCTTATTACTTCTATTTCTTTGTTTGACTAACTTATACATATTTCATCATTTTTAGAATATAATTTATTATATAAATCATTAAATACTAAAATCTTTGCATCGTAGATTGTTTTTTTATACAACCTTGCGAGCCTCTTTATATCTTTCCCAATTTTTAGAGTTTTTACATTTAAATAAATTATTATAACAAAGCTTCTTATTTTTTATTTTTTCTTACACATTTTGATTCCACCATGAACTATTTTTATTATTAGAATCTTTTACTTTTGAAACTCTAAGCACATCTTTTGCAACATTCTTAATATTACTAGCTATTTTTTCCCCACAAAATATTCATTTTCTCATGCACAAGCAAAATCTTAAGATCTCGAATCTTACAATTAAAAATATTTTTATTAGTTTTCTTTAAATTCCCCAATCTAATTTTAGAACAATGCTTAACTTTGTTTTTCATATTCTACCCATTCATCTTAATGTCCAAAATTAATAAGCGATGTTGGGTACATAAACTTTCACTCAGATTAACTTTATAATATTTGAAATCTAAATGATATATTTTTCTTATAAGAAAATAATTAATCCTGGTTTTACTATATCCATTCTTGTAAGTGATGAGACACTCATCCATTTTCTTAAATAAGATATTAGCAATAACAAAATCATAACCTAGAGTATAATCTAATCTAGTCTTACCATTTTCATTAGTCTCTCCAAACCTATAGCCACCAAGAATATTTTTAAAATTTTCTGCCTCTTTACAAACATGTTAATTTAAATTTCCTCCAATAACAATTCTTTCTTCAAGAGTTTTCTTTTGAATTAATTCTTCAAAGTCATTTGAAAATTTTAATTTTAAACACATATCAAATCTACTTGAGGAGAATAAGCACTTATAATATTAATAATATTAACATCAACATAACAATAATCTTCAAAGTAATAATTTTGTCTCCAATTCTATTAATTTTATAAATTATTCTTCAAAATCTTATTTATAATCACATATACACTATTTCTAGTACGATTTCTATCAGAATACCAAAATTTAAATCATAAGCTATCAATTTTCTTAGCATTCTCTCCAACCTATTTAGTTTTATGAATGCATAAAATATTTATCTTCCTATGAATTAAAAATTAATTAATTTCATTAATTTGCTTGTAAGAGAACATATATTATAAGATCTTATCCATATTATAGTTTCATGTATTAGCTTCTTTGCCCACATCTATCCATGATGTTGGAACCCTTGCCTATTTAACATTGCACTTAGGTGTCGATGCAGCGACCCTTGCATGCATACTTCACACTATATTCAAGATATATAGTGCATCATTTCTAGGGAACTCCCTAGCATTAACATAATATATTAAATGATTCATGTTATGATTATCTAATGTCACCTTCCACTTTTCTCATTCAGGACTTAGGGCTTGTCAAACACAGTGCTGATAAGAAATGGATCATTCAATAGATTCTTCTTTTATCACTTTCTTATTACACTCCCCTTAAAATTAGTAATATACATATTACCACATAGCTCAAATTTTTGATGTCAAATATATAATCTATGATTTGTATTCAACTAAGAATATATAATCATCCTATTTAGTGATCACAGATTCTATATTTTGTGTGAATGGATTTGATAGCAATCTTGATGGCAATACACCAAAATCTCTTAAACAACATGTGCCTGGTGATGACACTATTAGTGTTAGCATTCAATTTCAAACATGAATACTTATTGATCAAAATCTTTCTAGAACTCTCTATTCTACAATTTCCCCTTTTTATTCCATATGTTCTTAATTTATATTCATATTATAGCATTTGGTTAACGATTGAGCATTGCTTGCAATTTACCAATCACTCTCCCATCCTCCAATGAGAAAATGAACTTCATCAATAACATGTAGAAGATAAATCAATGGTGTAATATTTATTATAAATCAAGCAAAAAGCTAATGTTATTATGGTTATTAGCTCTAACATTGATTCAATAGATATCATATTTTATACACTTAATGAAATTCCTTCCTTCTATAATGCTTTCAAAACTGTTATTTGCATTGAACTGCATCACTTCAATTTCTCTATGGATTGTTGCGTAGTGAGGAGCTTGACATTACTTCTGATCAGGCTCGAGACAAGCTCTTGATAGTTCGATTGACTCTCCATTTTCTCTTGCATATTTTCATGGTTGCCTTCGTAGTTGTTCCTCATATGTTCCTATTGGTCATGGCACAGGTCCTCTTCTGACTCTCGTGGAGGTCATTCTGCTCAGCATTCTACTCATGACTGACAATTTATGGCATCTTACCTTGAATGCCAAATTTGTGGCAGAATTGGATACATTACGATAAAATGTTAGAATTGTACATATCTCAATTATTAGTCTGCTTTGCAAGGCTTTCACTCACATGAAGATGCCTTCTCTACTGATTAGTTTTTAGGCTTTTGGGACTCTAGCCATCTAACGTCTGATGCTTATCAACCTCAATCCATTCAACCATATTCTGATTCCTCTCAAGTGTAGGTTGGTAGTTGTAATATGATTTCAATTGAGCATTCCGGTCAAAGCATTCTACCTAATTTTCATATGCTTTGCTTGCCTAATAGTTTATATGCTTCACATATTTTTCATTACTTCATCTCTATTCATCAACTTATTATTAACAACCTATGCTCCATTCTCTTTGATGCTCATGGTTTTACCATCAAGGACTTAAAGGCCAACACAATTCTTCTCTAGGGTCTTTGTCTTCAAAGTAGTTGATTAAATCCCTCAATCGCACATTCCAATAGTCCTCCAAACCTTCTATTGTAGCATTCATTAGCCCTATACTTCCAATTTCTAGCATTAGTGAATGGGACACTTTTCCATAGCTACTCAACAACTAGTTTTTTGCTCATTTTCTTTTCTATAAATCAACTTTAGCATCTGCTTACTGCTCCTCTTGTGCTCATGAAAAATTTCATGGTCAACCTTTTACTTTAAATAATCCTAGAACTACTTAATGTCTTGAATTTATGTATACTGATGTATGAGGTCCTTCCTAGCATAGCCTAAGATTTAATTGAAATAATTATTTTTATTTCTCTAATATTAACAGCACAAAGACATCTAGCTAGAACTATCACATTATAGAAATTCACAAACATTTATATCAATATTTAATTTTATTCATACCACCAAAAGAAAATTAAATAGCAAGTTAGATACCATTTTTCTCACATCACTCCACACGCATAAAATCATTGGAATCATTATTATAAATGCATTTATATTCTTCTTTTTTTACACATTATTAACTATAAAATACACGTTTATATTCTTTAATGACATCCTAAAACGTGCATGAGAATTGCTTATTCAGGCATTGATTACTGCAATGCACTACAATATTATTAGTATGTTTATGCAATGATTGGGATGATTACAGACAAAGAGTTGGAGAGCAACAATCCATTCACAACAAACCCAAGGTCCCTACTTAGGATTGATTAGGAAACTAGATGAATTCCTGAACCTATTAGAATAAACTTGAAAGAGTTTCTAGTATTTGACATGTATGATAGATCAAATATATTGAACACCATATATGAGCCAAGCTGCATGTGTAACTGTCGTCAACCAAAAAAATTCACATACCTTGTGCACACATTGTGATTTGTATAGCTTTGATGAGATGAAGTCATTTAAATAATGTATTAGAATATTACACTAAACATAACTATAAGCTGCTGTATGAAGTTAAGTTTCATAGTATACCATATCAGATTGGTTGGGACAGTCATGACCCTGGAAGAGGTTTATTTCACATTACGCCATGCAATTACAGAAGACAAATTAGAAGACCCTGAACGAGGCAATACAAAAAAAAAATATGAATGAGAGTACTTTTTTAGTTGGTCGTGTCTGTAGTTTATGTAAAATATGAGGTCATAACATTAACACTAGCACATGTGGTACTTGATTATTATCTTTTATTTTTTGCAATTGTAACCATCAATGTGTTCTATAGTAATTATTTCATGTAAGAGTCCTCAAAAGAATGTTAGCCGTTGAATTCACTAATAACATTATTAATTAAGCATACCTTTCCTTTATGTTTACAACAACCTTAGCTTCAGCTTATTATAATTTAAATAAGTATATCAATTCCAACAAAGAAAAATACATTCTTTGTATTTTAATGAGAAAAAAATTCTTTTTAAATAATTCTAAAGTTTAAGAAATTGAAATAATTTGACTATTACATTTTGGTTAATATTTAATGTATTTTAATTATTTTTTTGTTAATAGTAATCAACATTGTACTCTGTAGTGATGAATTGATTTAATGAACTTTGGCTATCATACAATAATAATAATAATAATAACTATATTTAAATATTAGAGATGATAGATAGATATTAGTTTATTTATAAATGTCAGTCGCAAATATCACCAACGACTTGATATAATAATACTATGATATGGATCTTTTTTTTCTATTTTCTTATAAGCACCGTCATCCGTTTTATCTACATATGGAATTTTTATTAGGTCCAGTGTCCTGGCGTAGCTCTGCGTTCGGACGCCAGTAAAATGGTGCCACGTGCTTTTACTCTTTACCGCGCGGCCCGACGACCCGAGGTATTGCTAGGTCCTGATCGGACACAAGATTGCTATGTATTGGCTGATTTGTGCAGACCAAGGTATTGCTAGGTATTGCTCGATACTGCTCGACAATAACGAGAAATACCTTTCTATCAAGACCAATACAGAGCAATACCCCGGTTTTGCTAAGTATTGCTCGGTATTGCTAGGTATTGGTCTTGACAGAGTGGTATTTCTTGTTATTGTCAGGCAATACCTAGCAATACAGAGCAATACCTAGCAATACCGGGTTCGGGTTCGGGTTCGGGTCGGGTCGTCGGACCGCGCGGTAAAAAGTAAGAGCAAGTGGCGACATATTATTGACCTCCGGATGTAGAGTTACGTCCGTTGTCCGACCTAATAATTGTTCCTACACATGGCTGCTAACTCGGATACCAATCGCTAGCTTTGTCAGCGAATAAGTTGGATTTAATTTTTAAAATTTTTACTTCACACAAATGTAACAAAACCCCAAATCTATTGACCTCTTTTTATTTGTATACAGAGATATTTGTACGGCTGAATGGCCTGGTTTGGGCTGGCCTTGCATATGGGCTCAATACTCGAGTGGGCCAGAATTTTTTCGATAAATCATACGGGCTCGATACTCGGTAATCAGGATCTTAGAATTTATTCGAAACACTTATATAAAAAAAAAAAAACTTAATTATTTTACTTAGGGATCAAGATTCTCTTCTTAAAATTGGATCATGCTATAAATATAAATTAATCATTTTTATTAAGTCTGAAATCATCTTAGGTCAAAGATGACTTCTTTTAATGTACTGATTGATTCAATAGAGTAGAAAAAATTTATGTTATAATATTCTTGTATAAATTTATAAGAATCAGGTTGAAAATAGCTAGATCGTTTTGAGGCTAGTATTGTATATAAAAAGATTAAAATGTATTAATCTTAAAGTAAATTCGTTCTCTTGATACGTATTAGAATAATTTTTCTCTAATAGAGCAATCAGTCCATCGACAAAATTTTTCTTTTATGACTTATCTTCTTTGATCATGCACCAAGCCATACCTTTGCACTTAGAAGAATATAAGTGGTGCAATAGAGAGCATAATATACATATTACTAGTAAGGTGTAAGCTTCCAATGTTTCATTAATAAATATATGTATTTTTTCAGTGCCAATATTTAGTATGGCATAATTTATTTTATAAAAAATTTGTAAAATTAATTCCTATTTGAAATAATTTTTTTGCATTGCTTATAATATAATAAAGATATAAAATAAAAATTCAAATAATAATAATAAAACATGGTTTATGGATCAAATAAAATTCATGTTTAGTCTTTGTTTGAGACACTTTTTTTGCTATTTTGTAAAGAAGTTTTTTAGTACAAAATTTTTTGTTCAACAAATTTTTGAGCATTTAAAAATAGTTGGGGTTTTCATCTACCTGTTTTAAAAAATTTAGAAGATTGCTTGCATTTCTTGAAGGATGAAGGAAAGTAGAATCCTTTTCTAGCAAATTTGTATTGTGCATTGGTGTATAATTCATGGAAGAGTAGGAATACGCTAATCTATGAAGGCAAAGAGATTGAAACCGGTATCATTATCACTATTGCCATCACCTATGCATCTAGTTCCACTTCTATAATTCATTCGGACCACTGGGTTGCTAACCAGCAATTTGAGCTGATTTCTTCCACTTGGCATCCCCCCCCCCGGATGGATTAAAGTAAACATAGATGCTTCCGTTCTTGTCTCTAATGAAGCTGGTATTGGAGGCATTTTTAGAGACCATAAAGGCAGGATGCTTCTAGCTTTTGGATTCTCGGTAATGCACTGGGACATTGGTTTCTTGGAGCTGCTTGTTGTATGTTCATTGAAGAGGGTGATACAAGGCAGGATGTTCAATGCTAAAGGCTTAATTGTGGAAGGAGACAATTCTAATGTCATTTCTTACCTACAAAAATCGGTGGATCTTCTAAGCCGAGAAATGGACAATAATGATAAAGAAGACTTGGACTTTCTTAAGGAGTTTGAGGTAATCCTATTCCATTATGTTAATAGATGTTGTAATAAGTTAGCTTATTAGTGTGCTAACTATGCTTTGAAAGATGATTTCTTTTGGGACATTCTAGAAGTCAATAAGGTCCCTCATACCTTTTATTCTTTGTTAAAGGAGGAAAGTGATAGGACTTCTATCACTTAGTTGTTTGTTCCTTTCTTTTTTTCCTTTTTAATGCATTTGGCAGTTTTATCAAAAAAAAAACACAAATTTTTGAGCAAAAAAATATTCTAAAATGGTAGAAAAATCGTCCAAAACAAAGACTTAGGCTTCATTTTGAATAGCTTTTTTTTTTGTTTCTTAAAATAACTTTTATAACAAAAATTATAATTTTTGTATTAGAATTAAGGCTTTGTTTGGGATGACTTTCTTACTGCTTTATCAAGCTATTTTTTAGTACAAAAATATATTAAAAAAAAAACAGTAGGCTAAAGCTGTTCTAAACGAAACCTTAATTTGAGACAGCTTTCTTATTACTTTATAAAGCATTTTTCGATACATAAATTTTTAGTTCAAAAAATTTTATACTATAATATTATTTTAAGAAATTATTAAAAATTATTCTAAGAAAAAATTTAATACTAAAAAATTAATTTAAAAATTTTGAATCCATTTTACTTAGAGAAATCTCCTTCACACAGAATTAAGCCATTTTTCTTAAGGACTAAAAGCTGCCCAAACTTTGCAGAAGATAATTTTATTAATCTCTAATTAGATTCTTCTCAGTTGAAGTCATCCATTCAAACAACGACACGTCGCGCCTGTTTTTTATTCTCCCTCCTAATAATTTACTAAATTAAATGTCCTTTCCACAAAGGTACTAATCTATGATTTTTTTTCTTACATATAGCACCAAAAGGATGTACTTTGCACAGGAAGTCATGATCTGTACCACACCAATAAGGCGTCAAAATATAATTATATAAATTTATCTGGATCTTAGAAAAATCGAGAGCAACGGAATTCAATCCCCTTCCCGAGATGGAGGCCATAATAAATTATTTGCATTCACTTTCGGTTTGTTTACGTTAACAGAAGAAAGAAATCTCGTATAATATAATCTTGTCTTATAAGTAATTTTTTAAAAAATATATTAAAATTAATGTGTGATTTTATTTATTGATGAATTAAAAAGAATTTATTTAAATTTTCATATAATATTAATTTCATCAATTTCAAAGTGTTATTATTTGAATTTAAGGGTCTCATTGAGATTGATACATCATCAAAAAATTATTTTGACCGGGCACGAATCTCGAGAAAAAATCAAGTCAAAAACTTTCAAAGGTTAAATTTGGGATCATCAAAACTCTAATTTCAGCAAACTTATAGTCGAATTGAACGTCTCAGAAATATGAACCCAA
>NW_021318834.1:419124-441186 GCF_001605985.2 Dendrobium catenatum | reverse complement strand
TACTAAGTGCCTTGTCAAAGCTTAAATAAAAGAGCTCAAAATGAGCTCATTAATTACAAATTTCTGAGTTTATCGTCTAGGCCGATATATATATCGTCCTGGCTGATTAGTATAAACTAAGCCCAATCAGCTAGGATGATTTGGGACGATCAGAAGAAATTTATTCATATCATCCAAGAAGATAATATATCGTCCTGGCCGATCAGTATAAATCGTGTAATATCGTCCTGAACATCGTCCTGAATAAGAGCTATCTGAAGTCCAATTGTCCAGTGGATCGTCCTGTCTGATCCTGTGATTGTCCAGGATGATGTGATCGTGTAATCTAATCTTAATTACATTCCTTAAATACCAGATTAATTTAGGAAAAATTGTGCTAGATCGTCCAAGCCGATGCCCAAGATGATGCCTGGGATAATATTAAAAAATAAGTAATACCTAAATAGATATGGCGGCTGATTCTTTCTGATTTGAGCCTATCATCCTGGCTGATACAAAATTGTTCAAGATGATATGCTTGATGATAACTGCCTTAATAAGGATGGCCTGATTAGGGTTTTTATTTTAGAATCGATCATCCAAGCCGATATAAATATTGTCCCAGACGATGTTACCAAAAATAATAAACTCTAAGTGTTGAAACTTATTCAATATGAATTAGGTTGTTAAACCTAAGCTTATGTCCTAGCGGCTAACCAAGAGGGGGGTGAATTGGTAATTAAAAAATTTTACCCTCTTTTAAAATTTTATATCAAAAATTTACTTTAATGAATTTTGTAGAAAAAGATTTTTCAGCCACAAGTTAAACAGTAAAAAAAAAATGCAGCGGAAAATAAAAACACACAAGATTTATAGTGGTTCAGTCAAACACGACCTACATCCACTCCCCGGAGGCACACTCCGAGTATTACACTAATACCAATAGTGACTCTCCTTTTGCACCCACAACAAGGCGGAGAAGCCATTACAAAACTCTCTTCCATGGGACTACACAAATGGACCCATGGTTCGGTTAAGCCTTAGATCTCCTCAAAATCAAAGATTGTCTCAAATGACAATGAGAGAGCTTAAATAAGACAAATTAGTTGAAATGAATAGTCAAAATATATATCGTATTTTTAAATCAATTAAAAAATTATATTTTCACTATCTCTTTGACTTCTACTGGTTTTGATGTATTCAAACAATCAATGAAAATTCTAAAAACATTAATTTTTAGATCAAATTTATAAGTAAGAAATGAATAAATAAGCTAAGTCATACTTACTCGAGATATAGCTCAACATCATCATAGTTAAGCAAGACATATAATGTTATAACTCTCATCTCTTTATCAGTCAAATAGCACACAGTGCTAGCACCTGCGAGTTCATCACTTTTGTTGAATACATATAAGTTTGAGAATTTGCCCACATTTTGAGGTACAATATTGCTGCTATATTATAACTCTAATTTCAAAGTAATATGAGCAATATTAGATTATCTTGTATATTAAATATGCTTTACATATTGAGCCTTCCGAATGTGCTTTATTCTTAATAGTCTTCTTAAGTTTATTTAAATACATCTTAAAAGGATACATCCACCGATACTAAATAGGTCCACTGACTATAACCTCATATGGTAAATGTATGGGTAGATGCTCCATAGATTAAAAAAAAACTAGATGAAATATCTTCTCAAATTTGCAAAAAATGAAAGGGATATACTACTCCATAAGAATTAGGTGCTATGCATTTAGTTTTAAAGAGCATAAATCCTTAAATAAGATATTTAACTTGATAAAGGGCTTTAAAATTTGATCTGGTAGATAACTAAATGCAATTGGTAGTAGACATTGCATAAAGATATAACAATCATGACTTTTTAATCCAAACAATCTCCCAGATCTCAAGTTAACACATCAACTTAGATTTAAAAAATATCCATGAGGTACTCGTAGAATATTCACCCATTCACAAATTGCTTGTATCTGGTCTAAAGTCAAGGTGAAAGGAGATTTTTATTTGATAAGTTTACCATTCCACCATCATTCAATTCTAAAACTTTTATCTTATAAATCTAGTTTAAGTCCATCCTTACTTTTATATTATCTTTAGATCTATCTTTAAAGTCCATGACTATGTTGAATATGTTATCAAAAATATTTTTTTCTATATGTATCACGTACAAGTTATGAATGGTCAAGTTTGTCCTCCAAAATGATAATGACCAAAATATATTTTTTTGGTTCAATTGTAGTTAGCATCATATCCTGGCAATGTGTAAACAACTAGTGTTGGAGAATCCACTAGTGTGAGCATGTACCAAATATTTCTTCACTAGTAATCTAGGATAAGGCTGTGTTATCACTATTTTATTTTTAGCAAAGACATCCTTATTTTTCCTAAAAGGATGACCTATAGGTAAAAACATGTGGTGACAATTGAACCAATTGTTCTTCCCTCCATGCTTTAAAGTGAATGACTTTGTATATTCCATACAATATAAACAAGCTTATTTGCTAGAAGTGTTCCAACCTGAGAGCATACCATATACAGGAAAGTCACCAATTATTCAAATTAATGCTGCCCTCAGTATAAAGTTTTATTTAATGGAGATATCATATGAAGTTACTCCCTTTTCCCATAATAATTTTAAATCATCAATTAACAGTTGTAAGAATTCATCGATCTTTTCTTTTGGTTTATATGGCCCTGGAATGATAAGCATAAAAAACATGTAAGGAGTAGTCATGCATAACTTTGGAGGAAGATTATTTGGGGTGAGTATCACAGGCAAGCATGAGTAAGGTTAAGCAGACTAGCTAAATAGAGTAAAACCATCTATGCATAAACCTAATCTTACATTTCTTAATTTTGTAGCAAAGGTGGGATGTGTATGATCAAAGTGTTTCCTGGCCTTTGCTTCTAACAGATGTGTAGTAACACCTTCTTATGAGATGTGCTAATTATGTCATCTCATATGTATAGTAGATCTCATGGATGCATATAAATATTATAGTTTAGGAATTATGGGTAAGTAAAACATCCTACTGACTATTACTTCTTTTAGCTTTCTTTTTGTCATAAATTTTGGTTTAAATCTTGGGGTATTGCAGTAAAGACATGTAATCTTTGATTGATCATTTTATACTATAACATATATCTTTTAATCCAATAATGTATTTTTGTGTATGTCAAACCAAGTTTGAAAACTAACTTCTTAGTCCTATATAAATCTATAGAAATTATGTTATATGTCGGGATGGGTTTCTTAAGTAGGCCAATGAAAAAATAAAACATTCATGGGGTACATTATATTCGGCGTTGATCCTTAACATCTTAATAATAACGGATAACATTGAGTGAGTGGAACACCCCTTCCAAATTAGTGATTGGGAAGCATGCAACAAATCATAAAAATGTTGTGCCTTATTATTAGGTGACTCTTCTACGTAATTTTCAAATTATGCTCCTATTGCATCATGAACTAATTCCTCAAAAATAGGTCGAATATTTTCCTCCTCTTGCTATATTAGAACTTATAGACAGGCCACATCAAGAATCAAAATGTGGCTCATACTCACCATAAGAAGTGCAATACCAATATTTTGGTATGAACCCTCTACAGTATAGATCAATAGTTACATCATATGGGCTTAGGTGAACTTGATTTTTATATTTAGAATATGGGCATCAAAACTTTCCATCTGAGAAGAAGCTGGGAAGTTGATAAGATATATGATGAAAAATTTCACCCCTTGAGTGAAATTATATGTTAATGTCTTTCATCCTTGTGACAATCAGTTATACATCTAACTTTTTTTATTTTTTATATCCATAATATAGTGTGCATATAATATGAATATATTAAATATGTTTGTAACATTTATTGAAAGAAAATAGATAGATTTTAATTTCACATAGGTCCCCTATTAATGAAAAATCTGTCAGCCTCCATTTAGGGGAAACATAAAGAGTCTCAGCCTGCCCAGAAGGCCATCATTTTATGTGACCAAACAATCTAAGGCAACTCTCTAATCATATCTTCCATTGGAGCTACTCCAACGTTTTCACATGTATGCTTATTTCGTATCTTGTCTATAAGGGTAAATCCACTCATCCACCTCCTCATCTTTGCAACTCTTAACTTAACATTATGCTTCTCTTTTAATAGACAATATTCTACACCATAAAGCATTACAGGTCTCACCAACATCTTATATAATTTTCCCTTAAGTTTGAAGGGGACTTTTTAATCACGCAACAAACCCAATGCATTTCTCCACTTCAACCATACAACTTGAATTCTACTAATAATATCCCCATCTATTTCACCATAAATAGAACAAAGATATAAAAAATGTGTACTTTTATTAATGAGTTTATCGTCCAAAGTCACAATCCCTCAACTAGGTCTATTACTACTAAAATTATACTCTATATATTAAGTTTTAGATCTACTAATTTGAAAACATATAGACTTTAAGATTTACCTACATAATTCAAGTTTACCGTTAACTCCCTCTTTAGTCTTATCAACAAGAAGAATATTATTAGCAAAAAGCATACACCAATGAACATTCTCTTATAAATGTCTAGTGAGAACATCCATAACTAAAGCAAAAATATATTATTCTCAACTACAAATATAAACATCAAATCCCTCTCTAGACTCATCAACAAGAAGAATATCTTCAATAAAATGCATACACCAAGAAAAAAAGATATTGCCGGTGAACTTTTGCAATGGACGGAATGGAAGGGTGAACTTCAACAATGGATGGCGGCAAATGTAGGCAAGGTTGACGGTGAACATTAACGAGGGACCGGTTGTAATGGAGATAGTGTTTGGGATAGCTCTCAGGCACGAGTGGAGCAAAGAAAATTGAAGATTAAAAATGAAAAGAAAGACCATAGAGCAGTCAAAATAGGCTCTTTTTATTGGATGTTCTGACGGATTCTCTGCCGATAATGTTACCGATAGATAATACCCAGGAAATTTTTTGTTGAGTTTAACTAAGCTGGTAAAATTTATGCCGATTATTTCACTGGTAATTTCTGGCAGAAATTGCACTATAATATAAAATATACTTGTGAAAAAATCGATAAAATATACGACGGTATCATCACGCCAGAATTTACACCGATAATTCTGCTGTAACGTTACTTGCATGTATTCCGCTAATTACTCCACTTTTTCTAGTGCATACATGTCCAACAAAAAGTGACAGTAATGGTAGATTTTCCTGTAGTGCCTAATTATAGTTATTTAAGCAAATTCACCTAGCTACGATCTATTGCCCTGTAATCTTCTAACCATTTTCACCTGGCTACATCAATGTTCGCTAACTTCATTAACTATAAATGTGAATAATTTTAATGCATGTTAACATTTATAAGGTGAATGCATGCCATTAACACTTACTTTATGTCCCTATATTAGCTCTAAGATTTATGTTAGACTTCTTGATCCATGGTATCCTCTTCTCAAAAAAGTATAGTTAAATAGATATATAAATGATCTATTAAAGATATCATATGTGGAACAAGGCTCTTCTAACTTGAACTGCATAAAATGTTCTAAATATAATTTGTTTATTGTAGTGAATCATTGCCTTCCTCCCTGACTACAATCCTTAGCCACTATTGTTAGATAATGGCCCTCTAATAACTATCATTTGAATATCTTCTTCCAACTATTATCCCTGATGATACTTTTCTTAATACCGTTGCCTAATTATGATACTCCAACTTCTAATATATCACCAATTCTAGGCTACAGTCTTCTAACAAAATATGATCCTCTATCCATCATCACTCAAATACGATCCTCTAAGCACCATCACATAACTACAAAACTTTAACCACCTTGGCCTGGCTACAGTCCTTCAATAATGTGGCTTGACTATAAACCTCCAAAATTCATCAGTCCTCTACGATCATTTGACCACCCACAGCTGACTACGATCCTCCAACCACTATAGAATGATTATAATCCTTTTACCTCTTTCGTCCTACTAATATCCTCTAGTTATCATCAATTAACTATGGTGTTCTGATCACCATAATCGAACTACAATCCTCTAACAACTATAGCCCTTTGACCATCATTGTTTGACTATAATCCTTTGGTCATTATCGTTTGACTACTGTCCTCTTACCATCATCATTGGAATACAGTCCTTTGACTACCATCACTCAAATATATACCTTCTGATCTTCTCTTTACCGAATACAATCTCTGGTATCTCATATAATTATTTTATTCCTCTCTTATCGATATGTGTGATTGATCTTCATACAAATTCTTAGCTAATAAACTTTTTCTCTCTCTTTAATCTCAAATGTTCTGATATACTATACAGTTTCTCTTAAGCATATAGATTGATATTAATACATTTTCTTTTATACTTTCATTTTTTTTTTAATTTCTTCAAACCAAATGAAGTATAAATAAATTTTAGTTCATAACCCTAGCAAATTGATTTCTTAACTTTGAATATGTTTTGGAAAACTAAGAAGATTAACACATCCTCAAAAAATTATCTTGATCAGACATGAATCTTGAAGAAAAATTAAGTTGCAAACTTCCAAAATTAAAATTGGGACTATCTAAACAATAATTTCAGTAAAATTATAGTTGAACTTAATGTCTTAAAATACAAACCCAACGACACCAAATTCGACTCAATTCGAGCCTAAAATTTGATTCAATCTGAGCTCAAATGAGTCCAAACCAAGGACCCAAAAGGTTGTTGGAAGGTTTGAACCATAATTTGGTTTACCAAATGGTTTCCAAATGTAACATTCATATAGTCAAATCGAGCGGCTCAACAAGACAAATCCAACGAGCCCAAGAACACAGAATTCCGACCTCATTAAGACCTTCAAATGTCTAACGAACGGTCCACAATCAAGGGATTCAACATCGACCGTCTATCCAAACCACTTCCCATTTACCATCTTCCTCCTATTTATGGGCCATGCCACTCTAGGAAATCTATAAATAGGCTCCTCTTTCCTCTTAAAATGGGCCCCCAAGCAAAAGAGCAAGAGAGAGAACAGAGATCGTTCTTCCCTCCTCACTCCTCCTCGACCATCGCCCAGAGTTCCGTCGGACCACCACCCGACACTCAAAGTTTCGTAAACCACTACCTGACACTGGTGCTCCGCCGAACCACCACTTAACACCCGGGTTCCCCCGGACAAACACCTGATGCTCGAAGTTCCGTCGGACCAGTACCATCTTACACACAGAGTTTCGACGGACCACCACCTGATGCCAGTGTTCCGCTAGGCTATCACCTAACAGAGTTCCATCGGACCACCACCTGATGCCCGAATTTCCGCCAGACCACCACCTAATGCCCCGAATTCCACCAAACCACCACCTAACGCCCGAAGTTTCACCAGAACACCACATAACACCGGTGTTCTACTGGACCACCACTTAACGCCTAGAGTTCCATTGGACCACCACTTGACGCCCAAACTTTCGTCGGACCACCGCCTTATAACAACGGTCTTTCTAACCCTTATTTCTTACCGACTACGGTCCTTCTAACCTACGTCGCCTACTATAATCCTTCTGACCTCCATTGTCATACAATGATCTTTCTGACCCTTGTCTCCTACTGACTGCGGTTATTTTAACCGTTTTCTCTTGCCGACTACGGTTCTTCCAACTTGCGTCGCCTACTACAGTCCTCCCGACCTCCATATCCATACAACAATATTTCTGACCCTTATCTTCTGCCGAATATGTCCCTTCTGACCTCGATCACCTACTATGATCCTTTTGACCTTCATCGCCAAACAACGATCTTTTTGACCCTTGTCTCCTGCCGACAATGATCCTTTCGACCTCCATCGCCTACTATAATCCTTCCAAATTCCATCGCCACATAACAATCTTTTTTACCCTTGTCTCCAAGGGACTGTGGTCCTTCTAACCTCCATCTCCTACTACGATTCTTCCGACTGCCATAAATAATGATTTTTATGACCCCTGTCTCTCGCGGATTACGATCCTTCTAACCTCCGTCGCCTACTACGATCCTTCCAACCTCTGTCGCCTACTACTGTTCTTTCGACTTCCATCGCCAGATAATGGTTTTTCTGACCCTTGTTTCCTGCCGACTACATTCCTTCTGACCTCTATCACATACTATGGTCCTTTTGACTGCCATCGCCAAACAATGATTTTTCTGACCCCTATCTCCCATCAACTATAGTTCCTCCAACCTCCCTCACCAGATAATCATCCTTCTGACCACCGTCATCAGACTATGATCTTCCCGACCTCTATTGCCCACCATGCAAAACTATGGTTTTGTCGACTAAACGAACATATTAATACTGATTTTTCCAGTTTCTACCATATAATGAATTATATATGATGTATATATATTATGTCAAGCCAAGGCCTTACCTTCAAAGAAGGGCATAATTTGTAATTGACTGCAAATAATAGTGGATTAATTCAAATTGGGTTAGGCCCCATGGTTTTTCCCCTTTTTAGGGGGTTTCTACATAAAAACTTTGGCATCTCTTATGAATGCTACACTTTATCTTTTATCTACTTATGTTCTAAATCTTCATACAAAGAAAATACATTAAATTTAATGTTTCTCTATCACCACAAATATTCTCGGATGCAATAGCTTAGTGCCATCTATGGGAACGTGGTTCCTCACTAGGGGGAAATTTTTGCTCAAATCTCAAAATATAGTTCATGTCAACGTCTTGGCATCAACTATTGCTGTATCAATTTAATGAGAATTAAATGTGGACTAGGGGGCAACCTTAATTACAATGGTGGTCAAGAAGTTTTCTCTAACTCTTCCAATATTTAAGATGATATCTTAAGATCATAAAGCTTCTAGCAAATACAACGATGCTTCCAATAAATTTTAAGCTTTATATAGTCCTTATATGAACTTGTACTCCTTGGGTAAGGTTTTAATCACAACCTCAAAAAGGCAGTAACGGTCTAAAGATAGATAATTCTTCACCTTTGATTCAGGATACACACAGTGTTCGCCTCCTTCAAATTAAGGCAAAATTGATCCAAGGGAGACATTCGATTAGACCTCTTCAATACAAGTTAACATCATCGAGCAATACTCTGACATATAACCTCGGATAAGTCATATATCCTTGGTGGATTCTCTCAACCTCTTCTATATAGGTTAACGTTATCGAGCAAAGGCTCTGATATACAACCTCGGATAGGTCATACATCCTTGGGGGATTCTCGTGACCTCTTCCATATAGGTTAACATCATCAAGCAAAAGCTCTGATATATAATCTCGGATATGTACAACAACCTTGGTGGATTCTCTTGACCTCTTCCATATAGGTTAATATTATCGACCAATGCTCTGACATACAATCTCGAATAGGCCAGACATCATTGATGGATTCACTCAACCTCTTTAATATAAGTTAACGTCATCGAGTAACGCTCTAACATTTATTACTGCTAATATTATTTAAATATAAAATAGATAAGGTTATAACACATTTTGTAGCACGACAAAGCGGAAGACTCCTTAAATTCATTCAAGAGGTGCAAGTTCAAATTAGGTGGGGGATGTGCGAGAGCGTTCGGGCGGGTTGACTGGTAGAGCAGGTGGTCGTGGGCATGTCATGGGTAGGCTGGGGTCTTAGAAGTGTTCGGGCAAGCTGACTGGAGTCATTGGCGGGCACGTTTAGATGGGATGATGGGCCTGTGGAAGGGCGTTTGTGAGCGGGCCACGAGTCAGCAAGCTTGTGCTGGTCGACAGGGGCAGATATAGCAGGCAGGGCAGTCAGTCAGCCAACTTGTTATTTTTTTTAATTATTCCAGCAGAATTTCTCTGTCGGACAACCGCTAGAAAATTTTCTAACAGCCAAATTCTGCCATAAAATTTTTGGGCAAATTTTTTTTTTTCAATGCTCATTTTACCGTGAAAATTAGTTTTGCCAGAAATCTTCCCAAAAAACTTTTAAATTTGCCAAAAATTCACTTGTAATACCTGATTTTTGTGTAGTAGATAAGTCATATATCTTTGGTATATTCTATTGACCTCTACTCTACTACATGTTGAAGTAACTCCTGTAACTTCTCCTTCAAAGAAAGATTATAACCTAATCATCATCAGGCCTCCGCTCAACTAACACTATTATTATGTCGCTAGACTAGTGAAAAGACATCATCAGCATCTCGCTCAACTACTATTAGTAGCACACCCTCCAACTATCTCCTTCAGCTCTCTACCTGTCACCAGATTTTCATCAAACTTATACTCGATGCTAAATTTCTACTCATTGCTAGACTCTTATCGAACTTCTACCCGTTGTTAGACTTCTGTATGTCTTCAGAGTTCTATGGGGCTTCTACCCGATGTTGAATTACTGACCATCATCAGACTTCCATCAAACTTCTACCAGACACATAATCTCTATCTATCATTGGACTTCTACTCATCGCTAGACTTTTGTCAGACTTTTTCCCTACGCTGAACTTTTACCATACATTGGACTTTTGCTTGTCACCAGACAATGATCACCCCAAACCTCCATCGCTAAATTATGGTCTTTTTTACCTCTCTCCTGATAAAGGCCTTTTGGTATGACCACAATCCTTCCAACCTCCATAGCTAACCAACTACAAATCTCTCTTGGTTGTGGGATCTCTCAAAGAAGGTTGATCCCCCATCATGACCTCTGTATAGGGAGGGGCCTGTAGTTAAATAAGGTATACCGCTTATTTAAAGATAGAGGAAGGCCTCCTTTAAAGAAAGACGACTGAAGGGGATAGAACGGGGAAACAGGAAAATGTCCCTTTTACATAGAGAGGGGCCCTAGCCTTGGATAGGGGATACCACATGTACACGATCAGAGGAATACCTCAACTAAAAAAGGGATGGAGGAGGAGACTTCTACTCACCGAGGGGCCCCAAACCTTGATAGAGAATACCACTTGAATAGGACTAGGGGAAGGCCTCAGTCTGAGAAGAAGAAGAGAAGAAAAGAGGGAAGGAGGAGGAGACCTAAAGCTGGATAGGGATACTACCTGAACAGGACCAGGGAAAGGCCTAAGGCTGAAAGAAGAAGGGAAGACGTACAAGAGGAAAGGAGGAGGAGACTCCTACTCAGTGAAGGGCCCTAAATTTGAATAGGGGATACCACATGAACATAACTAAGGGAAGGACTCAACCTGAGGAGAGGAAAATATTTTCATACCCCTAAATGGGTATTTATAATGGAAATAGAGAGGAGGAGGAAGTTGGGGGAGTTGTAAAAAAAAAATTTATAATAATTTGAACCCTACCTTCCCACTACTCCACTAATGGCCCATAACTCCCACTTTCCCAATACTCCACTACTCCACTAATGGCCCCTTCCCACTACTCCACTAATGGCCCATAACTCCCACTTTCCTACTAAAGTAATGTCACCTTCCCACTACTCCACTGATGGCACCTTCCCACTACCCAACTAATGGCCCATAACTCCCACCTTCCCACTACTCCACTAATGGCACCTTCCCATTGCCCCACTAATGACACATAACTCCCACCTTCCCACTAATTGACCCATAACTCGCACCTTCCCATAACTTCACTAATGGGTTATGGCACAACCCAACCCACTAGTCCACTATTTTCCCATATTCATGAACTTGGGTGGGCTAAAGAGCCAGGCCCAAACTGACCATAGGCATGACCAAGGTAGGTCTCAGAATCGTCCTAGGGACATGATGGGTAAGTTAGCAGACCATATGAGCCAATTTGCATTTAGACCTAATTTTTGTCCGAAAAGGCAAAATTAGACTTTTTTAAGGTCCCCATGATCATTTTTTTACATCTGAGACTCAATTTTGTCATTTTTAAAGCCATTCGAGACTTCTATGCCCAAGATTAGATTATTCCCAAATTTTAAGTCATACAAAAATTTCCCTAGGAGTTATAATGCATATTTTTGGACTTCTGGGGCCTCGGTGTCCAAAAAATTAGGGGGGGGGGGGATTGATACTTTCTTAAAAAAAATTATCTTGGGGGCAATTGATACTTCCTTAAAAAATTATCTTGATCGGGCATGAATCTCGAGGAAAAATCAAATAAAAAATTTTAAAATTAAATTTGGGATCATCCAAACTCTGATTTTAATAAACTTATAGTCAAACGGAACAACTTGTAAATATGAATCCAATGACACAAATGTTGACTCAATTCAAGCTCAAACGGGTAAATAAATAAGGGCCCAAAGGGCTATTGGAAGGTTCAAACCAAAATTTGGTTTACCAAATGGTTTCCAAATGTGACATGCTTATAGTTGAATCGAGCGGCTTGATAATTCAAATTCAACAAGCCCAATATCACATAATTATGATATCTGTAAGACCTTCAAATGTCTAACAAATTGTCCATGATCAAGGGATTCAACATTGTCTGTCCATCCTAACCACTACCTATTTACCCTTGATATTTCTTCTATTTATAGGCCATGCCATTCTAAAAAATATATAAATAGACCCCTCCTTACTCTTGAAAAGGTCCCCAAGCAAGAGAGCTAGAGAGAGGTTAGAGATCGCTCTTGCTTTCTCGCTCCTCCTAGACCACCGCTTGGAGTTTCATCGAACCACCACTTGACACCCAGAGTTTTCCGGATCACCACCTAATGCTGGTGCTTCGTCGGACCACCACTTGATGCCCTGAGTTCCAACGGACCACCACCTGATGCCCGGAGTTTCTTCAGATCACCACTTGACACCAAGAGTTCTATTAAGTCGCCACTTGATGCCGGTGTTCTGCCAGAACACTACCTGATGCTTGGAGTTCCACTGCACTACCACTTAATGCCCGACATTTTGTCGAACCACCACCTGAAACCAGAGTTCCTTTGGACCACCACCTGATGCCCATAATTCCACTAGACCACTACCTGATGCCCAGAGTTCCACTAGAACACCTCATGACGCCAGTGTTTCGTCAGACCACCACCTGATGCCTAGAGTTTCACTAGACCACCACTTGATGCCCAGATCTCCGTTGGACTACAAACTTTTGATAATGATCTTTCTAACCCTTATCTCATGCGGACTACGGTCCTTCCGACCTTTGTCATGTACTATGGTCCTTCCAATCTCAATCGCTAGACAATGATCATTTTGACCGTTGTCTCTTACCGACTATAGTTCTTTTGACCACCATTACGTACTACGGTCCTTCTTGTTGGAATCCATGACCCCTACTTTGAGATTTTGATATGACAAATAAAACCATCTAAATATCTATTCATTGAATATCATTTGATTTCTGTTATTGCCTGTGAGTACTAACATTTAAGGAAGATCAATAATTACTCAAGACCACAGGGAGACTTAAGACTGGTTAGATTAGGAGTGTGAGTCTGAAACAATGTAATTTTCTATTTATTTTACTTTTTTTTCTTGAGTCTGGCCACAAGCAGCATGTAAGTCTAAGCAACCAGGCACACACAGGGGGAGAGGGTTTTTTAAAAGGAAACAAAAAATGAAATTTTTTTCCTGTTGATCGTACTATACGACTTTATATCGTATTATACAATCTCATCTAGCAAAAAGATTTTCTGTGAACAGATTGTATTGTATGATTTTTCTCGTATTGTATGATGTGTTACAAATTCAAAACCCTAGCAGCCAGATTAATTTAAGTAAATTTTATTAGCCGTTCGTACTGTACGCAAATTTTTGTACTGTACAATTTTATTTGAATACTTACTTAAATTAACCCGTAATTAGTTGATTAAATCGAGGACTAATCTCTAATTGGTCATCATACTATACGAATCTGTTCGTACTATATTTTAACAGAGGCTGATTTTGATCATCCCAGAGATCGTCCTAGACGATCCCTTGATTTGGCCTCATCGTACTGTACGAAGTTGAACGTACCATAGGATGAACAGAGATGAGTTTTAATCGTCCCGTCTATCGTCTTGTACGAACAGATGAGTGGAGGTTCGTATGGTGCGTTGTTATATCGTACTGTACAATTTATTTTGAACTTTTCATAAACCTTCGTACGAGGATGAAGATGGTTATACATATCATATTGTACGATGTCATATCATAATGTATGATAGTAACGACTACTTTGAATACTTCAGGGATTTTTGAGCCTATTTTATGTATAAAATTAGTAATATTTTTGAGTGAGAGATAAAGAGGGGAACATGATTAGAGAGGAAATCCTTGGGAGAGAGCTCTTGAGAAGTTTTTAGGGTTTGAGAGAGGAAGGAGAAGGTGAGCTTGGTGAGAGAGAAGAGGTGTGAGGGAGATCACACGGTTGCTCCGTTCTTGCTGCATCTTACTCCTCCTGTGGCCCGAGAAGAACTTATGGGAGGCTCTCTAAGGGGGGACTCTTCTACATCCGTGACCTCAAAGGTACTCTGCCATTGCTAGGAGGATGAAAACAGCGCTTGGCACTCCGCCACGCCAGGTTGGTGAAAGTGAGTCTTGTAAGGGCTTCTCCGCCTTGCCGAGCGGGGGAAAAGGAGAGCTATAGTTTAAAGTGAAATTCCCGGAGCGGAGGACTCCGGGGAGTGGACGTAGGTCATGGTTTGACCGAACCACTATAAATTTTTTTTGTGCTTTTTCCTTATCGTTTTTTATTATTTGCTTGCACTTTATTTTCATAATATTTGTTTAGTGAAAATTGTGAAAGAAAAAAAAAGGATTTCATTGTTGCATGTTGAGTTAAATTATTTACCTTCGTAGTTGTTAAAGTTTCAAGTTAAAAATTTAAAAAATAGCAAAAATTAGAACTCATGCTAAGGTTTTTAATTATTGCTACAAAGTTTTCACAATTCACCCCCCTCTTGTCAATCTAGTAATTTTACTTCTAACCTCCACCTCCAGACAATGGTCTTTCTAACCCTTGTCTCCTATCGACTACAACCTTTCAAACCTTCGTCGCCTACTACGGTCCTTCCGACCTTCTTCGCCAGATAAGTCTTTCTGACCCTTGTCTCTTATCGACTACTGTCCTTCCGACCTCCATCGCCTACTATGGTCCTTTCAACCTCCATCGCGAGACAACGATCTTTCTGACCCTTGTCTTTTCTTTTGCCGACTATGGTCCTTCTAACCTCTTTCTCCTACTACGATCCTTCCGACCTCTATCATCAAACAATGGTCTTCTCGATTCTTATCTTCTGCCGACTACAGTCCTTCTAACATCCGTCGCCTACTATGATCCTTCCTTCCGCCATCGCTAGATAATAGTCTTTTTGACACCTGTTTCCCGCAAACTACGGTCCTTCCGACCTCCGTCGCCTGCTACTATCCTTCCAACCTCCATCGTTAGACAATAGTCTTTCTGACCATTGTTTCATGTCGACTACGGTCCTTCAGACCTCCATCACCTACTACGGTCCTTTCGACTGCCATCGCTAGAAAACAGTCTTTTTGACCCCTATCTCCTGCCGACTACGATTCTTCCGACCTCCCTCACTAGACAATCATTCTTTCGACTACCGTCACTAGACTATGATCTTCCTGACCTTTATTGCCCACTGACTATAGTCCTGCAGACTAAACGAACATATCAATACCGATTCTTATAATTTCTACCATATAATGCATTATATATGATGTATATCTATTATATCAAGCCAAGACCTTCCCTCTGATGAAGGGCATCATTTGTAATCAACTACATATAATTGTGGATTCATTCAAACTAGACCATACCCCATGGTTTCCCCCCTTTTTTTAGAGGTTTTTACGTATAAACTCTAGCATCTCTTATGAATGCTACACTCTCTTTTATCTGCTTGTGTGTTGGATCTTCGTACAAAGCAAATATATTAAATTTTATGTTTCTCTACCGCTGTTAATATACTAGGATGCAACAGAGATAATTTTTCCATGCTTTACTTTTATGGTATTAACCACAATTTTGTTTTACAATTATTTTTTTAGGTGTCATGTGGGATGACTTATTATTTTGAAAAGATGTTTTAGAAAAAAAAAAACTTTTTAAATCTATTTTCGAAATTAACTTCTTAGTATAGTTTCTTGAAAACATAAAAAAAAGTGTAGTGGTAAAAAAATTATAGATGACGCTGAAAAAGCAAAATAGTAAAAAAGTTATCTCAAACGAAGCCTTATTGCTTTTTCACAGCTTTTAAAAGTTGTGTGGTGAAAAACTACTTTTTGGAATTAGAGTAACTATGTTATATCAACATCTCAATCAACTTTAGGTCAATTTGTAATAGCTTTAGCTTTTGTAACGGTGGTTGTAAATCTGTGAAATGGATACAGTTTTTTTGGAAAATCATATAGAAAATAATTTTCTCGTACAATTTTTTTTTTTGAAATTAGAAAAATGATTACCAAATAAAAATTATAGTAGCATTATGAAAGTTTTTATACAGTGTTTACATGTAGACTTTCCAAAGAGACTTCAAATCAACTCACATGACAATATTTATTAGGTTTAGTTTAAATTTCGTAAAGATTGTGAGATTTTTTTAAATTTTAAAATCTATATAAAATATTACAAGTAGAACATCTACCATACATTAAATTTTAAAGATTATAGGCCCTTTTTTAAAATTTAAATATCTATAGCTAATATTAAAAGTAGTTTTCACATATTTTAAATTTTACAGATGATAGACAAATTTTTTTTCCTTTTAAATATATAAATTTAAATTAGAAATCACAAATCTTTAAAATAGTTAAGATTTTATTTGGGATGACTTTCTTATTGCTTCTTAAAGTATTTTTTTAATTAAAAAAAATAATTTTTGATTAAAAAACTGATTTACAAAGACGTAAGAAAGTCATTCCGAACCAAGCTTAAGAAAGGGGATTTTTTTTTTCAAATCAGTTATTTATATCAGTTATATTGATATTATAATATAATAATTTGGATGCTTTTCTAAGTTAATTGGAAGATGTGGATTAACTTTTATAATTAAGAAAAAACTATTATAATTTTAAAAGAAGCTTATCTTAAAGTAAAAAAGTTACTTTTATTATTTTAAAATTATGAAAAAAAATCTCTCTTATAAATAGTAATATTTATATAAAAACGAGATTTATAATTATTTAAAAGTTTGAGGTGGAGATCGATCACGCCGCTGCCTCTTTTTCCCCAGCAAGCAGGCGGGCCACGTACACATGCGGCGACCTTTTCTCCAATCTCGAAATCCAATCATGCTAAAAAGTTTTTGAAATAAAAAATTTTAGCATAAAAGTTGCTTTAGATAGCCATAAAAAAACTGTTCCAAACGAAGCTTCTGTGAGGTGTAAATTTAGGCTTGGTTTGGGACAACATTCTTAATATTTTTTAAAAAAACTTTCTAATGCATAAAATTTTAATTCAAGAAATTTTTATGCTATAAAGTTACTTTAAAAAGTCGTAAAGTTACTACTTTTTAAAGCACTTTTCTAATACAAAATTTTATTGCTAAAAAAATGTGTATTAATTATTTAAAAAAATAGTAAAAAAGCGGTCTCTACGAAGCATTAATTTTGAAGTAAAAAGATGCTTGCAATTTGCAAATAAATTGATACCATCCAAGATATGCATCAAGCTTTAATTTTAATTCATGTACACTTTTTCATCATTAACTTTGGGCTCTTTGGATCTCTCTTGCATGCATCCTTCCTATTGGCTATGCCCCCCAACTTGATCTCTATTGCGTACCTCCTTGCCAATATTCTCGATCTCACTAAAGACAATTATTCCTTGTGATTGAGAACAAATACAAAATTTCACGCAAAAATAATGATGTATGTCCCTCAACATCATGAACACATAAATGAAAGTTGCATTACATAATCTATTACTCCCTTTTGATGTTGTTCTTGTAATAATAATAATAATAATAATAATAATAATAATAATTATTATTATTATTCATACCTTGATCAAAACAATCAGCTTGAGAAATGAAAGGCATCTTTGGAAGAGATAGTAATGCAAATGGGAATTCATTTGCTGGATCAAAATTTAGCCCTTAGAAAAATAAAAAAATCATATGGGGCAACTTGCTAGTTTGACCAACAATTAGAAATTGGAGGAGCAATGTAATAAGATCTATTTTAGGAATAGGAAATATTTGGGAAACCCTTATAAGAATAAAGATTAACCTAAAAAGGATAGTGGTATAGATGAAACTGTAGAGCTCGAACCTCCTATCCAACAGCCTAAACCCATCCATGAAACTAACAAACCCATTAGGGATGTTGTAGAGAGATCACCACTATCTTTTCCCCAAAGGCTGATAAAATAAAATTTAGATAAACAATTCTTTAGTTTTTTTTAGAAGTGTTTAAAAAATTAACCATTAATATATCCTTCTCTTAAGCCTTATAGTAGATGCCCACCTATCCCAAATTCATGAAGAAAATTTTGAATAAGAAAAGGAAGTTAGGAGAGTTTAAAATTACAGCCTTAACTGAGAACTGTAGTGTTATTATTCAAGAAAACTTCCAGAAAAATTAAAAAACTAGGGTAGCTTCACCATTCCCATGACAATAAAAGATAAATTTTATGGAAGAGCTTTGTGTGATGTAGGATCTAGCATCAATCTTATCCCCTTATCCATTTTTAAAAGATTAGATGTAGGAGAGGTTCAACCCACCACTATCATCCTTTTGCTTACTTATAGATCTTTCACTTATCCTGAGGGGTTGGTGGAGGATGTCATTGTTAAGGTCGATAAGTTTATTTTCCATATTTATTTTATTATCTTAGATATGGAAGAGGATAGAGTGATAACAATTATTTTGGGGAGGCCTTTCTTGTCAACATGGAAAGCTACGATTAATGTTCACAAGATGGAATTAACAACGAGGATTTAAGATCAAGAAGTAACCATTGATGCTCTTAAATTCATGAAATTCTCTCATGCAAAGATTAGACACTACTTTATAGTTGATTTGGAAAAAAACAATAGCAAAGAGTTTTAAGGAAAAATTATTAGGAAAAAATTGTTTGGAAGAAGATTTGGAGAAAAATGGTGAGGACTTAGGAGATTCTATTTAATCTATTAGAGTTATTACTAGAATGTTTAAGAATTTAGATGCTTCATCTATGGGCAAAACTTTAAGACCATCTATAAAGGATACACCTATTTTAGAACTTATGGTTTTTCTCATCCATCTTAAGTATTTATTTTTTAGTAAAAAATCAAATTTACTTGTGGTAATTTATTCACGCTTAGAAAAAGAATTGGAAGACAAGTTGATTAGGGTTTTTGGAGATTATAAGAAGCTTTTGGGAGGTTGATTGTTGATACCAAAAGAGTTGGCCTGATAATATGTATGCTTAGGATTTTAATGGTGATCAATTTTATATTAAAAGTTGATCCTTAAAGAAGACTAAACACATCTATAAAATATGTTGTAAAAAAGGAAATACTTAAATGGCTAGATGATGGAATTGACTATCCCATTTTAGATAGTGGTTAGGTGAGTCTCATTCAATATATTCCCATGAAGGGTAATTTGACTATAATATCTTATAAACAAAAAGTACTTATCTTTACTAAGACTGTCACTGGTTGGAGAATCTATATAGACTATAAGAAGCTAAATAAGGAAACTAAAAAGTACATTTTTTTCTTTTTCTTTCATTGACCAGATGTTAGTTATGTTGGCAAGATATTCTTTTTATTATTTTGGAGATGGATATTCAGGGTATCACTAGATTCCTATATCACATGATGACCAAGATAAAACTACCTTCATGAGTCCTTATGAGATATTCACCTTTAGGAGAATGTCTTTTAGTCTTTGTAATGCTTTTGCTACTTTTTAAAGATGCATTATATTATTTTTTCAAACTTAATTTATCAGGGCATTGAAATCTTTATGGTTAATTTTTTTTATTTTTTCCACTACTTTTGAATCTTATCTTAAGTGTTTAACTTTTGTGTTGAAAAGATGTGTAGAGATAAATTTAGTGGTAAATCATAATTTATGGTGATCAACGCGATTATATTAGGGCATAAAATTTTTTGAAAGTTTATGTAGGTTGTTAGACCTTATAGAACTATCCTAAGGTTAACAAAAAGGGCGGGGGTGAATTGGTTATTTAAAAAATTTCATAGATTCTTGAAAACTGTTTCTAGAAAATTTAATCAGTGATTCTGAAATATGTAGTTGTTTAGATATGATTATCACAAAGATTTTTTAACCAAAAAACTTTAAACGGCAATAAAAAAAAAATATAGAAAAATTAAAGTAAATTAAAAACAACAAATTTTATAATAGTTCGGTCCAAACTTGACCTATGTCCACTCCTTGGAGACTCCTTTTACAAGTATCGCATTAAATCAAAGCGACTCTTCTTTTACCCCCACAACAAGGTAGAGAAGCCCTTACAAACTCTCTTCTACCAACCCGGTGCGGTAAATAATCGTTATCCTTTTTTACACTCCTGGTGAAGGCAAAGAACCATCATCATTTTTCACCCTCCTGGGGAAGGAAAAGAACCTTCATCCTTTTCTCCCTCTTAATAAAAGCAGAGTACCTTCATTATTTTCACCCTTCTGGTAAAGGAAGAGAGCCTTGATACAATGTTGAAAATCTTCCATCAAAAGTCTTAGAGGAGATGGGCAAAAATTTGACCAATTCCCTTTCTCTTGATTTCAAATCAAATTCACATCTTTCTTGACTCAATCCTATTCCCCCTTGGACTCAGTGGGTCAAATATAACCCATGGGCTGCCCTGGGTCAATCTAGTTGACCCGGTCAACCTAGGTTGACCAATTAGCCTAATGGGGTCAATTCAAGTCCTAATTCAATTCAAACCCAATTCTAGTTCATATTGGACTCAACCCATCACCCATTGGACTTAATTGATCAGCCTTTGACTTTGTTAACCTAAGTCTTATGGGTCAATTTAACCCACTTAAGCACAATAAAGGTCCCTTTAATGCATTTGAACCTTTCCTATTGGGCTCCCTATTCAAACCACATCTAATCCAACCTAATTCCCTTCTAATTAGCATTAGGAGCAATCCCACCCACTGATCATAAGCTTAGGTCTATAAATACACTTTTAATAGTTCATAATCAGGATCTTTTGATAATTGATCTCTCTCCATACATTCTAAGCTCAAGTGAAATCCTCCATCAAACACCCGACAACGGTGAGAACTCTGGTGAGCCCGGGCTTGAAATTTTCCAAGGAAAATTCTCGTAAATTTAAAGCTTTTTAGAATACAATTTCTTCTACAACTAGAAGGGTGAATAATCTACAAGTGAAATAAGCCTAAGATCTCCCGAATCCATCATTTGGATTAGGTATAATCCTTAACCCTAGCTTAGATCACTTAGACTTAATTAGCTTTATGTATAGAACAATTAAGACCGTGACACCTCCCCATGAATGCTCTTCATGCGTAGAGTACATGGTTAAAATTTCATGAGATTTGGAATGGAGGATCAAGAGAATGAAGCAAAACAAGTGTTTAGGGTTTCAGTTTACGTAAATTGAAGGCTACGCATGATCTAGACCGTTGATCGCATGATCCATAGCTTTGATCCGTCCATTCCATGATTTCGTTCGAACCATAGGATCGATCCCACGGTCTCACTCTTGGTCTGACAAGATCAAGATCGTCCGCTTGAAACAATAGACAATCCAACGGCAGGGGATGCCTGCTAACATGGTTAATAAAATTGCATCCATGGTTTCATTTTGCCGCAATGATGGCGACAATCATTGGTGACAGCACAATCATGGCGCTTCCTGGCAATGATTGACCATGGTTCTAGGGATGAATCCTACTGCGCCAAGTGTCACTCAGAGAGCTGACTACCATTTTCTATTAAAATTAATTTTAAATGATATTTTAATTATTTTAAAATAGATTTTATATAAATAATAATTATAAATTATTTTTATACATAAATATATGTATAATATATCAAATTTTTTAGTTTTTCTTGCTCTTTAATTTAAAATAAATTTTAATTAAAAATATTAAATCTATTTTAAATTATATTAATTATTAAATATTTTCTATCTTAAATTAATAAATTAGTTTAAATAATCAAGATATTTTATAAAAATTAAATTTTTT
>NW_021318834.1:216818-419024 GCF_001605985.2 Dendrobium catenatum | reverse complement strand
TTTTAATACCTCTTTTTTTTTTAAATTATTAATTTTATTTTAAAATTATTTTAAAAATCTAAATTTTTTTTCTAGTTTATTTATGTATTATTTAATTAGTTTACTATTTAAATAATTTATATATTGATTTTTTTTAATTTAAAAGCTATTTTTAAAACCTTTTGAATCCTCGCTCAAGTGACCAATGGATCTCCCATATAGTTATTTATCGCTATACATTAAACTATTTTTAAATACATTGTTTTCCAAAATATGATTACTTGTTAAGAGTATTTTAAATAATTTTAAAATTACCTATATTCTAAATCTCCTAATTTTGGGAGAACTACCTCTTAAAATTTTAAATATAGGTCATGCACATGAAGAGCAATCATGGGGGAGGAGATTAGTGGGTGGTTAAATTTCAATCATCAACTAATCACACCATTAAGCATGCTTAGCCTTCTTTTTATCATTTTTTGTATGTGTAGGACACACGAGCACGTAGCCCAGGCCCTCCTAAATTCTAGGATTTGGTGTGTTTATGTTTTTATGCATTCCCTTCATGTTATCCCAAGGGTTAGTCTTAAATATGTGATTTAAACCTACTTAACATAGCGACACCCTAAGGATAATAATTAAGGACTAATCTAGTGAACTTAAAAAATTATAAGAGATAGGATAGATCCCTGATTAACATAAAATTTTAAAAACTTTAATTTAGTGACATTCTAAACCTCCCAGAATTTTCTAGCAATTTTTAGGAGCCATTAAACACGTAATTAAGTCCCGATAACTTTGAAAAATTCTAATAATTTCATTTCAACATAAAAATTACCCGTTATATATCAAACTCTTCAAAATTTAATTCTTAACTTCAAGTAATTAGGGCCTCTTAATTGGACTTTAGTTTGAACCTTAATTTAACCCTGATTAAAAATAACCTTTTTTACCTTTATTAAATAATTAAAAAATTATAAAAAATTCCAAATTTTTACCAAACACTTGGGAAGACCTCGTCAGGCTAGTCTTGACCTTTTGGGGTGATTCCAAGAGGTTTGGAACTGATTTGGATCAAAACTTCTTAAATACCCCTTAATTAAATAGTTTTATTAATTCAATAATTACCTAAAACTTTTAAAATTCATAACTTGGCCTAAAAAACTCCAAATCCAACAAAATCAAAGCTTAATTACTTCTCTTAAGGCCTAATATTTAATTAAAATACTAGAACCACCAAACCTTGCTCGTTTCCAATAGTAACATTTTGGACCCCCTTAATTTAGTGGGTAGGAGGACCCTAGACCTTCTAAAATTCGTTAACTCAATTTAAACTTCAAATATTACTATCCCAAACATTAAAATGGATCAACAAACTAAATGAAACTAAAATGGACCATAATTCATTAATACTTAAACTTTGATCAAATTATCCTTTTAGATCTTCAACAAACGTTAACACAAAGCAACTTGAATTAACTACCCGGCATAGGAACTATCTAAAGCCACATATTTCTACTACATATACATAGAATTATTTTCTAGGGCACCACTTCTAGTTCTAGGATTAGGGCTATTATTTTAACTTTCCTACTTCTGTAATGTGATACTTTTGCATGTGGCACGTGTGATTGGTTGATTTTGTTTGCTCTGTTGTGTTGTGATTTTCATGATCTTTATTTCATTACTACGCTTTATATATTTTTCTTATGATGTGATTTGTATGATAGATTACCCATGGACTAGGGGCACTTTTGCTACTAATCCAGACATATGTAGGTGGCCACACTATTGCAGCACTGAAATAAAGAGGTTAACATAATTAAGCTTTAAAACTAACTCTATTTTCTATAGATGATTTAGAGACTGCTCAGCCCCCTTTAAAATTAAAAGAGCATGGCCAAGTGTGTTTCCTTTTCTGCACAAATATTAACTACTTGGGGTTTCTATATCAATTATTTGAAATTTTTTATTAGGATAATCTTATAGGTTAAGCTTGAGTCTAGATTTTTCTTTTAATGATGTAATTTGTGATTTATATTGAGTTTTGAAAGTCTTCAAAAATGAGACATTTTAAACACCAAGTACTTAAAGAGAAAAAAGAAAGGCTCTTTATAAGAAATTTCTTAGTCATTGGGTACTATTTTAGAGGATAAACCCTATGAAGATGATCTAGAGGAAGATGATCCAAATGAGGATGATCCAAAGGAAGGTGATCTGGAAGACGAAGATCCAGTTGAAGATGAAGACTTGAAGTGAAAAACTTTACTTTTAAGACTAGCATCATTCATTAGGATTCGAATCCAGGATGCTTTCGATGGGGCCTGACCACCATTATTTTTCTGTAGACCCTAGGTTGTACTTATACATCACTTCCATTGATTTTTTTTCTTTACTTTTCTCTCGTTTGATTTATATTGATGTGTTTATTTTGTGTGAGCAATAGAACTTATCTACTTTTCCTATATTTCTTTCTTGCATGTGCTTGGCCTGATTTTTTGCTAGTCCTTTTAAAGACTAAAATCTTTTTTCTACTCATAACTAAAATTAAAAATTTTAAGGATTAAATAATATAAAAATCTAACAATATAGAGAATATCTAGAATCATTCGAGGTTACATATATATTAATGCATTCTCTCCCTCCTTGTTATAAGATACTTCCCCACCTATGGGTAGAGTACGAATAATCTGGCCTATGAGGATAAAGTGTTGAACATAGGGAGGCCCAATCTTTTCTAAAAAATTATTTTCTATAAGCCTTTTTAAAATTTCATGCATACTTGATTGGAAGCCTTTCAAACTAGCATGCATTGCATTAAAAACTAATTTAATAAAAATTTTAATTGCATCAGCTCTAAGAGTATTCACTCTATATAAGTAAAAGACTAATTAAAAACTATCTAGATATCAGCCTTAATTATAAAAATTGAAATGCCTAGCTATCTTTCATAAAAATTGGACAATATGGATATGATACGCTTAGGCGATTAGTTGGATTTCTTTTTCAGGCAGCATATAAGCCCAAGATGCATTAGTTATGGTACAAGTGTTAGTGTTGGGTGAAGAACACTAAACCCACCTTATGGCTAGGGTTCAAATCTACTACATTTGGTGTCTCATAGTATGCCTCATCGGTGGATAAGTTCCCTTTTCTTTAGAGGCTATAAATCCTACCTATTTGCATTATATGGATGATGCCACCTTCATCCTTCCCCTCTGCATGCTTTGAGTGTTTTTTTTTCCCTTTTATCCACTTTATTCTCAGTGTCTTGGTCCCTCCGGGCGTTGATATGAGCCGTGTATATTGACTAAGCCACTTAAACCTTTATTCCATTTGAGTAGGAACTTCCTAATCTTCTACCTCTGTGCCAATCCCATTTTAGGAAGAATTATGTCGGATCCTTAATTGAGAGTATTCTCAGGCTCTGGCCTAAAATATAATTAACTACGGGGGCTTGCACCTATGGGAAACAAAATTCCATAACAAATAAACCCCACTTGAGCTGATATATCAGGTGGGGGAAACCCCGTGGCACTGATCAGACCTTGAATATTATTACCCATCAAGGTGTATTGGTGAGAGACACTATCCTCAATGGTTGGTTGTATGCTTGGTCTAATCTGCCCTCCCATTAGCCCGCTTGTGAAGAGCGTGAAGGCCTGTGATCATCTCATATTTTGGGATGGTGTAGTTTTACCCTCTGTGCTCTATCCCCTGCTAAGCAGATCCCTTTTGGAGGTTCACAATCACTTCATTAGAGACCATGTCACTAAAGGAGAAATTGAACTATATCATGTTGCTACTGAAAATCAACTTGCAAATATTTTTACAACACCACTAGTTTTAGAAACTTTTAGCACTTTAATAACCTTATTGAGTGTTATTAATATTCATGCCTGAAAAATTTTAATTATGCAGATTACATTTGTGTTGTTTTTCTTTTGTGTTTATGATAGCATTTTATTCTTTATATTTTGTTTATTTTGTTTGATTTTTCCCTAGTTTGGGTTTTGTTTTTCATTTTTATTATTTTTGTTTTTTATGTTTCTAGGATCTTATTTGATTTATTTTTAAAAAAGAATATTGATCATCACGTGCAAATCTAAAATTTCTTTTCCATTTGTATTGTATGAACCATCTTCATACCATACAAATTCTCTAAATTTTATATGTTTTCTTTTCTGAGTTGGCCAGAAAAATTTTTAATTATTTTATGATAATCATACAGCATGAACACTTTATCATCTATACGAACCCTCACTTAGTCATCTGTACAATAGGGCGGTCATTCTAAGAATAATTATTTTTTAAACATCGTCTGCATGAACACATATTCGTCTGTACGATCCAATTGTTGATTTGCATGTAAACAAATTCAATTGATAGATATGATCACTATTAGCCGATCATACCAAACACCTATTTGTTTGTACGATCAGGTTTAGTCAAAGGTCATACAAAATGAAACATCAAAAAGGAAACTTTATGAAAAGTTATTTTGCTGCAATAACTATTCTTGATAGTTTTTTTTTTCGTGTGTATGAATCAAAGTTTGTATTATATGAAGTTCAAATTTATAGGTAAGAACTCAATTTTGTACAGTACGAAATCATCCAATTTTTATAAATTGGAAGACTCCCTTTGAATTTCTTCACAATCTATTCCACATTCAATCCTTTTCAATCCTTGCATTTAATTCTTCTCAAATGGCAAGCGACATCAAGCGACTTCGACAGACTAAGAGGAGTTAATCTTGTAATAAACGAGATGACAAATTTCTTTCAAGAGAAAATGAACCAGCCTTTGATAGGTTTGTTGAAGTAAAGATTCTCCTTCTCATCTTCTTATTCAAGAATAAATAAATTGACCCTATTTGACTCCACATAACTTTTATTCATTCTCATTTTGATTTATGTGTTTCACTCTGACACCTTTTACTATTTTATGAAAAATCTCAGAATGAAAAATATTATACTATAATGTCCTCTTATGTCTTCCATCAAATAGTTATAATCACTAAAGAGGATTTGGGTTAATTTTTGCATCTTAGAACTAAAGGAGTTAGAGCACATTCGATGATTTCTAGAAGTGATTTTAATTGGTCTGAAGTAAATCAAACTCTTAGGGGTATACCTTCAATTCAGCACTTACCCCTTGTTCACACTCTGAATCAAAATGCTAGAATCATCTGGTATGTCTTAAAAACCTCTATTATTCATAAAGCTGGTGATCGAATTAATATAACTCCTTTTCTTTATATTATTACATATTTAATAATTTCAAACACTCTGATTGATGAAGCCTAGTTGATTCTGGACTACATCAATAGTCTTACTAATATTAGACTCCCTGATACTAGAAGGAAGAAGAATGTGGCTTTAGGACACTTGATTGCATACCTTCTTGTGAAGAAATACAACCTTATTCATCCCAATCCCCCAAATAATCTACCTATCTAATTTACTGATGCTTCATTTTGCATTCTTTTCCACTGGGATCAAGGGGATAAGGGAGATGAAATTTGTGAAGAAGAGAAACATGCTCCTGCTCATAGGCTTGAGCATAATTTCTATTAAGAAATGATCTAGAAATTTGATCATCTTAAGTCTCATTTTAATCAATGATTTGATTATATCAAGACTTGCTTGGACCAATAAGATTTTAGAAACAATAAAGATATGAGTTCGATGAGAGGACAAGTTGATTTAATTATAACTCAAGTAGCTACCATCAACAGCTACTTTACATGCTTAGTCCTCCACAACCTCCTCTAGATCAAGATCCCCCAGTCTATTAGTTTAGTTGTTATATTTATTTTTTAGATGTTTTCAATTTGATTGTAGTTTTTATGATGTTCAAAATTTGATGTTTTGTTTTGAATTTGTTGTATTTTCTTTATGTTCAAATTTGAGTATGTGTTACTTTATTAAAAAAAAAGGGAGGTCAGTTATTGTTGATTTTTTTCGTTCCGTCTCAATTTGTCTATGAGTTATTGACTAATCTATAATGCTATTCCCTTATTTTTTTTACTTGAACATTAAATCATATTATAATTAGATTTAGATGAGGAGATCATCTTCATGTTTCAATATACATTTATCTTTTAGTTATAATTATTTAAAAAATTGTGACTTATTTTTCTTTTATTTTCTTGTTCAATGTATTAATTTTATTGTTATCTATCAGATTTTATTTTGTGTATTAATCTTCCGTATATGAAAAAGTTTTTTCTTTTATTTGGAAGGTAATCACTCAAGCTAAGACTTACTTATTAAGGTTAAGTAAAGCATAAAATATAAAAGAATGTATAAAGTGTGTCAAATTTGAAAAAAGGCATAAAATGAGTTAACCTATAAAAGATGCACAAAGCATGCCAAATTTGAAAAGAGGAACAAAATGAGCCCAATAAAAAAAATGCACAATATTTATAATTCTTATTGATAAAGAGGCTTAAAATGAGCCCACACTATATTTAGTTATTTCTTCTATATCTATAATTCATAGAAAAATCTATGCATTAACTAATAGCTTTAACTATTGAATTTGAAACTATTTGATTTTTGTGTATTTATTTTTACAATAATTATTCTATTTAATATTTCATCTTTCTAGAATGAATATTGAACATGATCAATTATTCTTATCTTATTTATTCTTTGATTTAAATATGAGTTTAAAAAGTTTTTTTATAAGGAATTTAATGTTGTTCTTGCAAATTTTTAAAATTCTTTTATGTATCAACTTCTAGATTTGTCCATATTTAGGGGTTTTTCTTTCATTTTCTCATCTTTTTGTTTGAAGTCTTTTTGGTCTCTATATTTGTGTTTGTGTTTCGGTGTCTCGTGTTTGTTTTGTTTGTGTTTTGGTGTCTCATGTTTATGTTTTTTGTGTTTTCTTATCCCATGTTTATGTTTTCGTGTTAATGTACGTGTTTTTGTATTTGTTTTAGTCTTGTGTATTTATTTTAGTCTTGTGTATTTGTTTTAGTCTTGTGTATTTATTGTGTTTTATAAAATCAAATACAAAAAGTGGAAGGAGGAAATTGTTTTTCTCCTAATTTTTATTTTTCATTCATTGAGGGGGAGCTTAGGAAAGAAGAACTTTTTTTTATAATTCAAGTAATAATTATTTTTGTCATCATCACAAAGGGGAAGATTGTTGTAACTTAGGAATCTAAATTGTGACTATAATTTTTGATGATAGAAAAATATTATTATTCTGATAGTTTTATTATTTCTCCTAGCATATATTAGATATTTCTATTTATTTTTTTTGTGTACTAACATTTCAGGAAAATCATATATTACAGATTGTTGAAGACTTCAAGACAGGGTAAATAGGATTGCATGTAATAGAGTCTGTATATCTTTATTTTTATTTCTTGAGTATGAGCAAGTGTGATTATAATTGGGTAACTGTGCACACATATATAGGGGTGAGTGATAATTTTTTAAACTAAACATATTGTATGATATCTAATTGTACTATATGATTTGTCATAGTTCCTTCCAAAATGTAGTTAATCAAATCATGACTTGAATTTTTTAATTGTTCATAGTGTATGATATCATGTCATACATACGATTGACAGAGTATGAAATTTGTTTCATACCAAATCATACCAAACAAACTCTTTCTTTTTTAATAGTTTGTACAATATGATGTTAGGTTGTACATATGGCTAACTGAGTACAAAATTTGTTTCGTACAAGATCGTACCAAATGAACTCATATCTTTTTGAACTGTTCATATAGTATGATGACTATTCGTACAAATAACTGACAGAGTATGAAATTAGGTTCATACAAGAGCATACCAAACACATATATTTGTTTTTGAAATGTTCATACAATATGATCTTAATTCATACAATCAACTGATAGAGTACGATATTTGGTTCATGCCAATTCGTACCAAATGAAGTCTTGATTTTTTGAACTATTCGTACAATATAATTTATGATTATATAATACAATTGTAAGTCAGTTCACTTGAATTTTTTAGTTTTTGGACAGTTTTTCACATGTCTTCTATACAAAGAGTCCTAAAAACAGTCACACCATCCTTTTTGTTTGAGATTTTTTTTAGAGAGACCATGGAAAGTGTATTTAGGAGAGATTTTTGAGAGTGAAGAGTGAGAGATCTAGTAAAGGGGTGTTGTGAGGGATTCATAAGGTTGCCCAAAGTGAAGATCTATTTATCATCTTAAACTTTCTACTCATCTTAATTGGAGGCTTTTAGGAGAAGATTTTAAACATTGGATTAAGGTATACTGCCTTTATCAGGAGGGTGAAAAGGATGTATCAGTACTCTACCTTCACCAGGAGGGTAAAAAAGGACACGACGATACTTTATCTTCACCAGGAGGGTGAAAAGGATGTTACGGTTTGCTGCCATCACTTGGAGAGTGTAAAAGGCGATGGTACTCTGCCATACCGGGTTGTTGGAAGAGAGTTTGTAAAGGCTTCTCTGCTTTGTTGTGGGGGCAAAAGGAGAGTCACAATTGTTTAGTGCATTACCTAGAGAAGGAGTCTCTAGGAAGTTGATGTAGGTCAAGTTTGACTGAACCACTATAAAATTTGGTGGTCTTCTTTTTGTTATTTATTTTTCTAGTATTCCTTTATACATTTAAAATTTTATGGTTGAAAAATTCTATGAAAATTATTTTTTAAAATAACTGCATATTTCAGGATCTTTGATTTAATTTTCTTAAAAAGGTTTTATGAAATCTAAGAGTTTTTTAAATAAGTAATTCACCCCCTCTTAGTTAGCCTTGGAATAGTTCTAAAAGGTCTACGACCAACAATAACTTTTAAAGGCATAACTATAAAAGAACTCATCTTTGGTAATTCATTTCAGATTATAATGTGATTCAAAACTCTCAAGCTTTTAGTGAATGGAGGGGAAGTAGTTGACCTGTCTATTGTGACACAAAATGTTGTCCCCTTAGTAGAGATTACTATATGGTTAAGGATTAAATCCCCAATCCTTAAAATGAAAGTCGCTGTCACCCCTTGCCCATTATACCCTCTGCTAGAGAGGATGAGAAATAAAAATTAGTGATAATAGTTGAAAGATCATCTGTAACCAAAATACAATCAAGTTCCAATATCTTTTTTATTAGTAAGAATAAAAAGAAAAATTATCTGAGAAGGGTGAGGAAGAAAATCACTATGGCTAAAAAAGTTATCAAGTTAAAGGCCTTAGGAGAGGTAGAGTCTGAGGCAAATGAAGAGCTACCTATCCCTACTTCCTCTCCTCTTATAAAGGGAAGTCTCTTATAATCTCTTTCTCTCTATTGCAATAGGAAAGGTGAGAGTTAGTAGGATAGCCTAGCTTCTACCATGCTTGATGGCCTACTTTGGGAAGAAGACCACCAAGAGAAAGTTTGTCTAAATAAAAAAGATGTTGTGGAATATTATTCATACCTGCACTGCCCATGAAGGTGAAACTAAGAGGAGTATCTAAAATAAATAAATGGGATGATATCCCATAGATTGAAAAAAAGGAAATTATGAAGGAAGAAAAAAAAAAGGTGAGGGTCATGATCTCTGAATCATATAAGATAAATAAGAAGTATGTGAAGCAGCCTGCTAAATGAAAAATATAATAAAAGTTAAGGGAAAGAGGCCCATGTTTCTTTCGAAGGAGTATATTCCTAAGAAAATTAGCAGAAGTGAGAATAGGCCATCATCAATAACAATCTCTATACTCCCCAATAAGGGATGTGAGACTTCCACCCCATTAGATGGAGTAGGTCACTTCCTCAAGACCCTCCACCATCTCCAAAGGAGGAAGTTTCATAACTCGTTATGGATGCCACCCTTATGACTGTTGATCACGAGAAAGTAAAATGGGAAGAGGTAGTGGATAGCAATAATGACAAAATTAATAATGAATTGATAGAATAGTGCATTGATGCTGCTTAAGAACTTAAAATTTAAGAGATTATAGATAAGTTGGAGCATAAAAAATTTAAAATAATAATAGATTATAGAATTTATCTACCCACCAATCCTAATCTTATTGAGGGGAGACCTATTAATGAGATCATTCAAGAGATCAGGGACATCCTCAAAAAGAAAAGAGTAATAGAAGCCTTTGATTGTGAAAAAAAATAATCTTTCGATGGATGCTAATGAGGGGGATATTCCTACCAGTAATGTCTTAATGGTAGAGACCAAATTAGTTGTCAGGGATGTTGATCCAAACAAACCTCAGCTAGATAAAGAAGAAGATTCAGCTAAAATAGACTTAAATTCAGGTGTGTATTTTAGGATCATAGATAAAAAAGAACACATAAGAAACTAATTTTTTTTTTTAAGAAGTGCTATTGAGAGTTACAAATATGTAGGATTAGATTGTCAAAACACGAAAGTCTTAAGTTGAACAGCCATAACCAATAGTGGATAGAATTAACTTTTTAAGGGTTCATGATAAAGACCTTTGTGAAATTACTTAATAAGGTAAATAATGTACATGAAGAAGCTTCTAGAATGTCATTCTTGAAGGTTTTCTATATTGAAAAAAAAGAAATATAACCTCAAAAGTCCTTTGAGAAGAAATCAACAAACATATTACTAATAGATAAGGGAAAACAACTAATGAGAAATCAATCAAGTGATCATCCACCTTGGTTATTTTAGGTAACCCTCTATCCTTCTAGATATCCTTACCCGACTTCTTTTAAACAGAAGATAGTAAAAGTCTATCCATTTAGAAGATAGTCAAGAAGAAAGATTTTTAAAAGTTTATTTAAAAAAATAGACTTCAAATTGCTGAAGGATAAGAAGTCAGAAGAGGAAAATAAGAGGGATGATATCAATTTTTACCCCTACCATGCATGTTTGGCCACACAATTGAGGATTGCTTTACCTTTAAAGATTGACTTTAAAGAAATTACAAATAGGGTGGGCAACATCATCATTCCAACATAATATTTAATAGATTCAAATTAGGGGTCTATTAGAGTTATCTCAAGTAATAATTCTAATATTTATCTATCCATTAACGATATTGGGATATAGTTTTATCCCGATCACTTAAAAAGTTGATTAATAATTTTTTAAATGTTTTCAATGGTTACCAATGAGACCCCATGGCCTAATTTTGGAGGTTGAGCTAGAGGCATCACAGGAGGATGTTGAGATGATTTTCTTTTAAATAATGATTAGAACTACAGTAATCAATAAAAAGAAAAAAAATGTGACAAATTTTTAGAGAGGAAACATAGAGTTGATGAGAAATGTATTTAGATGGCAGATGGTGGAGTGAAACCCTATCCCTACTAACTTTATTTGACTTTTACTTTACCCCAACAAAGGCAATGGGTTAAAAATCAATAAAAGAACCTTTTGTGTATATTATGAATGTTAATAATCAAAATGAAAATAAAATATACTGGAGATCAAAATCAAGATATAATTGTGATCCCAAGTTTAATTATAACATCTTAGCCTGTCATAGGATCTTGCCAGCTAGGTTGAGATTCTATGAATCCCTTGTTCTCTCAAAAGAAATGAAAGAATCCTTAATTAAAGTACTTCTCATCCTAGAGATTTATTTATCTCAATTAGCTACAAATTCTAAAGATGAAGCTTTGTATTTTAAGGAAATCCCTTAAGAAATCTTTTCTAATGAGGATCTACTTCTGGGGACTATCGATCATAATCACATATTTTATATTTCTGTATACGTGAAGAATTTTAAGCTATATAGAGTTATTGTTAATTTGAGTGCATCATTTAATGTCATGAATTTAAATATTTTTATATACCTTAAAGTTGACATGTGTAAGCTCAACACTGATAAGATGATATTATGCATGTTTAATTAAAAAGATGAGAAGGCTTTAGGTTCAATTATACTCTTATTAGAGATAGTAGGGTTAGAAATAGATGCTAAATTTTATATAATTAATTCAATGATGTCCTTCAACATATTTCTAGGTAGGCCATAGATCCATAAATATAGGATGGTTTCATTTACCCACACCAATATGTTAAGTATCAATGAGATGATATTGAATATGTGATTTAGGATGATTTGTAATCATACTTTATTCATGAGATTGGGATCTATGAAGGTGTTGTGTACTACACACCCAAAGGGTCGCTAATTATTCTAAAATTGAAATTACAAACAAGGAGGAGAAAACTAATAAAAAATATCCAAAAGAAAAATAATAGTTAAAGGAAAGAACAAGAAAAAGAGAAAACCTAAGGAAAAAAATTGATAGTAAAGATGACATCATGGGCTTGATCTTTAGGCCTCCAAGCACTTTACCTCAAGGAGGTGGAGGTGCAAGGATTCATTTTTATTATAAAAGGATAAATCCTCCTCCAAAATTTAATATTACTTTAGAACAGGATTGTGATATAAAGGATGATGTTCAAAAAACTCAAAGTGACTAACCTGAATTAAAAATTTATGAAAAGCTGAATAGAAAAACTAAAGCCTTAACCTTAACCCCATTTTCTTTTGATAGGGTTACAAAGATAGTAGATAAGGACTCTCCTATTCTAGGTGTTAAAGTGAGAAAGTCTAGAAGTTCTTTCCTATTCCTTCCACCTCAAGGAAGAAAGATTATGAAAATATTGAGGAGGAAGATTTTAATGAATTAATAAAATTACCTTTTGGTTACTTTCATTTGTATGTAAAAAATTATGTTTCTATAGGTCTCATGCCAGGTTAGTGGACCAAAGCCCGAGATAGATACAACAAAAAGATTTGGAATACAAATAAAAAAAAATGAATAGTGGTGTTGGCTTTGATATTATTGGTTTATTTGATGATGATGTGTAACATCTCAAGATAACAAATCATCTTGACTCTAAAAGGAAATGTATGGAAACTATTGAATCTCTCAATAGACTTTGTTTAGAAACATCAAATGATTCAAATGAATTTTAATTTTTGGATGCACCACCTAAAATTGAAGAATAAATTAAATAACCATTCCATGAATTAAAATAAATTAACCTTAGAATAGGTATGATCCTCACCCTACCTTCATTAGCTCTTTATTAAGTGAAGATGAATTGAATGATCTAATCAAACTTCTTTATGAGTTTAAGGATTACTTCTCTTAGACATACTATAAAATGCTAGGCTTATCCTCTGATGTAGCAATCCACAAATTAGGAATCTAACTTGGTGCCATTATAATTAAGTATGCTCCTCGATGTACGGATCTGGAGATCGAACAACAAGTCATTTCTTAAATTAGAAAATTGTTCAAGAGAGAATTTATTTAAGAGGAGACATATCCCTTTTGGGTTGGCAATGTCATGACAATTCAAAAGAAAAATGGCCAAATTTAAATATGTGTTCTCTATAGCAGGTCCTAAAGATGAGTTTCCCTTACCCATACCCGAACTCATGGTGGATGTCACCTCTTCTCACATTATTTTCTCATATAGATTTATCTAAATCAAGATGGCCCTATAAGATGAGAGAAAAATCATGCTTAGAACTCCTATAGGTATCTTTTTCTATAGGGTAATGCCATTTAGTCTGAAGAATGCTGGTGCAACTTACCATTGGGCCATGACCCAAATCTTATATGAACTTATTCATAGATGGTATAATGTTACATTGATAATTTGATTGAAAAAAGCAAAGTCAAAGAGGATCACCTGTTATTAACCTCAATTATGTATAAGGTCATCAGGATCCATCCAAACTCTTGCCTGTTGATCAGATGTTTGACAATCCAGCCCTACACCAAATTTTAATCCACACTTCAATCATTCTTCAGATTAACCTTCAATCAATCTTCAATCATATATCCACTCAACTTCAATCACCTAATTTATTATGATTAATAAGCATAATTCAAATTCAATCAATTAAAACTAAGGTCTAGCTTAAACCCAAAATTCTAGACTAAATTTTAAGGGTAAAGGCCCTTATCATGAAACGCTTTTTGAGTGATTTTTCAATCACTTCAAAACCCAGTCAAAGGAACCCAAATCCATGATCTATTAATTTAATATTTATTAGACAAGTCCATATGGATGACCCTCCAAATTTGAGTTCAATCTAATTTCTCTAGCCCTATATACTCAATTGAATTTCAAAGGCTGTAAAACCTTTAAATATTATAGCCTATGCCAACGAACATTCCACATTGTGGAATTTGACATTGGGACCTTCCCCAAAATCTTTGACCATGTCCATAACTCTTATTATGAAATGTTGAACATAAAACCGCACTTTAGTGGACCCAATTTGACCCACAATTGACCAGAGGAACAAATTATCAAAATGCCCCTCAAGGAGAAATTTGGACTTTTTTCTAAACATCAACAAGGCTCAGACAAATCAAACCCTAAAACCTTGTCTAATGAATCCTAAACACCATTAGGAGTGCATTAGACTCAAATCCAAGCCTTGGTCAAGCATGGTTGACCAAATCAACTCACTTTGACCAAATCACCCCTTAAGGGCCCAAATGGTCATTTTAACTTAAATGACCATCCCAATGCATGATACCACTTTCATTGGTCTCTAATCATCAAAATCAAACTTATTAGGCACAACTCTAGCCTCTAATTTGACATGTTTGACCAGATCAACCATGAACCTCCACCCATATTCAATCAAACTTTAAATTCACTCATAACCTTATAAAAATAACTTGATCACCTCTCCTACTTTGACCCAATTAACTGTTAGTCTACTGGATTAGTTCTTGGTCAATTAAAGTCAACAAGAGTTGACTTAAGGCATTCAATTAACTCAAATCTTTCAAGCCATTAAAAACCCACTCTAATGCATGATTCAAGTGTGTTCAAACCCATCATGAGTCAAACCTTGTTGAGTTTGGCCAAGTCAACACATTAAACTTGGTCAAACTCTTAGATTTTGATCAAATCACTACATAAACTCAATCAAACCCCATGAGGCCCCTTAATCTCATTTCAATTTATAGTTTAAATACATTCCAATTCATCATAAGCTTAATGTTGGTGAGTTTGATAATATTTAACACAAATACATGGTCAACTCTTCCTTTAAAATTTAAATGCATTTTTTCAAAGCCTTGGAATTTACTCAACTAATAAGTGATCATCCCCTACTTTCCACCTCATCAGCCCTTGAATTATTGACTGGTCAAACAAGTCAACTAACAATGAAATCCTCTCAAATGGTCAAACACCTAATTTAATCCCTCTTCCTCCAGTTTAGGCTACTATGGGGATGACATTTAAGTATAAAGCTCTCTTGAAGCCACCTTAACCAAGCTCAGGCCTTGGTTTAACCCAAAGTGGAAGGAGTGGTCCCCCACTCATGCCCAAGCCACCAATAGGAAATGATCTTATCCATCCTTTCCCACTGCCCTCTAAACATTTGGAACACATTTAGGGGTCTTAATGAGAGCCTCTAATGCATTATGGCCACTCATCCAAAACCTTAAAGCTTGAGATAATGAAAAAGGCTAATTTCATTCACTCTACTCTCATCCACCCTCTAGAGTTTTGCTAGTCCCATTCTCTTTTTATTTTATCTCTTCAAGCCTCCCTTTTCATTTATATAGTTTAACCCCATTAGAGAAAAGCCTTTGGAAATGACATTATGACCACCTTCTTCTTGAAGTGCATCTAGGCCATCTAGCTTGTGATCTAGATATTTTCGACTGTAGATTTCTTCTAAGGAAATGTAAGTGGATAGTTTACAAGCTCAATAAGCCTTTAAGCACTCAAATACATCAATTAAAACATAGTAAAACTCAAACCATATAACTAAATGTTTATATTAAAATAGCATTTTGTGAGAGTTTCGATGCTTTTGTGATTGCGAGTGCGATTCCGATTTCTTCTGTTCATCTCTATGGTTTCTACTATTGCTTCAGGATCTTAGTTTCGATTTCAATTTTGTGGCCTTGATTCATTTATATTCAGAGGCTGGTTGGCCGTCAGTCATTCTCCTCTCTTGATGGAGGCAAGTCCATCCTTTGCGATACCTAATGCTTGGGGTGTTCCACCTTCGGCATCGATTGCTTCCTCGAAAGGTTTGTTAAATAATGGTGATTCTGGTTCTAGTTCTCTCTCTTTTCATGATGTGTTGGAGGGATCTTCAAATTAAAAGGATCCTACCTTTTCATTCACTAAATCAATGGTAAAAGGCTATCCTGTGATTTTGATGTTCGATGATGATCTTCTTAAACTTGCTATTCCTTATCAATTTATGCTTGTGGTTAAGTTTTCGGTTTGTCGACCGAACCTTGATGCGATTCGAAACATTTTTGTGAAGTTGAAATTATATGGTAATTTTCCTATCAGTTTGCCTAATGCTAGACATGTTTCAATCCAGCTATCTAATGATCTTGATTATAGTAGGATTTTTTCTATGCGAGCTTATTACATTCTAAACTGCCAAATGAGGTTACTTACATGGACTCCAGTTTTTGATGTCAAAGAAGAATTACCTATTGTTCTGATATGGATTTTGTTTCCTAATTTATGTTTACATTTCTTTAACTCTCATATTTTATATGCTTTGGGTTCTATCTTTGGTAGACTCGCTTCAAACAAACCAAGCCACTACCTCTCATTCAAGGCCTTCGGTGGATCGGATTCTCGTGGAGCTTGATATTACTAAGAAGAATCCAAATATGTATGGCTTGGTTTTGAAAATGTTGGGTATTCATAGAAAGTTGAGTTTGAAAAGGTTTTGGTTTTTTGTTTACATTTAAAATTCACAGGCATTCAATTAATGATTACTTTGTTGCTCACCCTCAACTCAAGAAAAGTAATAAGACCTCATAAACTATGGTTGAACCAATTAATGGTTAACCAATTGTGCAGGCAGGTCTTATCCTTCCAAATGATAAGGAACAAACCTTACATTTTAAAGATTCAAAAGCTTGTGAAGATGACATAGAGTCCAATCCTTTAGATATATCTATAAGGTGGGAAGATTTGTTGGACAAGACTAACAAAGATGGTGAAAATAATATGAACAGTGATAATGAAGGGGAATTTACAATAGTTGATGTAGATGAGAATGATGTTAGGGACAATACTGAGGCTGGTATACATACTAATGTTTCAATGGTTAACCAAGGGATGGAGGAGGACAATGGGAAGTCTCTCTATCTTGAAAATGACATTATATAATGCAATGTTAATAAAGCTGTTGAGGAGAAATATGAGAGTGAATGCGAGCTCAATTGAAAAAATAATCAATTGAATGAGGACGAAAAGAATGAGGACTTGGAGGAAGGGGTAGATGGATTTCTTGAAATCTTCACTCCTAAGATCGTGCTGAAGGATTCCACTACCAACTCTATGTCATCTCCTAATGGGAAAACTAATAATTTTGAGGAGGGTAATACTTCTTATTAGAAAAAAGAAGGGTAAGAACAAAAAAAGCAATCCGAACATTACCCCTTGGGTCACTAGAGTTTCTAATTAATCTATTAATGGTTAAAGCTCTTGTGTGGAATATTAGGGGTGTGGGTTGCTCTTTATATAAGAATATATTTAAAAATCTTGGTAGGATTTATGATATTCACCTTCTTATTTTTATTGAGCCTTTTATTGTTGCTAGTAATTTGGACTCTATTCACATTAATTTGTGTTTTGGTATTGGTTTTTTTCAACTGTACTAATAAAATTTGGATTTTATGGAAACACTTTATTACTTTATATGTTATTATGGATTTTCCTTAATTGATTCATCCTAATATTACTTTCAATCAAATTTCTTCCTATACTTCTTTAGTTTATGCCTTGTGTTCTAGATTAGGCATAAAGGTTCTTTGGGATCAACTTTTTGATTTTTCATCGTCTGTCAATGTCCCTTGGTTTGTTGGTGGGGATTTTAATTGTATTATTAATGTTGCTGAAAGAGTTGGAGGTAAGCCTCCTAATTTTCATGCTATAGAGGATTTCATTGATATGATTATGTACAATAATTTTGCATGACATTAGTTTTCCTCGAAACTATTTTACTCGGAACAAGGGTACTATGTGGCAAAGATTAGATCACATCATTTTTAATAACTATTGGATTTCCTCTTTTCCTAATACTCACATTGAGCATTTAACCCGTACTTTATCCGAGCACTCCCCTTTATGAATTAGTATTAATAGGGATAATAGTAATACTTTTCAACCTTTTAGGTTTCAAAACATGTGGCTTCTTCATGATAATTTCTAAAAAACTATGCAATGTAATTGGGATGCTCCTCTTTTCCCATTTGATAATATTTATGGTATGACCAGGCTTTGGTTTAAACTTAAAAGGCCTAAGCAAAAACTTCAGTGGTGGAATAAATGTATCATTAAGAATATATTTTCTAGTATCTTGCATGCAGAAAAAGATATGGATAATGCTGATAGGGCTTACATGCAAAATTCATATTTTGAAAATTTGTCCATTTTGAAAGAAGCCAAAAATACTCTGTTCAAGCTCTAGGAAAAGAGGAGGCTTTTTGGAAACAAAAGGCTTACTCTACATTCCTTGTGCAGGATGACCGTAGTACTACTTATTTTTATAAAATTTCTAATCATAGTAAAGTTAGTAGGAAAATTCATAAGATCTCTTCTTCTGATGGTAATGTTATTGATAATCATGATTTGATTTTTGCCTCAGGTATTGAGTATTTTACTAAAGAGTTCAGCTATAATTTTATTTTAATATAAATTTCTCTTTTATGCCTTCTCTTATCACCGAGGAAGATAATTTGACGTTGACTAATATACCTTCTCAAGAGGAAATTTGGCATATTTTGGAAAACATGAACTCCTACTCTGTTGCTGGTCTTGACGGTTTCACCAACAAATTTTTTTAGAAGTCCTGGGAAATCATTAAGAAGGATATTGTTAATGTTGTTGTGGATTTTTTTAGGGGTAATCCTATTCCAAAATTTTTTAGTACTACTTTTACAGCATTAATTACTAAATCTAATAATATTAATTTTTAGAATAATTTTCATCTTATTAGTTTATGTATTTTTTTTCAATAAACTTATTGCTAAAATTATTATGGGGAGGCTCACTTTAAATCTCTCTAATATTATTTCCTTGGAACAAATTGGTTTTGTGAAAGGTAGATCCATATTTGATAACATTTTACTTGCTCAAGAATTAGTGTATGATTTGCATGCTAAGGTTGTTATTGGTAATATAATTTTTAAAGTTGACATCACTAAAGCTTATGATAACCTCAATTGGGAATTTCTTTTTACCATTTTAAGGATATTTGGATTCAATGTACAATTCAATAATCTTATTAAAAATAGTATTGAGTTATGTTATTTCTCTGTTATTATTAATGGTAAGTTCCATGGATTTTTCAAATCCTCACATGACTGAAGACAGGGAGATCCTCTATCTCATACTCTTTTTATTATTGTAGTGGAATTCCTATCTCTTTGTATTAACAATCTTTTGAGGATTCACCCTACTCTGTAATATAAAATGGGTGGCATTTTCCCATCACTCATTTGAGCTTTGCGGATGATTTCATTATTTTTTCTAATGGTTATGTTAAAATGTTGTATATTCTATTCAAATTTCTTAGTTCCTTTCAACATGCTAGTGGTTTAATTTTTAACTCCTCCAAGAGTTGCTTTATTCCTACTAAATCTATTTCTCCTAATTGTATTAATAGTATTGAAAGGAAATTTGGTTTGAATAAGAAACTTCTACCGCTAAAGTATTTAGGCATGCCTCTCTACAAGTGTAAGAAATGTTCTAATTTATCTGATGATATTTTCTCTACTATACATAAGAAACTATCTTCTTGGGCTTTTAATTTTCTCTCTTATGGAGGTAGACTTGTTCTTATTAAACATGTTATGTGTTCTATTCCTATATATTTATTTCATATTTTGTGTCCTACTTTAAATGTTTGTAGTTGAATGGAGACTTTATTTAATAAATTTCTTTGGGGTTCTAAGGTTGGTAATCAGTCGATTGTTTGGGGCTCTTGGAGAAACTATTCGGGGCTATTGATGAAGGAAAATTAGGTTTCAAAACCTTTATTGATATGGCTAGGACCTTTTGTCATAAGCTGCAGTTTTCTTTTAGAGCTAAAAAGAATCTTTGGGTCAAGTTTAAGGTTTCTAAGTATTGTGGTGGGAAGCATCCTTTGATGTGTGGTTTTAGAAATGGTGACTCCTTCAAATGGAAAAGATTGTGTAACATTAATTGGGAGGCGGAATAATTTATTCAATGGGGCTTGGGAGTTGGGAACCTTTTTTTTGGCAAGATAAATGATTGGGTAATCTTTTTATTGATAATCTTTTATATACTCACTCTACCTCTGCTTGTCAAGTTAAAGATTTTATTAGCAATGAGAGTTGGAATATTGAACTTCTTTCCAATTTTGTGCCTGATTGTATTATTAAGTTAATTATCAAGATTTCGATCCAATTGGAGAATTAGGATTGCATTTTGTTTAACCATTCTAATGATGGTAAAATTGAAATTAAACAAGTTCAGAATTCTATTAGGAATAGTCTACCCAAGAAATCTCTTCATTTATCTTTTTGGCAAGCTAGTATACCTCCTACTTACTCTTTCCTTGTTTGGAGAATCTTGCATAACTAATTGCCTTTGGATTATATTCTTTTAAAGAATGGTTTCTATATTGTCTCCAAATGTCAATGTTTTTATCACATTGAGAATATGAATCATATGTTTATTCAGGGTCCTATTGCTATGAAAGTTTGGGTGCATTTTGACAATATGTTAATGTGCTTTCTACTACTCATTTTAATTTTATTGGTGATCTTCTTAAAGAGTGGTTTATTCCTACTAAAGGTCACATTAGGAATATCCTCTCTTTCATTATTTGCTAGTTTTTATGGAGTAGTAGGAATGACTCGGAACATGAGAATATTAAAATGGATGCTATATCTGTCATTTCTAAAGTGAAGAACACAATTTATCAGCTTTTTGTGGCTAAACTTTTAAAGGCTAATTCCTTTAAAGGTTTTCTTCATGTGGCTTGTGATTTTGGTATGGTTTTCAGCCCCTATACTACTAATTGTAATGATAGGATTATTTACTAGAGAAAGCCTTTAGAGGGCTATTTTAAACTTAATACTTATGGTTTCAGGAATACCTTTATTGCGGGTTGTGGTGGTACTATTAGGGATTCAAATGGTTTTGTGATTGTGGATTTTGTGGGTCCTTCCAGTACTGTTAGTGCCATTCAAGATGAAATGGAAAGCTTCCAATTTGGGATTCAATTATGCATTTCTCTTGGCATCACTAATATATGGATTGAAGTTGATGCTATGCTCTTGATCCACTATGTTGATGGTAACATTTCCTCCAATCCTGCTATCTACTATATGCTTAGAGATATTATGTACTGGCTTTCTCTTATTACTTATAAAATTTCTCATATTTTGAGGGAGGGGAATATTGTTGCTGATTCCTTAGCTAAATTATGTTGTAAATTATTTTATTTTACTGAATACTATGAGTAAACTCTCCCTAAAGAGATTAAAGGTTTGTCCATATTCGACCGGTTGGGTCTTCTCTACATTCACGGTCATTAGCTATTTTGGCTTTTGGTTATGTTCTGGCTTTTTGTAGTGTGTTTGTGAGTTATAGTTTTATGGTGCTCTTTTGGTTATCTTTTTGTTTCTGGTTTGTTTTAGTTATGTGATGTTGGCTCATAATAGTTGGACCTCTATTATTTGGACTGATGTCTTGTTCTCTATATTGCTAGTTGTGTTTTACTGTTATGGCTGGTGGAGGAATAACAATGATTGGAATTGTTGTCTTACTAATTTAACCCCTTATTGTCGCTCTCTTGTCCTTGGTTAAAGTAATATGAGGGTTGTGGCTTCTGTTACTTCTTACCTGCTTCCCGTGGGGTATTGTTTTGGTACTACTAATTTTTGACTTGGTTGTTGCCCTACTGTTTTGACTAGAAATTGGGTTCAAATTTGAGACTGTTGGGATAATACTATCTGCTTTGGTGGAATTTCAGGTGTTAAGTATTATACGTTCACCTTTTTCCTGTATATTTGTATGCTAATTTCCTGTGTTGCTTTTGGTTGGCAAGTCCAAGAATTAGATGTGAGTGGCATTTTGGGTAATATCATGATGGTGTTGGTACTACACACTTGAGTTATGCTCCTACTAATTATTCTAGTTTGTTGGCTTACACATCTCTCTTTTCTAATGGTATGAACTATGGTTTCTTTTGTGGTCTTTAACTGTATCAGTGGTGGCACTACTCTGGGTGTTTATTGGTCTTTATATTATATATTTTTGAGACATTGTTGCAATTACCTCTGCCCGATCTCTTGTGATGACTTTAATTTTGTTCTTCTCAATTTCCTTTTGAGCTTGGGTTGGTTTTATAGAAGGTTGGAGTGGCAAGTGATTCATGTTTTAGGTGGCATCTCGAATATTACTTGCAAGAGCTTAAATAATGGTCTTTTTTGATTTGACATCTTGAATTTATTTTGGCTGGTTGAATTTAAACCTGATGGTTATTATGTGAGAAATTCAAGTTTGGCTATTTGTTCAAGGCCTTATACTGCTCATTATTTATGTACTTAGAATGTCTTGATGGCTTTCAACTGTCATATTTTTGTTGCAGATGGTAGTGATCTAACTGGTTATTTCAAAATATGGATCCTTCTATATTTTAATTCACTTAGTTATAATCCTGCATATCTTTTGCTATATACTTGTTGGTTTTGCAGTCTTAATATCTTGCAGATTGAAGGGATCGAGATTTTGTAGCTTAGCTGGAATTTTTGGAGGAAGACGATGCAGAATGTATTTTCCTTTTTATTCATTTTTTGGGTCTTGATCTTTCGCAGGCCTATAATGTTATTAAGGTATTTTGTAATTTATAGAACCGGGAACCATCGTCTCATAGGTTTTCTTTTAAAATGTTTTGTAGCTCTTTTGAGCAGTAGCGAGCTGAAGGTTCTCTTTAATTAGGGCATTGTAATCTTTTTTTTTTAATTAACACGTAGGCCCCTTTGTAGGTTCCCCTAAAAAAACTTTTTGTGAAACATTTTTTAAACATAACAAAAAGTCCCCCATGAATTATCATCACTAACCCAAGCTTTGTTTAAAATTTTATTGAAATTGACCTAGCCGTTTGAGAGAACAAATGAATTTTTTATTCCTAGGGTTAATCATGCAGTATATGCTATTATACATTTTTTTTGCCATTGATCGCATAATCAATAGAGCTGATCTCATCATTTTCTAATTTAATATGATCGTGGATTAGATCTTGCAGTTGTTTTCCTTCCAGTTTGATATGAGCTGTTGATTCAAACCTTGGGGGATCGAACTACATGGTCCATTACTGACTCAGATTAGTGAACCACCGAACTGTCATTCAGTCATTTGTAATGATTAGGCCAGCACACAATCATTGCAAGTAATTGTCCCCCACCATACGATTTGAGCTAGTGAATCAAAGGGAGCCTCATGTGCTTGCACCATCACCAATGTAATAAAAAAGATTTTAAAAATTTTTTTAACACAAATTTTTCTAATATTTATAAAAAAATTAAATATGTGGCAAAAAATTATGAGGAACCACTCAAATTTCTTATAACTTCAAGCCATTTTCTATAAAAAAAAATTTCAAAATCAAATGATGGGTGTCTAGGGAATAATTTCTACATGTCTATTTTCTTAATTTCCTTCATTATTTCCTTAATACATGTCCAAATACTTTGAAATTTGGTAGTATAAATTGGCTTTTCATTTAATGTCTCCAAATACTTAAAATTAAAAGAGCATGGCGAAGTATGGCTGTACTTTTAATCTGAGAAAAAATATAACTTCTTGGGACTATTAATGATTTTAATTATATTTGCCTAGGATAACCGTGCAAGTTATTTTAGAGCATAGGATTTCAATTTTTCAATGTAATTGAGGTGGGATGGCAAACATTCAACTTGGAATCAAAGAGAAAGGAACATCCATTTGGAGAGAGTTCCTCTTCATTTGGAGATCTAAGTTAGGATAATTTGAAAATCCAAAGAGAAAAGAATAACCCCTTCAGCAAGGAGTATCTTTTTATTTGGATAATTAGACCTGACAAATCCAAGGAGCTCGTCAAAGGAAAAAAAGATGAAGAAGTAAAGACGTAGAGAACATCTCATTCTAAAAATCACTTGAGTCAATTCTAGGACTAGAATCTGGGTTGTTGTCTTTGGTACCTAACCACTTTCAATTTCTGTAGACCTAAGGTTCTGAATTATGTAGCACTTTCCACATGGACTCTATATTTTTAATAATTAATTGATATTAATTTGTTTACATTAACTGTTCTTTAGATATTTTTTGTTTTTCTAGTCTTTTTTTACTGCTTTTTCATTTAGCCTAGAAATCTTCGGAGGCTCATGAAAGAACATTAATTTTTTTTACTCAAATTAAATAAAAAATATTAGGCTCACATTAAAAATTAATCAATTTTAAGAAGTAAGCCTGAGAATGACCTGGGAGTTATCTTGCATTATATTAAATCTTCTCAACCTTTTTAGGCACCTCCCTGCCTGTGGACTTTAATAGACCACCTAACTTATTAGAGTGCAATTTTGTCAAGGGGGTGTTATGCAATCTCTAGGAAAAAATCTATTTTTTAGCCTCTTAAAAATTGCTTCAAATTAGTATGTATTGTATTATAAATAAATTAATGAGTAAAAATTTTAATTACATTTCAAAGCATTAATTACCCTACATAAGTCAATGGGCCAATTAGGACATTATCTAAATATCAGACACAATTTCTCAAAACATAAATAAAAGCCCACCAATCATTTATAAAATACTAGACACATGGTTTTAAAGCCCTTAAGTGGTTAGTTGGCTCCCCAATCCAGGTGAAGATAAGTCCAAGTTTGCATTGCACTAGCTAGGTTCATGCGACTATTGTTTAATGCCTAATTTAGGCTTAGGATCTGGGGCAGACTCAAAATATTAAGACTTAGAACTTTAGGAATGCTTTTTCAACTTTTAAATAAATTGATAACTCAAATTAAAATTATCTTCAAACCAAAATTTAAAGCATAACACATAGGATAGACTGATGCATTTTTGAATTATTTTAGAATCACAAAATGCCTCCTAATAATCTTTTGTTGGCCTCAAAAAATAAGTGTTCAGATTTAATCCAATCTTAGTTGAAATTCTAGCCTCACTCCTTTGATATCACTCTTTGAAAATGTCAAAAAATAAAATTTCTACTATTATTTTATTCAAGCGTTTTCGTAGGAGACTTAGTTTTTCTACAATGTAATTAACTATGAGGGCTTACCCTCGTAGGAGATTTAAGGACCACAGATTAATTTTAAAATTTAATTACTCTTCTTTGGGAAATTTTTTAATAAATATCGATCATTATCATCATATTTAGATGATTGATAATAAATGATACTTTCTTTCTTCGGGAAGATATATCATTTATTTTTATGACTTTAATATGAAAATAATGATACTTCATCTACACTATCATAGTTATATACTCGAACGAATGTCATTTTGGCCATTTGGGATCATATGTAGTTCTTCCATGAATTTGACTATGATAATTAGGATGAACTTATAGTTTTGTTATTTGAACCCATTTAGAAATGATATTTTTACCTCCCTAAGCAGTATATCATTCATAATGATATGTTTGAATTCAAAACTAAAATTTTAGAAATTAAATTTCCAAAGAAGTTTAATTACGGGGAACGTCCCTTGGAGTGAAGAGAGTGAAGCCCCACAAAAAGAGGAAGGATTTTGAAGAAGATTTCGGCTGGATGGAGGTGGCCGGTCATCCTTGGATGACTGGAACACCAACTCCTATAGATCTACCGCGCGTCCAACTATGTTGGATTCAAAAGGTAGATTTCCATTCAATCGTAGTTTCGTTCTTGTTTTTGGAACTCTCCTCTGGTGATTAGAGAAGGAGGGTTGATTTCTAAGCAAAAGCATTTGCCGGATATTGGAAAAGGAAAAGATGTCATTAATGTTTTGAAGAGTAAGTCAATTTCACCCATGAAGGTTTTTTTCCTTAAAGCAAATGATTTGGAGGCTTCTTCATCTGGTTGCAAAGATTTTAATATGTTTAAGAATAATAAAGAGATTGATAATACCATCCTCGGTGAGGGTAATATCAAAAATCCAGCATCTTCAGCTGGATCTGATAATTCTAATGTGTGGGTTAGAAAACCACATATTAAAATTAATTTGAAGGAAGTTCATCATGAAAATGAAAATGCAAATGTGGTCAAACTTGACTTGGAAAATGAAAAAGCCAATGTTCAAGTGTTGAGGAATTCGTTGGTTGTGAAGATCCTTTGTAAAAAATTACCTTTTTCAAATTATGCTATTGAATTAAGGAGGCAATGGGGTAAATATGGAGGATTTCATATAACCTCAATTGGATTAGATTGGTTTCTGTGCTCATTCCAGTCACAAGAAGCGATGGAAGAAGTTCTTAATGGAGGTCATTGGTATGTGGGAGGATTCATCATTGGTTTAGACAGATGGTCTCCCAACTTCTCTCCTTATTCTTTGGATGGGATCTCTTCTCCTATTTGGGTTCGTCTTCCTCAATTACCTTTACGTTGCTGGGACGAAACCAATATTACTAGAATTGTTTCTAGAATTAGGACACCTCTATTATTGGATGGCAACATGTTTAGGTGGGGGAGAAGGGAATTTGCTAGAGCTTGCATTCGAGTTAAACTGAATTCTAAACTCCCTTGTGGTACATGGGTTGAAGGTCTTCATGGTAGATTTTTTCAAAAATTTGAATATGAAAATCTATCATCCCTTTGTTTCTATTGCGGGAAAATTGGTCATAATGATTCTGATTGTCCAAATGCTTATCTTAAGCAGAATCCTCTTGTTAAAGATATCCCTTCAAATTCAGTTCATATTGCTGATAATTCATATGGTCCTTGGATGCATGTGAAGTTCAAAAAGAAAAAGAGGAAGAATTTTATGGATAATTCTGTTCTAGTTAATTCTGCTAAATCCGATCTTAATTTTTTTAAAGTTACTGATAATTTGGATAATAAAGAGGAAGCTGTTAATGCTATATCAGAATTGAGTGCTGGTCCATTGGAAATTCCAAATTCAAAATTTGAATTCAATCCTACTCAATTGCTGGATATTGTAGATAATGCAGTTTTTTTGGAACCTATTCTTGCTGATAATCCCGTGAACTCTCCTGAAATTTTTGAACCAAAGACAGCTCAGGATTTATTTCAGACTGAAGAAGCGGAGGCCGTTAATCCTATATCAGAGTTTGTTTCTGTAATAGCTTTATCTACTTTGGCTATTGAGGGAAATCTGGAATCAGATAATGGTTTTAAAAATTCTGCTAGCTCTATTCAGCAAATTCAAAATTCAAAATCTGAATTTGAAAATGCTAATATTGTGGAGGCAGTTTTGGAAGCCGATAATAATGAAACCATTTCTAAATCATTGGGAGCTATTTGTACTCCCATTTTGGCTGGCAATTTGATGGGAGCTAATGAATCAGAATTTGAAAACTTAAATTTGGATATTCATGAATTAGTTAACGCTGGTGCTAATGAACCGGATTCATACAAAAGCTATCATAAGGAAAATTCTGAAACCGTTACACCATCTTCAGAAGTAAATCTTAATTTTAAAAAGACAGCAATAGTAAAAGGAAATAAAAGGAGTATTAAATCAGAACTTTCTTCAAGTTCTACACTCAAACGTTTTAAAGAGCTTCAATCCTTGGGACCGGTGGAAAGCTTTCCAAGAAGGAGAATGGCTGATCTTAGTTCTAAAAAGTTTGTAAGGGGCTCTTCCCCTTTAGTTCCTTAATTTATTCCTACTACTACATGGATATCTACAGCATGAAGATTCTTGGAGGTTACTTGATGAGGGAACTCATGTATAAAGAGTATCTCAGATTATTGTCTGCGGATTATGGACTCAGGATTTGGAAGAAGATTCAGGGATATCTTCTAGTTCTTATTGACGATTATCAACTTTTGTTTATTCTTTGTTATCTTAGTTCTTTTCTTAGTTTCTTTTTCTTTCTTTTAGCTTTATATTTGTTTTCTATAGTTACTTTAATTATTTATGAGATTTATACTAGTTCTTATTTTTTAACCGGTTGGGAACTCTGAGATACTAATCAACCTTTTAGGTTGTTTTATTTAATTGATATCCCCTCCACCCCAAGGGTTTTTAAATGGGAAATAGTAGGGTCTTATTTCAGTTATGGTAATTCTAGTTTAACAAATATGGTTTCAATTAGGTTTCTTTCCATGTTGGAAATAGAAACCATTTGCTTTTTCTTTTTGTTCTAGTTTGTAATTAGTTCTTTTACTTTTTAATGCAATTTTGCATTCTCTCTCAAAAAAAAAAAGAAGAAGTTTAATTACTACTTGCTTTCCTCTTTCTAAAGAAAAGCAAGTTTTTTTCCACAAACAAAAAAATGGTTACTCCACTGGGAAGTTTTCTCTTTATCCATATTTTATAATTATTAAAATTTTATTTCATTAGTAGTTTTTACTACCCACCTTTCGTTGGTCCCTCTACCCACTTCTTCCTTGGGAGAGTGTGGACAACATAAAAAAGAAAGATTGTTAACAAGAGAGGTGAGCGAGAAAACCTCAAAAAAAATTTAGGCTTTGACATTTGACCTCAAGTTCATTGGTGGAATGAAAGAGTTAAGCCCAACTCTTGTAATTTTCATATCAATTTTGTAAAGATGTATGATTGAGCGAAACTCAACACGTTGAGTTTCAACTTTTGAGGAAAATTCATCAATTTCAAGTTCAAGTCCAAAATTCCTTTTAAAATGATCTAAGAAAATGCATGATATTATTGTGATATGTTACACAATATATCATTGTAGCTTAATACATGAAATAATAATCCAAAAAATTTTGAATCATAAATGATCTTTGCCTCTTATCATCATCTGTCAAGTTATATATGCTATGACTCAGAAAATTTGATAAGAAGCGAAATCATTTGTGATTTTTCAAGTCCATTTCAAAATTTTTTTTAAAATCCTCTCTTTTTAGATCCAGATAGTCAAATGGTCAGTAAATTAATCTTTTCTCTTGACCGTGATATCTATGTTGAAGAGTTGATCTGTAACAACATAACTCAATTTGGAATGAGATTCGAAACCCTCAAATTGTTTGTTAATAGAGGTGTAGATGTTGACTTAGCTACTCAGGGGGAAAAGGACATCGTTCTTATAGAGATTGCTATTAGGTTATACATTGACTCCCCTGCTCCCAAAATGAAGGTTGTTATTGCCTCCATACCCATTGCATCCTCTACTAGGGAGGACTAGAAATATAAGTCTTTGGTTAATACTGAAGTTAAATCTATTTTTGAGAAATGGGTAAGTTTTGGAATTCACTTCACAAGAAAGAACCAAAGGAGGAATTACCTAAGAAAAGTCAGGAAGAAAATTACAAAATTAAGAAGAATTACTGAGTTGAAGTCTATAGGTCAGGTAGAGCCTAAGGCTACTAAAGAGCTGTCTATTCCTGCCACCTCTCCACTCCTTAAAGGGAGTCACTTTTACCACCTCACTACTACTGTAGGGAAGAAGAGATTCACCAGGATAACTAGCTCTCCACCATGCCCAATGGACTACAGTGTTAAAAGGACTCCCAAGGAGAAACAAATTTAAAGAACCAGAATGCTGAGGAATATCATCCACACTTGTACTGCCCAAGTAGGCGAGACAAAAGAGTAGTATATGAAACACCTAAAGGGGGTAATTTATCACAAATTTAAAATGGAAATTTTAAATGAAGAAAAAATTAAAGAAAGAAACCTAAAACCTGACTCCACGACTTGTTAGGAAAAATAAGATATTCATTAAGCACCAAGCCACCACTTTGTTAGTGGATGGCTACCACTAGGTGCCTTACCTCCCATCTACCAAGATGAAGGAGATCATTTTACCTAGATCTGGAAAAGGCTTCTATCATAGCGGTAGGCCATTGATCTCTCCTACAAAAGCCTTAAAGTTAGCATCAGCTGTAGACAAGCCTTAGAAAGAGGATAAATAACAAAAAGAAATAGAAGTTAAGGAAAAAAGGCCCATGATTCCTCACAAATAGTATATTCCAAAGAAGTTTAGCAAGAATGAAGATTCCTAGAAACATATTGATGTCCTTAAGCTCCCTACTCAGGGATGTGAGGTCTCCGCCTCACTTACTATAGGAGCTTCAACCCCTTAAGCTCCTTTATCACCTCCTAAGGAGGATGTCCCTCACCTTGTTGAGGATGCCACCCTTGCGACCATCATCCCCAGGATAGCCAAAGGGGTAGGGAGAATTCCTAGTATATATAAGGAAATGATCGACCAGACAGTAGAGAAGTCTCTTTCTGTAGAAGACCTTAAGCACCAAGATATCCTATCTAAGTTTAGAGGGTGAGAATTTAATGACATGATGGATTATAGTGGATACCTACCCATCAACCTCAAGTCTGTAGGAGAAGACTGATCGACAAGGTGGTGTAAGAAATTAGAGATATCCTCAAGAAGAAAGAGATTGCAGAAGGCTTTGGCCCAAATTCGGATGATATCTTAATAAATGAGGATAAAGCTACTATCGATAGCATTAACATGGTTGAAACCACAACATCAATCAAAGATATTAAACCCAACAGACACAAATTAGGTACGAAAAAGAATTAGCAATAATTGATTCAAATTATTATGGGTCAATTTGACTAATAGACATATATGAGTATATTAAAAACATAGAAAAAAAATTTAAGGTAATGTTACTAAGAGTTGAGGAAATGTAGAGTTAGTTGGCTAAGACACAGTAACCTCAACCTGAGCAGTCATAACCCATAGTGTATATAGTGGCTGACTAGAGAAGAAAATCGGATTCAAGTTTGAAAATTCAAGAGTTAGCTCATATAGTCCTTCCATCACCTCCAATAGTTCTTCCAGCACCTCCAGCAGTCCTTCCATCCCTACTAGTATTCCCTTTGATTCCTCCAGTGCCAACAAAAGAAGATATTAAGAGGAAGATCAAAGATAAGGTAAGGGAGGCATTAGCCCATTCCCAAGGGGCCATATCTATTCAAAAGGTTAGGCCCTAACCCGAGGTGTTTAACGCAATTCCCTATCTGAACGACATTGTACCACTATTTTTAAAGTCTTTAGGGGTATCAAAAACTTGAGATAGCATCTAGACCACTTTTGAGTAAGCTATTGCAACTCAGAAGGGGCAGACACTCTATTATTTCTGTAGTTTATAAGTAGTCTCTATGGAATTGCTTTTTAATGTCACGCCAACTACTGAATGGTTTGGTGTGTAAAGTTATTGAGCTAGAGGGTCTATTCTTAAAGAGATTTATGTAGCTTAATAGAGTATAATTGTAGGTGATCTTGATTGAGTATATCTTGAGATGACAAAATCTCTCGATGAAGTGTGAACCCCAGCTACAAGAGGAATACGTAGTAAAAATTCTTTTAAAGGATATCTATGGGCCTATTTATTTTCTCCTTAAAGGGTTCATGATCAAGACTTTTGATTTTTTTTTTAATAAAGCGAATAACTTGTAGGAAGAGGCTAATCGGATACCATTATTAAAAGATTTATCTGATGAGCTGAAAGTCAATAAACCTCAGAAGTCTTTCAAAAATTGAGTAGCTTCAATATTCATATTAGATAAGGTAAATTAACTTGTTGCCATTGAGCCAAGTGGTCCTCCACCACAATAGATCGAAAAGCAACCATTTCAAGTAACCCCTCAACCTACTAGGGAGCCTTACTCGACTGATTTTAAAGAGAATTTTTCAATACCTTATCTATTTAAAGAGAGTTATTATGGAAGATTTTATGAGTGTTTTAAAAAAGCCAGACTTCAAAAATTATTGAAGGCCAAGAGGCTGGAAGAGGAAAATAAGGGCAATGACCCGAATTTTCACCCCTACGACCACATATTAGGCCACACAATCAAAGACTGTGATTTCTTTAAAGACTATCTTAAGAGAAACTTCATATAGGGTAACATCATACTTCCTAAAGAGTACTTGGTAGAGCAAGATCAAGGGTCAATCAAGATAAATTATGGTACAAATTCTCAAAATTTGTTAGTGATGTTAAACCCTTATGAACTAGCCCGAGGCTAACCAAGAGAGGGGGTGAATTGGTGTTTTAAAAATTCTCAAAAAAAAAAAAAAAGATTTAAACTAAACAATCACCATCATAAAATAAAGTGCAAAAATTAAATTTAAAAATGCAATATAAAAGAACACACCAGATTTTATAGTGGTTCGGTCAATTTGACCTACGTCCACTCTCCAGAGCCTCTCCTTCTGGTATTGCACTAAACTCACTGAATCTCATTTTGCTCCCACAATAAGATGGAGAAGCCTTTACAAAACTCCTTTCCACTGACTCCGGTGAGGTAGAGAACTGGACCTCCTTTTGCATCCTCCTAAAGCAGGAACCTCGACCTCTTTTTGTTTCCTCTAGAAGCAGGCAGAGAACCCCGATCGATCACTAAAGTAGACCTCTCTAGAAACTCCAAGGAACTAGGGATGATGACTAGAGAAGATGACTGAGATCCTTGCTTGGAGCAACTTTTGTGAATCCATCATAAACCCCCCCTTATAAGATCCTCTCTTTCTCTCTCTCTCAAGCTCTCCCTCTCCTTCTCTTGACTCTCTCAGGTCAAGACAACACCAAAAGATACAATCTTGACTAAATAAGAGATCTTATATAGAAGGGCTTCAAATTTTTCATAAATTAAAACTAATCAATAAAAATCGTACAGGACAATCGATAAATCATCCTGTATGATCAATACAAATTTAGCTCATTCAGCCAGGATGATCTGGGGGTGGCTGGATATTAGAAGATTAATTTTTTCTGATCATCAAGGATGATGAGTATATCATACTACACGATTAGTACAAAACCTTAAGTATTGTCTAGATCAACGCTCTGCTTGGCTAGAAATTATATGTTAGATGATGAAAAATAACTAATCATCTAGGATGATTCTTGAATCATCCTCTACGATTAGTTCAAGTCAATAAATATCATCTAGAACATCATTCTATTCATCCCGGAAAATTTAAGAAGAAACTAAGATTTATTTATCTAATTGTCCCAGATTATCCTGCGATCGTCTAGGATGATATGATTAATCAATCAAACCTTAATTGCTTTCCTTAATCATCAGACTAATTTAGGAATAATTATAATGCATTGTCTAGGATGATGTCCTGTATGATGTCTAAAAATAATAACTTACCTAAAAGAGTTAGCAGTTGATTCTTTATGATTTGAGCATATAGTCCATAATGATGTGAATATTGTTCATGAAAATTTGCTTAACTCGGCTGCCTTAACTAAGATACCCTAATTAGAGTTTATGTTTTAACTGACCATCCAGGATGATTTGGGATCATCCCGGATAATATGATCAAAAACAAAAAAACTTTAAAATAGATAGAATTTTTCCCCCTAAGTGTGTGTGCGTGCAAGGTTACTTAGCATCATGATCCACTTTGTTATATTTGACTCAAGAAAAGGTAAAAAAACTTGAAGTACACATAAAGACTAACTCAGTCCTAATCTACCCCATCTTGAGGTGGCTTGATTTGCAATTGAACTTATGGACTTGAAACATTAATAGGAAAGACAATAATAAAAAAATAAAAATGTCAAAAATGTTTGTTATCATTAAAATTATAATCCCTAAATTCACAACAATCTCCTCCTTTTTTATGATGGCCAATATTTGATAAAAATTTCAACTTAAGCAATTAAATGAAATATAATTTGAAGGAAATCATTGTGAACCAAGCAATGCAAATTTTACTAAAATCAAGCAAGTGGTACAAACACTAATTAGTATGAAATAATGAAACAGCACAAACACACTAACACTACCACTACTCCCCCATTTGAAATCACAAAAAGGAGGAGGAAATAGAAAAGTAATATAGAATAGAAAATCCAAAATAATTTTGCCCTACAATTCAAAGGACCAATAAAAAATAAAAAATAAAGCAGCAAAAAGACTATAAAAATGACAAAAAAAGAACGAAAAACACATTGTTTTTTTATCAAAGCACGAGTATGATAAATTTTCCATGTGATTGAATTAAAAATTTGTAAGAAAATGAGTAAACATCATCAAAATTCAGAAAATGGTAAAACAACCAATCCCGTTAGCCCTAGTTCGAACTTCTTACAGGGCAAACAATCTTTTAAAAACAATGATCTAACTCAGAAAAAAAATTAGATAGGAAAAAGTGATCGGTTCAAAACCTCATTCCAAAAAAATAACTTATATAATAATATAACAAAGTAATTAGGCCCAATCATGAATTTTGAAATCAAGTCCTTGAAAATATCAAGTGACACGTGAATTCTTCTAAGATTTAAAGGCTTGAAAGAGAAATGAAGATTGCTTTCTTGTGGGCATATTTTGTGCCTCTTGTCAATTGGTTGGAACACTTAGTGCATCTTTTAAACACTTTATGTATCTTTCAATTTTTTTGGTTATAATTGCGCATCTTTTCAGTTTTCTTTTCTTTTTGGGCTCATTTTATGCCTCTTATCATTTTTGCAAACTAGCTCTCTTTCAAAACTTTTAAATACTCTCAGTTGTGAGAATATATTCCATATATTAAAGAAGAAAAACTCACTTTCTAATATAAGGAAGAGTAAACCATAAAGTAGAAACAAATTCATATGATAAATGCAACGATAAGATTATAGAAGCTTGAAATTTATTTAATGACTTTAAACATTATTTATATAAGATAGATTATTGTAACAAGTTAGAAAAGATCTCAATTGCAAAGTCCACTTATTGATTTTAGATAGACATTTGTTTAGAAAAGAAAGTTACACCTCTAAAAGAATTTAGTGGAAGGGAAACATTCAACGGTGTTTCTCCCTTTAACTGATTTTGGGATGTCAATCATTAACTAGAAATTTTTAAAAACAAAAACCAAGGTATAAAATATTATTTCAGCTGTGACCAAAAGAAAAACTAAAAAAAACTAAAACATCAAAAATAAAAACACTAAAAAATAAAACAACTAAAAATCAATAACTAAAAACTAAAAACGAAAGAAAAGTAAAAAAAAAAAAGAACAGAAGATATCAATAAACAACATATCAAAAAACATAAAATTCAAGATTTAGTAAGAATCAAGTTCATACATTTATGTCAATCGCATACAGTCTGGTGAAAGTTCGTTAGGGATGTAAAGCCCTTGAGTACTATCCCGAGGCTAACCAAGAGGGGGGAGGGGGGGGGGGGGGGGGGGGGGGGTGAATTGGTATTTTAAAAATCTTTCTTAGATCAAATCACAATAAGCACAAACCAAAATCACCAAAAAAAAAATATTTACAGAAGTAGTAAAAAGAATATAAGGATTTATAGTGGTTCGGTCAACTTGACCTATGTCGACTCCTTGGAGACACCCTCCAGGTATTGCACTAAAAAAGTGTCTCTCTTTTAGCTCCACAGCTAGGCAAAGAAGCCTTTACAACTGACTCCTTTTCACCAACCCTGGTGCGGCAGAGAACCGACTCCTTTTGCTTCCTCCTGAAGAGGGCAACAAATGGACTCCATTTACATCCTCCTGAAGCGGGCAGAGAACCCAGACCTTTTGCTGTAGTAGACCTCCCAAGAACCTCCCAAGAACGAAGGACGAAGACCAGAGAAGACGACTTGGAACCTTGCTTGGAGTAACCCTTGTGAACCCTCTCATAAACTCTCCCTCACAAGTACGTCTCTCTCTCTCTCTCTCCCTCTCCCTCTCCCAAGGCTATCTTAGGTCAAGAAAGCAGCAATCAAGGTTTCTACATAAGAAAATTGGATCCTTTAAATAGAATTTTAAGAACCATCATTATCATCCAGGACGATATGGATATTGTCCTGGCCGATCAGTACAAATCGTGGACTATCGTACTAAACATTAACCTGAATGGGGTCTGGACGATTCAAAATTAACTTGATCATCCTGGACAATCTTACGATCGGCCCGGATAATTTGTTCAAATGAGAGGTAAATCATCCAGAACATCGCCCTGAATATGATCTGGTCGATGCTGATCATCCAGAAGCAACTAAGGTTTTTGAACTGATCATCCCAGATGATACTTAGATCATCCTGGACGATGTGATCATATTAATTATCCTTAATTGCTTTCCTTAATTGTCTGATCAATTTAGGCAAAATTGTATCAAATCATCTAGGACGATAAATGATCGTCCTGGCCGATATCCAAAAATAAAGAATGCCTAAATAGATATTGTCGGCAAATTCTTTCTATTTTGAGCATATTATCCTGGCCGATACGTGTATCGTCCTGGCCGATATCCTAATGATGGCTGCCTTGACTAGGAGTCCTAATTAGGGTTTCTATTTTAAACCAGATCACCAGGACGATATAAATATAGTCCGGGATGATGTGAGTTAAAGATAGAAATTCTAAATCAGTAAGAAAAGAATCACTCAAGTGTGTGTGTGTGTAGGGTTACTTAGTATCAGACACTTTCAAGATTACAATTGACTCAAGAAAAGGAAAAGAAAAATTACAGACTGACTTAACCCTAATCTACCAAATCTTGAGCTGGTTCCGTTTGTCGTCTGATCTCTTGGCCTTGATATGTCAGTAGAAAACGACAGTCGTATTGTTTGCTATCATCAAAACCATAATTCATGAAACCAAATCTACAACAATCTCCCCCTTTTTGATGATGGCAAACACTCCAACGATTATTGCAAAAAATAGCAGTGTAAAAATAGAAAGGCTTTCAAGATTTAGAATAAAAGTTCAAACATACAAACCTACTACTCCCCCTTTTGACATCTCGAAAAGGAGGAGGAAACTAAGAAACAAAGTAAACAAACCCCCTTTTTTTTTGATAAACCAAGCCATGAGCATGATGTAGTATTCCATGTGATTTATTTTAACAATTTATAAGTTAATGAGTTAACACCATCAAAAATCCAAAAAATGGTAGAATATCCAATCATAGTTACCCTTAGCTCGGACTTTCTTTTAGGGTATAATCATCTTTTGAAATCAATGACCTAACTCAAAAATTCAATTGGATATGAAAATGAGGATCCGTTCACCACTTGGTTTCTGAAAAAAATATCTTTATAGAATAATATATCAAAGTAAATTTTTCACAATCGCAAAACAATCGAAACCAAGCCTTTGATTTTATCAAGTGATACATGAAAACTTCTAAGTTTTTAAAAGATTTGAAAAGAGAGGAGGGCTTTCTTTTGGTTGGCTAATTTTATGTCTCTTGTCAATTTGAATGGCGCTTTGCGCATCTTTTGATTGTTAATACACTTTGTGTATTTTTTTTAATTTGATAATCATTTTGCATCTTTTGTTTTTGGCATCATTGGCCTTTTTTTTTTGCAAGCTACATTATCTTTCAAAATCTCTTAAATAATCATAGTTGTGAATATATCTTCTAGATATTAGAGAAGAAAAACTCACTCTCTAATATAGGGAAGAACAATCCACAAAACAGAATAAATAATCGTATGAAGAAATGCAATGACAAGGGTAACAAAGAATCTTGATGTGACATAAAGACTTTGATCATTATAAATACAAGATAGATTTGCTATAGCAAGGTTAGAAAAGATCTTAATTACATATTCCAATCGTTAATTTGAGATAGACTTTTGATTAGAAAAGAAAACTGTGCCACTAAAATTGGTTAGAGAAAGAAATACAATCAACGGTATATTCTTACCCTTAAATAGATTAAGTGATGTAAAACATTGACTACAAATTTTCAAAAGCAAAGACAAGTCATACGATATCATTTCAGCGATGATTTTGAAAACCAAATCTAAAATAAAAATGAAAGTACAACTATCTAAACAAAAACTAAAAAGTAAAGGAAAAAAAAGCAACAAAACAAGGAGCAAAAAGAAAAGCAAAAAGAGAAAAAGAAAAAGAACAAAGGAAAAAGAAACACAAGTAAAAAGATCAAGTTCATGCATTTATGTCAATCATACCCAATCTGGTCCTTAAAGAGCTGAAAGTGTCGAAGGCCAGTGGTTTAGTAAAGATGTCATCCAGCTGATTTTCGGTTGTCATATGGTGTAACTCAATGTCTCCCTTAGTTACATGATCTATAATAAAGTGATGCCTAATGTCAATGTGCTTAGTCCTTGAATGTTGGATAGGATTTTTAGAAATGCATATGGCACTAGTGTTGTCACAAAATATTGAGATGGTGCCTACAGGTAATCCTAAATCCAATACCTATTATTTCAACCAAAAGACTTGGGCCACACAACTTCCAAGAGCAATGTACTCAGCTTCTGTAGTGGAAAGTGCAACAGAGTTTTGTTTCCACCTTATCTCCAATCTCTAGGCAAGGTGTGTGAAGGTCCAACCCTTTCCTCTAGATCTATATTTTCTACTCCTTGGGTAACATCTCCTACTCCTTCAATGTTTTGGTGTTCTAATCCCTTCTCCAGATTTTCTACTCCAGTGGTAATCTCTCCAACATCATCATCATCCTCAACTTCAAGCTTTTTAGGATCAGACTCATCAAACACTACATGAGTAGTTTCTTCCACCATCAAAGTCCTCTTGTTAAACACCCTAAAAGACTTTCCAACACTAGAATATCCTAAGAACACTCCTTCATCTGATTTTGGATCAAATTTTCCTAAGTGAGACTTCCCATTATTGTGAATGAAAACCTTACAACCAAAGACATGAAGGTGGGAAAGATTGGGTGTGTTAATCGCTTCAGCCCAAAATTATTTTGGGAGTGAATACTCAGCAAGCATGACTCTAGTGGCTTCTACTAAGATCCAATTCTTCCTTTCAGCTACCCCATTATGCTGAGGGGTCCTAGGAGCTAAGAAGTTGCGGCTAATCCCCTTTTCCTCACAAAAATCTCCAAACCTTTCATTTTCAAACTCTCCCCCTTGGTCACTATGGAAGGTTAAGATCTCACAACCTATCTTTTTCTGAATCCCAGTAAAAAAGGTTCTAAACTCCTAAAAAGACTCATTTTTGTGTGAAAGAAATCTAGTCCAAGTGAACCTCGAGTAGTCATCAACAATTACAAAACGATATACTTTCCCTCCCAAGCTGGCAGTGCTAAGGGGTCCAAACAAATCCATGTGAAAGACTTCTAAAAGTCTAGAGGTTCTAATGTCCTTAGTGGGGTGAAAAGAGGAGTGAACTTGCTTTTCTAATTGGCAGGCATCACAAAGGTGGTCTTTAGAGAATTTCAGTTTGGGTACACCTATAACTAGGTCTTTTTGGGTCATATTTCTAAGGATTTTCATACTAGCATGACATAATCTTCTGTGCCACAACCATGAATGATCAACAGCAGTTTTCAAGCAAAAAGATGCAGCGCATTCAATATTATTTAAATCAAGCATGTACACGTTGTTGATCCTCTTTCCCTACAAAATAGTGTTGTTATTTAAACTTATAATGCATGAATTTTCAAAGAATTGTATGATGAAGCCCTTGTCACAAAGCTGACTGATGATGAGCAAGTTGTGTTTTAATCCATCTAGAAGCAAAACATTTTCAATCATAAGATTCTTGAAATTACCAATTATACCTGTCTCCAATAGTAACCTTGCCTCCTGTCCCGGTCTCCAGCAAAATGAATTGATTGGCATAACCAGTCATATGTCGAGAGCATCTGCTGTCCAAGTACCACATACTCTCACGAGGCCTTTTGTGAGAGATCACCTATAAAATCATCAAATGTCAGATTTAGGAACCCAAGTAGGTTTGGTTCCTTCTTATGAAAAGTTGAATGCAATGCATGTGTGCTATGCTGTGAATCATGCAATTTGGGTCTCCATACCTAATGTGTACTATGGTGGATAGTGCAAGTGTGTGAGATGTGTCCTAGCATGCCACATGAAAATCATCTAACTCAGGGAAAATGATTTCTTAAATAGTTTGGGTAGTAATGCCTCTTCATAGGTTTTGGCTTTTGATCAAGTGTGAGTGACATCCTAGTTTTCTTAAGTGTATCCAATTTATTTTGAATACTCAAGTTAGTACTTTTTAAGGCATCATTATCAATCCCCAAATTTTTCTCTATCTCTTTAGATTTCTTAAAATCAGCTTCAAGTGAGGTTTGTGAAACTTTTAATGAATCATGTTCTTCAATTAATTCAAAATGCTTTTTATTTAACTCATCAAATTCATCAAGTAGAGCCATATGATTTGAATCAATTGTTGAGTGATCTTTAGTCAAAATTCCATGCTCTTTTTGTAAATTCAAAAATTCCAATTTCAAGGTAGCATGTATTTTCTTAGGTTTCCTATATGATGCATGAATTTTTTTAGAAACTTCAAAGAGTTGGTCGTAGGATAGTTCACATACCTCTTCTTGATCAAGATGATCGTCTACCATTAAGCACAAGTTTATTGTTTCATCTTCAGGTTCAGTCTCTGATGAATCAGATGCAGAATCCGCCCAAAATACTTTTTGAAGTCTCTTTTTGTCCTTCCTAAACTTGGGTTTCCTCTCACCCTTTTCTTTGCTTGAGTGAGCCTTAAGTGTAGGGCAATCAGCTTTCACATATCCAGGTTTCCTGCATTCAAAACAAACCATATCATTAGAGCTCTTAAAATTTTTATTTCCATTACCTTTACTCCACTTTTGATGATACTTTTACTTCTTCCTTAAAAAGCTTTTGAATTGCCTTGTGATTAAGGCAAAGTCATCGCTTTCAAACCTGGAAAAGTCAGAGTCCGTGTTGTTGGCCTTCAGTGCCACTATTTTCTCCTTTCCTATCTCACCTGCATCAAGATTTCTTTGATTCACCCCTTGCTCGTAAGCAATGAGTGAGACAAGTAAGTTATCAATCGAATAAGTGTTTAAATCCTTAGATTCAGTGATTGCAGTGATTTTAGCATCAAAAGAGGAAGGCAAGCATCTTAAAATTTTATTCACTTTTTCTTAGTTTGAAAGTTCTCTTCCTAAGGCATGCAATGAAGTTACAATTTGAGTAAACCTTGTATACATATCAGAAATTGATTCAGAAAGTTTCATAAAAAAAAGTTCATAATCATGTAAGAGAATATTTAAACGAGATTGCTTAACATTATTGGTTCCTTCATAAGTAATGCACAACATATCCCAAATCTCATTTCCAGTAGAGCAAGTAGAAACACGCATGTAGTCTTCAGATTCTAAAGGATAGAAAAATAATTCAAACATTTTGCATTAAGTTGAGCTAAATCTCTTTCATCAAAGGTCCATTTAGTAAAAGGTCATTCAGTTTTAATTATATTAAGTTCACAAGAAGGTGGAGAATATCCTTCTTTAATAAGCATCCACATGCGATAATCACTTGATTAAAAAAAAGTAGACATGCAAGTTTTTCAAAAATTAAAAGGTAGATTGTCAAACAAAGGTGGCCGTGTAACAGAATATCCTTCAGTTGTATTACGATTCCCAAAGTTAGCCATGGATCAAAATTCAAAAAGTTTTCAAACTTAGTTTTTGTGAATCCCGCTCTGATACCACTTGAAAGTTCATAAGGGAAGTTAAGCCCTTGAGAACTAGCCCGAGGCTAACCAAGAGGGGGGGGGGTGTGAATTGGTATTTTAAATAATCTTTCTTAGATCAAATTATAATAAGCACAAACCAAAATCAGCACAGAAAAATAGTTGCGGAAAATTAAAATGGGAAAGCAGTAAAAAGAACACAAGGGTTTTTAGTGGTTCGGTCAACTTGACATACGTCCACTCCCTGGAGGCGCCCTCCAGGTATTGCACTAAGTGTCTCTCCTTTAGCTCTCACAGCTAGGCGGAGAAGCCTTTACAACCGACTCCTTTTCAATAACCCTGGTGCGGCAGAGAACCGACTCTTTTTCTTCCTCCTAAAGTGGGAAGAGAACCAACTCCTTTTGCATCATCCTGAAGCGGGCGGAGAACCCAGACCTTTTGCTGAAGTAGACCTCCCAAGAACCTCCCAAGAACGAAGGACGAAGACCGGAGAAGATGACTTGGAACCTTGCTTGGAGTTACCCTTGTGAACCCTCTCACAAACTCCCCCTCACAAGTTCCTCTCTCTCTCTCTCCCTCTCCCAAGGCTCTCTTTGGTCAAGACAGTAGCACTCAAGGTCTCTTACATAAGAAAAATTAGATCCTTTAAATAGAATTTTAAGAACCGACATTATCATCCAAGATGATATGGATATCGTCCTGGCCGATCAGTACAAATCATGGACTATCATACTGAACATCGCCCTGAATGTGGTCTGGACAATTCAAAATTAGCTTGATCGTCCTGAACGATCTCATGATCATCCCGGACAATTAGTTCAAATCAGAGGTAAATCGTCCAGAACATCGCCCTAAATATGATCTGGCCGATGCTGATCGTCCAGAAGCAACTAAGGTTTTTGAACTGATCATCCCAGACGATATTTAGATCATCCCGTACGATGTGATCATATCAATTATCCTTAATTGCTTTCCTTAATTCTCTGATCAATTTAGGCATAATTGTATCAAATTGTCCAGGATGATACACAATCGTCCTGGTCGATATTTAAAAATAAAGTATGCCTACATAGATCATGTCAGTTAATTCTTTCTATTTTGAGCATGTCATCCTCGCTGATGCATGTATCATCCAGGCTGATATCCTAATGATGGCTGCCTTGACTAGGAGTCCTATTAGGGTTTCTGTTTTAAACCAGATCATCCGGGATGATGTGAGTTAAAAACAGAAATTCTAAATCATTAAGAAAACAATCACTCAAGTGTGTGTGTGTGTATATGTAGGGTTACTTAGCATCAGACACTTCCAAGATTATAATTGACTCAAGAAAGGGAAAAGAAAAGTTATAGACTGACTCAACCCTAATCTACCCAATCTTGAGCTGGTTCCGTTTGTCGTCTGATCTCTTGGCTCTAAAATGTCAGTAGAAAAAGGCAGTCGTATTATTTGCTATCGTCAAAATCATAATTCATGAAACTAAATCTGTAACATCTGGTCCTTAAGATGCTGAATGTGTCAAAAGCCAGTGGTTTAGTAAAGATGTCAGCCAATTGATTCACAGTTGTCACATGGTGTAACTTAATATCTCCTTTTGTAATATGGTCTCTAATAAAGTGATGCCTTATATCAATATATTTGGTCGTTGATTGTTGGATAGGATTCTTGGAGATGTAGATGGCACTAATGTTATCACATAGGATTTAAATTATGCTTACGGGTAACCCTAAATCTAGGATTTACTGTTTCAACCAAAGGACTTGGGCCACACAACTTCCTAAGGTAATATACTCAACTTAAGCAGTGGAAAATGCAACAGAGTTTTATTATCTATTGGACCACAAAACTTAAGATTATCTTATGAATTGACAAGTACCAGAAGTACTCTTTCTATCCACCCTACATCCTATAAAATCAAAATCAGAATATCCATTAATCTTAAAGAAGTGTTGTGCTTAGGATACCGGATTCCTTAGTTTTGGTTCCCTAAGAGATATATGAGGATTCTCTTAACAAGAGTCAAGTGGTATTTTTTAGGATCATATTGAAATCTAGCATAGAGACAAACACTAAACACTATATCAGGTTGGCTAGCAGTCAAGTAAAGTAGTGATCCAATCATTTCTCCGTACTTCTTTTGATTAATAGATTTTCCATTTAAGTGCTTATCCAACTGAACATTGGAGCTCATTGGAGTATTTATTGGCTTGGCTTTATCTATTTCATATTTTTTTAAGATGTCCTTAATGTATTTCATTTGATTTAGAAAGGTTCCATCATCCAATTGTCTTTTTTTAAAACCTAAAAAGTAGGACAACTCTCCCATCATACTCATCTATAATTCCTTACTCATTATTTTATAAAAATCATCACATAACTTTTTATCAGAGTATCCAAAAATTATATCATCAATATAGATCTAAACAATGAGTAACACACTCTTAATTTTCTTAGAAATAGGGTGTTGTCTACGCTACCCTTTAAAAAAACTCCCTCTAGTAGGAATTTGCTAAGACTCTTATACTAAGCTCTAGATGTCTGTTTTAATCCATGTAAGGCTTTATTAATTTGTAAACATAATTTTGAAATTGGGAACTCTCAAAACTTGGGGGTTGCTCTATAAACACATCCTCTTTTATCACCCCATTTAAAAGACACTCTTGACGGCCATTTGGAAAAGCTTAAATCCCTTATTACAAGCATCATGCTTTATTACCCTAGGATTAAATCTTCTAGTTTTGGAGTAAGGCTTCCTCCATTTGTAGCATCATCTATGCTTCAAATCTAGATTTGGTCCTCTATGGTGAGCAATACCTCCTCCCCACATAATCATCTAGTTTTCTTTTTCTTAAGGTTGTATATGAGTCATCATGCTTTCATTCCCTAGGATTAGATCTGCTAGTGATTGAGCACACCCTTTTTGACACCATCATACTTTTCAAATCCAAATTTATTCATCTATGGTGAGCAAGGCTTCCTCCATACAGGATCATCAAGTTTTTTTTTTTACATTAAGGTTATCATGCATTCTTTCCTTAGGATTAGATCCACTACTAATAAATTACACCCTTTATGGCACCATCCTAATTTCAAATATAGATTTATTCCTCTATTATGAGCAAGGCTTTCTCCCCTCACGACCATCTAATTTTGTTTCCTTAAGGTTAGATGTGTGTCATCATGCTTTATTTCATTAGGCTTAGATCTGCTAGTGATGGAGCATGCCCTTTGTGACACTATCCTAATTTCAAATTCAAATTCAATCCTATACAGTGAGAAGGCTTCCTCCGTACATGATCATACAAATTTTTTTCCTTAAAGTTACATATGAGTCATCGTGCTTTCTTTACTTAGGATTAGATTCATTAGTGATGGAGCATGCCCTTTGGGGCACCATCTAAGTTTTACATTTAGATTTGATCCTCAATGGTGAGAAAGGCTTTCTCCCTGTATGATCATCCAAATTTTTTTTCTTAAGGTTAGATGTGAGTCATCATGCTTCCATTTCATAGGAGTAGATATGCTAGTGATGGAGCATGACCTTTATGGCACAATCCTAGTTTCAAATTTTGATTTGATCCTTTATGGTGAGAAAGAATTTCTCCGCACACGATCATCCAATTTTCTTTTCTTTAAGGTTAAAAGTGAGTCTTAGTGCTTTATATTCTTAGGATTAGATCCATTAGTGAAAGAGCATACCCATTGTGGAACCATTCTAGTTTTAAATCTAGATCTGATTCTCTATGATGAGTAAGGCTACCTCCCCACATGTTCATCAAGTTTTCTTTTATTCAAGGAAGAGTGATAACAAAGAATACAAAGAGATCCTTACCTTTGAGTAACTTTGTGAACCCTTCACACTACACTTGCAAGAAATCTCTCTCAAACGCTATCTCATACTCTCTTTTTCAATTTCCCTTAAAAAATCATGAAGACAAGACTTTTTATGTCATTTTTAGTAGACATTTTATACAAAAGACATGAAAAATTGTTAAGAAAACTAAAATTTTCAAATTTGAGCATTCACGATCAAATAATACAATCATATTTCATACGTACAAATAGTTCAAACACTATTGTGTATGAACCTATTGTGAATCAATACGAAATCACTTCATATCCGATCATCGTCTGGGAAAAACAATAAGAAAAAAATTTTTGAGTTCATCGGTACGAAAAGGAGCCCTAATATTTTATACTCTGGATGGCGAACGTATGATGATGTTATCATATGATATGATCAGTTATAAAAAAAATTTCAAATTTGTCTGAACGAAACATCAGGATTGAAAGAGACGTCATAATTTTGTACTCTGTAAGGCTTGTAAGAACTAGGATCATCCCGTACGATCCATACTTAGAAAAATTATTTTTGAGCAAGAACGGATCCATCCATATCGTACTTGTAAAAACAAAATAATTTTTAGCAAGAAAAGACCTATCCATTTCGTACTCTAAAAGGCATGTATGAACTAGGTTTGTATAGTATGATCCATACTTAGAAAATTTTCATTTATGTTCATTCGATTGTTCTTCGAGAAAAATAACTGACCATATCATCCTGTACAAACTAATATCATATAGTACGATCAGTTAAAAAAATGCAAATTTTAAACTCTCCCCCGGTGTATGTGTGCTCAATTACTCAATAACAATCACACTCTCTCAGACTCAATAAATTGGAAAATATATACTTCAATTATAGTAAATCTAAACTGATTATGATTTGAAGTATTCAACAATCCAGAGTATGGTTTCCCTGAAATGTTAGTACATACAAGAGCAAAATAATTCTTCCAAAATATATTAGGAGAAATAATAATCAAACTAATAATACTTGGAATTATCAAAAACATATAAGTTGTAAGAAAATCAAACAGGCAATAACTAAGTAACAACTATCTAAAAAATATCCCCCTTTTTTATGATGGCTAAATAATTATTATTTAAATAAAATTGAATACCCTACATTTCTCCTTTACTCCACCTAAAAGAATAAACATGTGAATATAAAGGAATTGCTTTAAGAACAAATCAATTTTTTTTTTAATTTTCATAAACATACATAAAACACACAAATAGAAAAAAAAAAAAAACAAAACAAAAATAACAAACCAAACAATTAAAAGCAAAAATCAAATGCAAATATCAAAAGTAAACATCAAAAGCAAATAATATTTCTTCCCCTTTTGACAACAACAAAGAAAAAAGAAGGGAAAGTTAAAATGAAAGAAGTCATATATGAAAGCTTTAATAATTGATCTTGAAAGATATTGAATTATAATTGTAAGAATAAAATTAATGTCTATTAGATAAAAAGAACGATTCAAAACATTTAAATTAAAATGTAATATAGATAAGTAAAATAGATCAAGGTCATAGAACATTTTAGACAGTTAGATAAGTAGAATTAAAGCAAAAGTGACAAAAAGAAGATTAGTTAATTTCAATTTCCAATAAAAATTATAATTGAATATTAGATTGATTTGAATTCGAATATTAAATGATAAAGGAGAGCACATATTAAATTGGCAACATTGCACATCTTTTTCAATAATTTATGGCATACTTTATGCATTTTTTTCTATTTGGGCTAATTTTGTGCCTCTTTTAATTTGTGAACCAATGCACATTCTTTCAATTTTTCTACACTTGTATATTTGTCCATTTTTAAATTGATCTTTCCAAAATCAATAATGTAAAAACTCAAACTTCTCTAAGTACAAATATAATTATATTGAAAAGAGAAATAAAAATCAATAAGACATCAAAATTGCAATAATAATATTTAAATTATGTATGCCTAAAAAGAACATGAGATCTATAGCCTTAACTTGATCGAGTTATAAATTAACTTATATTTTTGAAATATTAGATTTCATAATAAAATTAATTTTTATATTATTGTCCATGTTATAACTCTTTTTAGATCAATTAAGTCAGGATTAATATATAAGTAAACTTACGTTTCACATAATGAACAAAAGCAACTAATCAAAACAAGACATATTTTATTAATATAAATTTAAAGATGAGATACATTGAAGCACTTTTGATATCAAGACATAAAAGAAAAAGAAACGTAACATCAAACACAATCTAGAACAAAGGATAAGTACATAATTCACTGAACAAATACAAGTATAGAAACTATAGAAATCATCACTAAAATCATCATAACTCAAAAGATTGGCAAAGATAACACAAGAACCACATCTAGAAATCTAAAGGGCCATAGTCTGGAGGAGGAGGCTGGTTGAACAAAGAAAAATAGCTATTCATCATAGCCACTTTGGTATTCACCGAGTCAAATTGACCTTGGATCCAACCCATGTCCTGTTGGTATTATGCATCCTGCTGATTTAGATGAGTCTGAATTGGATCAAAACGTTGATCAAAATGACTCTCCAATTGGTCAAAGCACTGGTCCATCTCCTGAAAGTCAGGTCCATGAGCAGGTGCAGGTGCTGGTGCTCCCCCTTCTCCCTCAGAATCCTCACTTATATTATCACCTTTCCCAAAAAGTGCTTGAAATAAAACTTTAGTGAAGCTGATAGGTAATTCAAGTAGAGGCTCAGGATGAATAAGATTGTACTTCTTCTCTAGGAAATAGGTCATAAGGTGTCCTAAAGTAATGTTCTTCTTCCTCTTATAAAAGACATGCCCAATTTCAGTAAGACCATGAATATAATAAAGAATAAGTTGGGCTTCATCTATAGGTTGTCTAGTCATGATAAGATAGGTAACAGTAGACAGAAGAGAAGTAATATTAATGCGATCACCAACTTTAGGATTAATAAAAGTTTTAAGGACATGCTGAATGACCCTTGTATTTTGGTTTAAAGTATATACCCTAGGCAAATGACTTTCTTATTTAATCCATATAAGAACTTTTTTTATTTCAATCCAATCAAAATTAGATGTAGAAGTCAAAGTGTGTGCTATAATCCCTTGAGTTCTTAAGTGTAGAAAGGGTTACAAATCATCCTTTGTGATTTCTATCATTTCCTTTAGGTCATAAGATCTTATCCTACTCTCATTCTCACAAAAGGTCATGTTCTTGAAGTAGTGAAAGAGTTTTTTATTGTAGGCAAGAATCAAGGTCAGGATGAAGGTAAATTGAGTGGTGGTGAAAAGAGGAATTACTTGAAAGTGAATGTCTTCTTGAAGTAGGAGTCGAGAAGGAGTAATTTTAACAGAGATAAATCTAAGAAAAGAATCCTCATTTGCCCTAGATAGAAAGTTGTCATCTCCACTCCTAGAAGATGATCCCTTAGTGACTCTACCCCGCTAGCTAGAATTGGCCATTGCTAAGATGAGAAGGATTGAAAGAGGCTATTGAAGTGAATGAAAATGAATTCTAAAGATCTCCTATTTAAAGAAAAATGATCTTTCGTACGTACAAAAAAGGGTTCGTACAGTACGATTGATGGTTCCTAAACCCTAAATAAATTTTGTATGTAGGAATGAATACGTTCAAAATAAAACGACTTTTCGTAATCACATACGTTACAAAGCATCCTTTAGTATAGGATTTTTGACTAGACGATCGTACAGACGAACATGTGTTCATCCAGGATGATCGGTTATTTGAGATCATTTTTAAGATGGTTAGGTTTGTCCCCCCATTGAATGACATGTGGTTTATATGTATGAACTAAAAGTTTGTATGTACAATCAGTTATAATAATTGATTCTGACCATATAACCGTCTATATGCGTACATACAAAGTAATATAAATCATCCGAGATGATATAAATATCGTATCGTATAATATGTATAAGAAATTGAAAGCTTTGTGTGTTCAGTCTGAAATAATGATCAACATGCTACAAAATTTGAAATAATTTTGTACTATACGAATAAAATACTCAGAAAAATTTTCATGATCGTTCAGAAACAAGAATTTCAATGTGTGAGATGATGTCCAAAACACACAAAAATATAAAAAGCAAAAACAGAAAAAAACAACAAAAAAACAAAAACAAAAATATTCACATTGAAAAAAAAAACAGAAAAAAACACAAAAATACATATCAAGTTTGCAGAAAATTTTTAATTAGGCATTAAGACCGATCACACCTAGCCTTGTTCTTAACGTGCTAAAAGTATCAAAGGCTAGTAATTTTATAAAAATATATGCAAGTTGATTTTTAGTAGAAACATGGTACAATTCAATTTCTCCTTTGGATACATGATCCCTAATGAAACGATGCCTTATGTCTATATATTTGGTTATAGAATGTTGAATAGGATTTTTTGAAATGTAAATGGCACTAATGTTATCACAATAAATTGGAATTGTACCAATTGAACATCCTAAATTAATCTACTATTATTTCAACCAAAGAACTTGTGCCACACAACTTCCTAAGGAAATTTATTAAGCTTATGCAGTAGATAGGGCTACGAAATTCTATTTTCTACGATAGCAAGAAACTAAAGAATTTCCTATAAATTAATAAGTTCCATATGTACTCTTTCTATCAACCCTACAACCCACAAAGTTCAAATCTGAATATCCAATTATTTCAAATGAAGAGCTAAACTTAGGATACCAAATCCATAAGTTCTGAGTTCTCAAGAGATATCTCAATTTTTTTTACTGCTATCCAATGTGATTCTTTTGGATCTGATTGAAATCTAGCACACAAATAAACACTAAACATAATATCGGGTCTACTAGTAGTCAAATAAAGTAAAGATCCAATAATTCTTCTAAATTTATTTTTATCAATAGATTTTCCCTTTGATTCCTTATCTAATTAAACTAAAAAACTCATAGGTGTACTAATAAGTTTAGCATTGTCCATTTCATACTTATTGAGGATATCCTTACATACTTTGGCTGACTAAGCAATGCACCTTCCTCAATTTTCTTAATGCTAAAACCTAGAAAGTAACTTAAATCTTCCATTAGACTCATCTTAAATTCACTACTTATTATTTTTGAAAAATCATCACAAATATTTTTATTTGTAGAATCAAAGATGATATCATCAACATAAATTTTTACCATGAGTATATCATCTCCCAATTTCTTCAAAAAGAGTGTGGTATCCACACTTCCTTTTTTAAAAGATCTCTGAAATAGGAAAGTGCTCAACCTCTCATATCATGCCCTCGGTGTCTGTTTCAATCCATATAATGCCTTTTTAAATTTAAACATATGATTTGGGTATTTTGAATTTTCAAAACCTGGAGGTTGTTGAACATATACATCCTCTTGAATCACCCTATTCAAAAAGGCACATTTTACTTCCATTTAAAATAATTTGAATTCTCTAAAACAGGCAGCTAATAAAACCCTAATTTCTTCAAATCTCACTACAGGGGCAAAAATCTCCTCAAAATCAATCCCTTCAATTTGATTATACCCCTTAGCCACCAATCTAGTCTTATTTCTAACAACAACTCATGAGTCATTCATTTTATTTTTGAATATCCACTTAGTTCCAACTACACTTTGATCCTTTGGCCTTGTAATTAATTCCCAAACATCATTTCTCACTAATGGATTTAATTCTTCTTGCATTGCCAAAATTCAAAATTCATCCAAAAGTGCTTGATTTACATTTGTGGTTTCTATCATTGAAATAAAGGCAAAATAATTGACTTCTTTTCTTAATCCATGCTAGTCCTAACACCCTCACTAGATTTACCTAAAATTAATTCCTTAGGGTGGTTTTTAGAAAATTTCTAATCTCTAGACAACGGGTTTTCTTTCTCCACATTTTCTTCTAAAACAATCTTCTCAATTTTTTGGGAGTTATTTTCTATTTTATCCTCTTCCAAATTTGGCTCTTTCAAAATTCTAGATTTATCAAATACAACATGTGTGGTCTCCTCATCTACCAAAGTTGTTTTGTTAAATACTTTATAAAATTTTCCAATACTAGAGTATACAAGAAATATTCCTTCATCTAATTTTTGATCAAATTTTTCTAAGGTAGATTTTTTATTATTATGTACGGACACCTTACATCAAAAAATATGTAAATATAATAAATTAGGTGTTCTCCCTTTAAGAAGCTCATAGGGTATTTTATTTAATTTGGATCTAATGTTCACCCTATTTAGAATATAACATGCAGTGCTAATCGCTTCAGCCCAAAAATATATAGGAAATGAATATTCTACCAACATGGCTTGAGTGGCTTCAATTATTATTCTATTCTTCCTTTCGACCACCCCATTATGCTGAGGGGTTCTAAGTGCAGAAAAATTGTGATCAATCCCTTTTTCTTTATAAAAGTCCTCAAATTTTTTATTTTCAAATTCACCACCGTGATCACTTTGAATCGTTAAAATCTCACACTCATATTTTCTTTGAATCTAAGTTGAAAAATCTCTAAATTCTTTAAATGACTCACTCTTATGAAATAAAAATTTAACCCACATGAATCTTGAGAAATCATCTATAATCACAAATCTGTATATCTTCCCTCCTAGACTAACAGTGCTAACCAGTCCAAAAAGATCCATATGAATTATCTCCAAAGGTTTACTAGTTCTAAAATTCTTATTGGACTAAAAAGTGGACTTCACCTATTTTTCTAATTGACATGCATCACAAAGGTGATCTTTAGTAAAGTCTAGTTTTGGTATACCTCTAACCAAATCCTTTTTGGTAATTTTCCTAAATTTTTTCATGCTAGAGTGATAGAGTCTCCTATGCCATAACAATGAATCATTAGAAACAGTTTTCAATCAAAAAGTATTAATAACTAAAATATAATTCAATTATAGCATATAAATATTGTTTACCCTTTTTACATGCAAAATATCATTACCATTGAGGCTTAATATGCAGCTAGTGGGAAAAAAATTTATATTATACCCTTTATCACAGAGTTGACTTATACTTAACAAATTTTTCTTTAAGCCTTCTACAAGCAATACTTTATCTATGAAAAAATTTAGCAAGTTTCCAATCATACTTGATCCAACCACTTTCCTAGTGGTGTTATCTCCAAGTGTAACATTGCCTCCACTTTTGGCTTCCAGTGATATAAATTGCTTAGTGTCTCCAATCATATGCTTTGAGAAACCACTGTCTAGGTATTAAATGCTCTCATGAGGTCTTATATGAGAGTGTGCCTCTTCTTGATATGATTGATCAAGACTATCAGCCATTAAGCACAAGTTGGTGACTTCCTCCTCTTTTTCTGTTTCTGATGAATCTAAAGATGAGTCCTCCCAAAAAGTTTATTAGAATGTATTCTAGGCCTTCTTCACATTTGCTCTCTCCTCTACCTTCTCCTTACTAGGAGTGGCTTGGAGATTGGAGCAATCCAATTTTATATGTCTAGGTTTCCTACATTCATAGCAAATCACATCATTAGAAACCTTAACATTTTTATTGAACTTTCTTATGTTCCAATACTAGCATCTCCTCTACTTCTTTTTAAGAAAGCTCCTGAATTACCTAGTCATCAAGGCAATGTCATCCTCATCCTCAAGTTGTGATCAATCACTCTCCAATTCCTCTACTTTAAGTACTATATTCTTCTCCTTTTATTATTCTCCTGCATCAATCTTTCTTTGACTCACTCCTTGCTCATAAGCAATTAGTCATCCAAGAAGAATATCAATAGAGTAAACATTTAAATCTTTAGACTCTATTATAACAGTTATCTTAACATTTTAAGAAGTAAGCATAAAAAGAAGTATTTTATTCACTAATTCATCATTCATTAATTCCCTACCTAATGCATACAAAGAAGTGACTATCTGAGTGAATCTAATATACATTTTAGAAATAGATTCATTTTGTTTCATGCAAAATAATTCATAGTCATGTAACAAGATGTTTAGTCTTGATTGCTTTACTTCATTAGTCCCTTCATAAGTAATAAAAATTCTATCCCATATATTCTTTCCACTTTTGCAAGTGGAAACCCACATGTAATCTTCTGACTTAAGTGCATAAAAGAAAATGTTTAAGCATTTAGCATTTAACTGTGCTAAGTCACATTATTCTATAGTCTAGTCAATAAATGGTGTTTCAACTCTAATGCCATTAACCAATCTAGTTGGTTTTGTATACCCTTCTTGAACTAAGATCTGCTTATAATAATCCAGTGAATGTAAAAATATAGACATGCCACTTTTCCAAAAATCAAAAGCGATATTGTCAAATAATGAAGGTCTAGTGATCGAGTACCCTTAAGGTATGTTTTGATTTCCAAAAGTAGACATGCTCATTTTTTTAAAAAATAGTATGAACTTATGGTTTTGAAAAAAAGCTCTGATACCACATGTTGATTCTTATTAAAACTTGCTAAACTAATGTCCCAAGGCTAACCAAGAGGGGCGGGGGGGAAGGGAGGGGGTTGAATTGATAATTTAAAAAAAAAAAATTCTCTTGGATTTAAAAATTTGAAACTGATTGATTCACAAAGTAAGTTAATTAAAGCGACCATAGAAAATAACTTACAGTAAATAAAATACAAAAAATAAAAGACACATAAATTTATAGTGGTTCGGTCAAAAACGTCCTACATCCACTCCCTGAAGACTCCCTCCATAGGTATTGCACTATTTCCAAAGTGACTCTCCTTTTGCCCCCACAGCAAGGAAGAGAAGCCTTTACAGAAACCTCTCTTCCACCAATCCCTGGTGCTGCAGAGAACCGTCTTCCTTTCACACCCTCAAAGTATAGGCATAGAACCTTTGTCCTTTCACACCCTCTAAGTGTAGGCAGAGAACTTTCATCCTTTCATACCCTCCAAATGTCGGCAGAGAACATGATCTTTCTCCAAAGATCTTCTCATGAGCAATCTAGAAAGATAAGAGGAAAAGTGATAACTAAGAATTTAAAGAGATCCTTATCTTTGAGTAATATTGTAAACCCTTCACACCACATAAAAGAAATCTCTCTCAAATTCTCTCTCACACTCTCTCTTTCAATTGCCCTTGAAAATCATGAAGATAAGACTTTTTACGTCAGTTTTTAGTGGACCTTCTATACAAAAGACACGAAAAATTCATCTAGAAAACTAAAAATTTCAATTTTGAGCATTCACGATGATTTAGTATAATCATATTTCATATGTACAAATAGTTCAAACACTATTGTGTAAGAACCTATTTTAAATCAGTACAAAATAACTTTGTACCTGATCATCGTCTGGTACGAACCATGTTTGTTCAGGGTGAACAGTAAGAAATTTTTTTTTTGAGTTCGTTGGTATGAAAAGGAGCCTCAATATTTCATACTCTGGATAGTGTACGTATAATGACATCATTGTCTGGTACGATCAGTTATAAAAAAAAATTTCAAATTTGTTTGAATAAAATGTCAGGACGAAAAGAGACTTCACAATTTCGTACTTTATAAGGCATGTACGAACTGGGATCATCCTGTACGATCTATACTTAGAAAAAATATTTTTGAGTGAGAACGAATCCATGCATATTGTACTCGTAAAAGCATGTATGAGCTGTAATCATCCCATACGATCCATACTTATAAAAAATAATTTTTAGTGAGAAAAGACCCCTCTATTTCATACTCTGGAAGGCATGTACAAACTATGTTTGTACAGTACGATCCATTCTTAGAAAAATTTTAATTTCCATTCATTCGACTGCTCTTCAAGAAAAAAAAACTGACCAGATCATCCCGTACGAACTAATATCATAAAGTATGATCAGTTTTAAAAAATGTGAATTTTAAACTCTCCCTCGGCGTGTGTGTGTGCTCCTTTACTCAATTACAATCACACTCTCTCAGACTCATTAAAATAAAAAATACATACTTCAATTATAGTAAACTCTAAATTAATCTTGATTTGAAGTCTTAAACACTCCGTAGTATGATTTTCCTAAAATGTTAGTACACACAAGAGCAAAATAATTCTTCCAAAATATGTTAGGAGAAATAAAAATCAAAGCAATAATAGTTGGAATCATCAAAAACATACAAGTTGCAAGAATATCAAACAGGCAAGAACTAAGTAGCAACTATCTCAACACTCCAAACCTTAATATGGCCTAATCAAATAAAACTCTAAAACCTCCTCTAATGCATCTTAAACATCATTAGGAATACATTAGACTCAAATCAAAACCATGGTCATGTATTGTTGACCAAGTCAACTCACATTGACCAAATCACCCCTTTAGAGCCCAAATGGTCATTTCAACTTAAATGACCATCCTAGTTCTTGAGACCACCTCCATTAGTTTTTAATCATCAAATCAAACTTGTTTGACCCAACTTTATTCCTTAGTTGGATCTGGTTAACCAAGTCAACCATGGTTAATCAGATCAACCATAAACCTCCATCCACATTCAATCAAACTTCAATTCTAATCTTAAGCTTCTCAAAACATCCTAATCACCTCATATAGTGATATGGACCTGATGGGTCACTTTGACCCAAATAATAGTTGACTTGGTCAACTAAAGTCAATATGGGTTGATTTAAGGCATTCAAACCCATCATGACTCAAACTTTTCTAGCCATTGAATCCCACTCTAATGTATAATTGAAGGGCATTCAAAGCCATCATGACTCAAACCTTGATGAGTTTGACCAAGTCAACACATTGAACTTTATAAAACTCTTATAAATTTTATCAAACATCACATAAACTCAATCAAACCACATTAAGCCATAATTCCATTTCATTTCATTGTTTAAATACATTCAAACTCATCATAAATCAAATTTTGGTGAGGTTAACCAAAGTCAACTCAAATGAATGGTCAACTCTTCCTTTATGCTTCAAATACATAATTTTAAAGCCTTAGAATTCACTTTGCTAGGAAGTGATCATCCCTTACATGCCACCTCATTATCCCTTGACTTAGTCAACCAACACTCAAATCCTCTCAAATGTTCAAACACCTAATATAATCCATTGCTCTCTCGTGTAGGCTACTGTTGTGTTTTCATTTATGTGTAAAAGCTCCCTCAAAGTATCCTTAACCAAGCTCAGGACTTGGCTTAACCCAAAGTGGAAAGAGTGGTCACCCCTCATGCTAGAGCCACCAATACAAAATGAGCTTTGCTAGCATTTCCCACTCCCCTCTAACCATTTGAGACGCATGTAGAGATCTTGATGAGAGCCTCTGATGCATCAGGGCAATTCATCCAAAACCCTATAGCTTAAGATAATAAAATAAGGCTTTTTCCATTCACTATACTTCCATCCAACCTCTAGAGCTCCTTCAGTCCCATTCTCTTTTTGTTCTAGCTCTTCAAGCCCTCCTTTTTAGTTCCATAGTTTAACCCCACTGGAGAAAAGCCATAGATGATGAGATTATTTAAAAGCTTATTGAGCTTGTATATTACCCATTTACATTTCCTTAGAAGATATATGTGGAAGAAAATGTCTAGATCACAAGCTATAGGGCCTGAATGGACATAAAGGTGAAGGTGGCCGTAATCTCATCGTGAAAGGCAAAATAAACTTCATGGCCATGGTAAAAACAAAGATAGTAATCATTTAGCACTTCAAATTTAATCCCAAATTCAACATTAAATTACTAATACTTGAACTTAAATAAAAAAGATCCTTTGACCTTCAACAAATCAAAACACTAGATAACTTTAACCCACTACCCAACATAGGGTATATCCAATCCAGATAGTCTACTACTCACAGTTTAGATGGTTTGATAGGACAATAAACTCTAATTTTAGGCTAGGTTATTTTTTTTCTTTTCTACTAATTATGTTTTTGGTTTTCTATGGTTTTCATTATTTGCTGGTTGAAATTTATTGATTAATGTGATGCTCTTTATTGGTTTTCTATAGTTTTCATTATTTGCAATCCATGAATTTATATGCTGGGAATTAGATTACCTTTAGGTTAGGAGAGATATGGATGCTCACAGTGTTTTTTACAGGTGGCTATGCTCATGTAGGGATAAAATTAAGTAGAGTAAAAAAATTTTAAATGAGACAATTTTTGTAGGTGCTAAAAATTTTATGCACCCTTAAAATTAAAAGTGTATATCCATGTGTGGATGTATTTTTAATTTGAACAAATATGTAACTGCTTAGGATTATTGATGATTTTAATTATATTTACTTAGGATTATCATGTAGGTTATTTAATAATCTAATCTTTAAATTTTTCATCTTTAATTCAATGTAAATGGGTCGTGTTCTAAAAGTTGAGTTTTGAGGTGGTATTTTAAATATCCAACATGGATTCCAAAGAGAAAGGAATATCCCTTAGGGGAGAGTTCTTCTTTATTCAGGGATTCAAGTTAGGATGATTTGAAAATGTAAAGAGAAAAGAAACACCCCTTTGGGAAGGGGTTTCTTTTAATTTGGATAATTGGTCCCGATGAATCTAAGGAGCTCATAGAAAGAAAGGAAATGAAGAAGTGAAGACATAGAGAACATCCCATTTTCAAAATCACTTGTCATAATTCTAGGACTAGAATCTAGAATATTATCAGTGGTGCTCAGCCACTTTCAATTTCATAAGGCCCCAGATTATAAATTAAGTGGCACTTAAGACATGTAATCTATATTTATTTAATAATTATTGATTTTGATTTTTTTATATTGATTGTGCTTTATAAATATCCTACTTTTCTAGTCTTTTTTTTCTTTCATGCCACTTTTTGATTTAGGCTAGAAATCCTCGAAGGCTCATGAAGGAATGTTAAAAGCTTTTTTTACTTAAATTAAATAAAAAAATATTAGGCTCATGTAGAAACTTAATTGATTTTAAGAAGTAATCATGGGAATGACCCAGGAGTCTGCATGCATCATATGAAATATTCTCTACCTTATTAGGCACGTCCTTGCCTGTGGATTATGGAAGACAACTTGACCTATTAGGGTGTAGTTCTATCAAGGGGATGTTATGTAATATCTAGGATTTTTTTTTTTAAACCCATTCTAAAACTACTTCATATCATTTATGCATATAAAGGTCAATCAACATGCATTGAATTAGTAATAAATTAATGAGTAAAATTTTTAATTGTTTTATCCATACAAAGATCAATTAACATGTATGAAATTTGAAATAAATTAATGAATAAATTTTTTTGATAATCATATATAAATCATCAGGCCAATTAGGACATTCTCTAGATTATGGGCCAAATATCTCAAGACCTAAACAACAACCCACCCAAACTATAAAAAAAGACCAGACACATGGTCTTAAAGTGCTTAGGTGGTTAGTTGGCTCCCTAACTCTTATTGGGACAAGTCCAGGTTTGTAGTGCATAAGCTAGGTTCAAGCCACTATTACTTCGTGCCCAATTTAGACTTAGGATCTGGGGTGAACTTAAAATTATATGACCCTAAACTTCAGGAATGTAATTCTAACTTTCTAACAAATTCATAACTCAAATTAAAATTCTATTCAAACAAAAATTTTAAGCCTAACACATAGGATAGATCGAGATATTTTTTAATTATTTTAGAATCCCAAAATATCTCCTACTTTTCTTCCATTGGCCTTAAGAAATAAGTTTTTAAATTTATTCCAATACCATTTGAAATTCCAACCTCACTCATTTGATATCACTCTTGAATATCTCAAAAATATAAAAAAAAAAATGTATTATTTTGATTGTGAGTTTTATAAAAAACTTAGGTTTCCTATGATGTAATTCACTACGAGCTTGCACTCATAGGGGATTTGAAGACCCCCGATAAATTTTAAAATTCAATTGATCATCTTTGAGAAAAATTAAATTTTATAACAATCATTATCATCATATTTGAATGATCAATAATAAAGTCAAAATTGAAAATTCAGAAATAAAAAATTTCCAAAGAAATTTGATTTAAAATTTCTTTTCATCTTTCTAAAGAAAAGCAAGTTTTTTTTGTCCAAAAATACCTATATGACTTAAGAATTATTTTTGAGCAATTGCACCGTTACTACCTCAAAAGGAATACTTTAAAGTGTGCTTTCATTATCACTTTAGGAAAATTTTTAAGCTTCATAATGAGGCATCACAAAATTGAAATTGATCATGCTAAGATTGAAGCCATCTAAAATATGTTACCTCATAAAAGCCTCACTTAGCTAAGGTCGCTTCAAAGTAGGTTGACATATATACGTAGATTTATTTCTATTCTCTCTGAAAAATGTCAACATTTCTCTGTCCTAACTAAATAGGACTCTAAATTCTTATGTGATGAGAATTATCAAATTGCTTTTGAGAAATATCAAATAGCATCTTATAAACCCTCTAGGCTCGGTAGCCCCTGTTCTGAGGAAACCCCTAATCCTTTACACCACATCTATCGATCAATCACATGGTGTTCTATTAGCTCAAGTCAATGAGGAGAGCAAATAAAATTCTCTATAAGATCTTATCCTCTGACTCATTCCAATAGAAATATGGTATCCTTCTACTAAGAAACATTGCCTTGCTTTACTTTTTTTCCCAAAAGCTACGACACTACATACTTTCTCATTAGGTAAGTCTGATCTAAAGAGTGAACACATTGTAACTTTTTTTTAGTTGACCTATTTTGTCAAGAATTTTACACAATGCTCTATGATATTTCTTCAAATCAAAATAACATTTATTCCCCTGTGTGCTATGAAATTATAGGCCATTATTGACTTCCTTGCAGTGCATTCACTTATGATAGATTCTCCCCTAAATAAAAATTTACCTGCCAAACAAAGCATGAGTTTAGGGGAATTTGATGAAAGTGTTTGGGAATTATATTTTAATGACACATTATTTTTTCAAACAGACAAAGCATAATATACTCTTCTTGTAAAATTCAAAATTGGCTTAATTTTCATACCCCAAAAAGGGTATAATACATTTTTCTTATCATTTCTTAGGGCCTTGTTCAAATAATATGACTGAATAAAAAGCTCTAATAACTAGTTTGGAGATTACAATATTGATAGACATAAAAGAAACCAAAATCTTTTGGGATTATCAGCTCATTAGCAATCCAATTGTAGAAATTTATAAGGTTTTGAATCCAAAACTCCTAAAATACTCTCAATACATTAACAATCTTCTCGAGCAAATTCCCATTATATCCTTGCATGGAATTCCCTATGAAAGCAATTCTGTGGCTGATAACTTCGCTAAGCTTGTAAAGGAAATTGCATGTCTAGAATAGGATTCTATTTATTTAGAAATTTAGGGCCGATAAGTCTTAGTTCTCATAGATTTAGAGCATATTAGCAAGAAATCTTTTGAAATCTTATCTGCTTCTTCAACAAGAGATGAAGAAGGCGACTAGAGATAAAATTTCATTATATATCTTCAATAAAACAAACTTCCTCATGAAAAAATTCTCACCAACCAAATTAAAAATGTACCCTCTCATACCTACTCATGAATGAAACCTTATACAGTTGATTATTTGATCAGATATGGCTGTGTTATTTATAGAAATGTGAAGCTCTAAAGATCATGAACGAGCTCCCTGTACGACTGTGCAGTGCTCATCAATTTTGTCCTACGATGAAAAGAAAAATTAAAAGACTTGGGTATTATGTGCATTAGATAATTAACAAGTGCACGAATGTTACAAGATGTTGTAATCAGTGCAAAGCTTATAGTGTGGTCTTCCATCAGCCGCCTAATTTGTTGCATCCCACCATAGCTTCATGACCATTTGAGAGTTGGGGAATATATGTTATCAGGGCTATTGACCCTCCTTCTTCAAAGGGGCATCACTTCATTTTAGCTATGATTGATTATTTATCTAAGTGGGTAGAAGCAATTCCTCTACACTAGGTAACATTAAACCATATTATGAAATTCTTCTATGACCATATAGTACATTTATTCGGTGTGCCTTATAAAATCATATCCGATAATGGGTCTGCATTCAACTATATTAAGATAAATAAATTTATAAGATTCCAATGTGTTTATTGAAGATACTCAATAATTTATTACCCATGGGTTAATGGATTGGGTGAGGCCTTCAATAAAAGTTTAGTATATATCATAAGGAAAACCTTAGATAATAACAAACATTAGTGGGATGAAAGGTTGGTAGAAGCCTTATGGGCCTATCAAACCAGTTATAAGACTCTGACCAAATCCACTCTATTATCCTTATTATATGTGTTTGAGGTCGTGCTCCCTTTGGAAGTTCAAATACCTTCGCTAAAGATCAGCGTACAAAATCAAATTATAACTGAACAAAATGCTCAACTCTTATTATAAGAGCTTGAAATCCTTAAAGAGTGTTGCCTCTAAGCTCAGCAAAATATAGAGTTATATAAATCATGAATGGTTTAGCACATGATAAATTAGTCGGCCTAGAACTTTCCTAGTAAGAGACTCAATCTTGGTTTTTTGGAGGCCTATCTTAGCCCATCAAAAGATTGATATAAAGTTTGAATTAACTTGAGAGGGACCTTTCATTATAGAGAAAGCGTATGAAGTGTTCTCTTACTAGTTAGTTGATTATAAAGGAAATCCCTCGATTCTTCTATTAAATGGACATTTTCTTTAAAAAAATACTATGCTTGATGTAATCCAAATATTAAATTAAAAAATATTAGTTTCAAATCACATTGAATCAAATTACATAAATTCAAAATTCCCAAATAAACTTTCCTTCAATACTTAAGGTTAGGTGTGAGTCCCCATGCTTTCTTTCCTTAGGATTAAAACTGATAGTGGCGAAGTAATCCCTTTATGGAACCATCCTAGAATAAAAATAAAATCAAAATTCCTTTAATCCTTAAGGTTAGGTTTGAGTCCCTGTGCTTACTTTCCTTAGGATTAAATTTTATAGCGGTGGAGCAAGCTCTACGTGACACCATCCTAACATTAATTTCCCAAATCTAGATTTCTTCAATCCTTAAAGTTAGGTGTAATTTTTTCGTGCTTCATTTATTTAGGATTAAATATACTAGTGGTGTAGCAAGCCCTCTGTAGGATCATATTAGCATTAAAATCAAATCAAAATCCTCCAATCCTTAAGGGTAGGTGTGAGCCCTTGTTCTTCCTTTTCTTAGTATTGAATTTGCTAGTGTTGGAGCAAGCCCTCTTTGGAACAATTCAAGAATCAAATTCTAAATTAAAATCCTTCAAACTTTAAGGTTAAGGTATGACTCCCCATACTTTCTTTCCATAGGTATAAATTAGTTGTTGATGGAGCAAGCCCTTCGTGGTACCATCTTAGTATCAAACCAAATCAAAATCTTCCAATTATTTAGGAATAGGTGTGAGTCCCCATGCTTCTTTTCTCATAGGATCTTGGCTAAGCTAGTGTTAGATTTAAGCTTGTTAGGCCCCTTCATAGCTTTGCCATCTTTAGTATCTTAAGGTTAGGTGTGAGACCCTATGCTTCCTTTCCTTTGGCCAATAGGTACATCAAAATTAAAGAAATTATGATTTTTTTAGAATAGGTGCGAGTCTCTGAGCTTCCTATCTACTAAGTTCTTAGCTAGCTAGTGTTGGATTTAAGCTCAAACCAAAACTCATGGCCATATGCTTGTCCCATAACCATTTTTTGGGTAAATTTTGAATCACCTCAAAACCAACCCAAATTACCTCGTATTCATGATTCATTAGTTGCATATTGATTAGACATGTATCTAGGGTCAACCATCTAAATTTAAGATCAATCTAAGCCCCTAACCCTCAAATTGAATTACTTTTCAAAGGTTGTAAAACCTTTAAATATTTAATCCCTTGCCACTAGACCTTACATCTTGTAAAAATTAACCTTAAAAACCTCCCAAAAGTTCTTAAACATATTCATGATCACTCTCATGTCATGTTAAATATTAAATTTATTCTTTGGTGGACCTTAGTTGACCATGTTTAACCATGGGCTCACTAAACCCTGAAATCCTTTAAGAGAAAAATTAAAATTTTCCTAAAATTCAATATGGCCCAATAAAACTAAGTCATTAAACCCTCTTCCAATGATTCTAAATACTATTTGAGATGCATTAAACCTAGACCCAAGTCTTATTTGACCTAGTTGACCAAGTTAATCATGGTTGACCAAAATACCTCTTAACAGTTAAAACATGCATTTAAAACCAAATTACTTCACCATTGCGTGGTACTAACTCCATTGGATATAAAATATCATTTTAAACTTGTTGGTCCTAATAACAACTCATGGTCCAACTCAGTTGGCCAAGTTTACCATGGTTCACCATTACAAACCTACCCTCAACCAACTCCAAATCCAATGCTCTAAGCATTTTCAGACCAAATCAAACTCCCAAAATTCTCATTGCATGCATTATGCATATTCAATACTTGCATGAGTCAAACCCCCATTGGATTGACTTGATCTATACATTTAGAGTGGACAAAGTCATGCATGCAATAAAACATTCACCCAAACTCCCTAACCTGGACCCATCCCAATCAGCTTTAACTGGTTGACTGGTCAACAAGTCTAAAAAATTTAAGGAAACGGGTAAAAATAGCCAAAATCACCCACATTTTCCACATCCCTCCAAATTAGCATAAAAAACCCACTCAAATATGTTTAAATCAGCCCCAAAGCTTCCCTAAAGTAGCTCCCAAACCTAGCCCAATCCATAGTTTAGCCAAAAGGGGGATGAGAGATCAAGTGCCCATTGGTGATGAGAGAGAGAAATAGAGAGAATAAGAGGAGATTAAAAGTTAACTTTTAATCCAACTAGAAAAAGCTCTTGGAGTCTTCTATAAAGTTGAAGAGGATCTCTACAGGAGCAAATCTAGCCCAATAATGTGCAAATCTATTCAATCATTAGTAATTTATATCCATTTAAAGTTTTAGGATCAAATGAAAATACCTTAAGATCTTAATATAAGGTGCCTCCAAACTCGAGGTATTGAAATCTTAGGGTAAAATGATCCTCTATTTCAAATTTCATGAAATTTAGACAGTTATAATGAATTTTATGGCCATTTTAAGGCCCAGTTCATTTTTAACTAGAGATCCTAGCACAATGTTGATTGTATGATCATGCATTTATCACAAGCAGATGGCATAAATCATGTCGGATGAAAGAACACATCTAACTGGATCCAATTCGCATAGAATGGATTGCCCAAATCATGCAATAATGGCATGCAATTGTGCACTATATGTCCCGTAAGAAGCCCATCCTTGTGAAACAATGTATACCATTGTATTATTGATCCCCCACACATGCCATGCATCACCTCTATGTAAGTTTCCACTATCCTAATTCAAAATGGATTTTAAAAATCAATTTAAATGACCAAAACTTCCAAAAATCATAAAAAAAATCTAAATTTTAACAAAAATTGAGTGTCTTTTTACTTATTGAAAAGGTCTTGATACCTTGTATTTTCTAAATTTCATTTAGATAACTTTTGATCAGTAGATTTTGAGATATTTGCATTTGTTTGAAATTCAATATTGAATTTTCTCAAGATCGAGTGGTCAAACTATTCTAAAAATTTGGTGAAATTGTTTGATCATTTTATACACCCCTAGTATTTTTGACAGGTAATGGTATGTGTAGGACTATTATGAAATGAATTTTTAAGGTTATGGGGTCCATTATTTACCTATAACTTTGAAAATTTATTGTTATCCAAATAGATAGGATTTTCCTTTTATTTTTTTGTGGTGTGGTTGTGTATGAGTAAGGGTTACCTAGACCATGTTACAAATCCATTGGAAAAACTAGTGGCACCTAGGGAAAATACTTAAGGGATTTATTTAGAGAACTTAAATAAGTCCTAGGAAATTTAAAACATGCCCAATAGAGGTGAAAGTGAACTTAGTGACATCATAAATCCCAGGTTTTAATTTGACTCAAGTTTAACTTTATTTGAACATAAAATTTAGCAAAACAAAAATTAGCCCCTTTATGGGGCCTGAACCTTCAAAGGAATGCTAAAAATACAAACTAAATAAACTAAATACAAGCTAGGGCTAAAAATGTTTATAATTAAATACCCAATCATGGAAAATTAAAAGCCATATGTAGTGCTTTCAAGGTTAATCATATTTTAATACTAAATGAACTTCAATAAATAATTAAAAGTAATAAAAATATCAAATAAAATTTAAACACTTAGAATCATCACCATAAGTCATTCATGACATTTAGGGAATATTTAAAGTGATTTGGAATCAGTTTGGTACAAAAATAAGAAAATCCCTCTAATTGTGCAATTAAATGCAAAAACTTCAAAAATTTATAGCTAATTACAAAAAATTATAATTTGAGCAAACTCAAAGGCATAGGACTCATCCCTGGATTAAATATTTATGAAAAATTATCAAATTACCATAATTCATTAAAAATAAAAAAAGTAAACATTTTGGTGAACCTTAGTTCAATAGAACACCTCAAATATGAAAATTCATAAATAATTTTAAAAAATACAAATCTAACAAACTCAATAGCTTTTTACTCTTCTTAGGTGTTGTGAATCTGGATTTAAGAATTATAATTTTGATGATAGTAAACATTTTTGACACTTCTATTTTTCTATGATTGTCTTGCCTATCAATGTTTCAGGTCTGCAAGGCTAATTGCAAATCAATTCAGCTCAAGATAGGGTAGATTAGGATTGAGTTTGTCTATAAACTATTATTAAGTATTTTTTTTACCTTTTATTAATTCAATTGTAAACAAAGTGGGTCCTAGTGATAAGTAACCTTACACACATACTCAGGGAAAAATTCTGTCTGTTTTTAGAGTTTCTATTTTTGATCACATCATCTAGGATGTTCTCACATTATCCTAGATGATCAATCAAAAATAAAAACCCTAATTAGGATATCTTAGATAAGGCATCCACAATTAAGAAAATCATCTTGGACGATATTGGCATCATCCTGTATGATATTGGCATCATCCTGGATGATAGGCTCAAAATCAGAAAGAACCAGCTACTAGATCTATTTAGGCATGTTTTATTTTTGGACATCATCCAAGACATCGTCCTAGACAATGCATTGTAATTATGCCTAAATTAGTTTGGTAATTAAGGAAAGAAATTATGGTTTGATTGTTCGATCATATCATCATGGACGATCGCAGGATCATCCGAGATGATCAGTTAAACAAACCTTAGTTTATTCCGGGATGACCATAACGATGTTCTAGATGATGTGTATTATTTTATACTAATCATCTTGGGATGATCCTAAATAGTCCTGGATGATCAATTATTTTTCCATCATCCAGACATATAATCAGAGCGATGTTCTAGATGATATTTGATGGTTTGAACTAATCGTCTGGGATGCTCATGAAATCATCCTGGACAATTAGTTTAGTTTTCCATTATCCAGACACGCAACTAGGGAGATGTTCTGGATGATACTCAATAATTTTGAACTAATCATATAGGATGACATCCTATCATCCTGGATGATCAGAATAAACAAGTCCTTTAATCATCCAGACTCTCACAGATCATCCTTGCTGATTGAGCTTAATTTATACTGGTCGTACAGGATGAACATTTGATCATGCTAGACGATTATGTCGATTTGTTGTAATTAAGAGCAAATTTGTAGCTCTTCTATATAAGACCTCTTATTCACATAAGATTATATCCTTTGCTGCTATCTTGATTCAAGAGAGCTAAAAGGAGAGGGAGAGTAAGGAAGAGAGAAAGAGGATCTTGTGAGGGGGAGTTTATAAGGAATTTCACAAAGATTGCTCTAAGAAAGGATTTGAGTCATCTTCTATGGTCTTCGTCCCTAGTTCCTTGGAGGTTTAAGAGAGGTCTATATCAATAATTGATCAAGGTTCTCTGCCTGCTTCAGGAGGAAGCAAAAGGAGTCAAGTTCTCTGCTTGCTTCAAGAGGAACTAAAAGGTGTTGGGTTCTTTACCTCACTGGTGTCGATGGAAAGGAGGTTTATACATGCTTATCCACCTTGCTATGGGAGTAAAATGATAGTTACTGAGTTTAGTGCAATACCCAGAGGAGAGTCTCCAGGGAGTGGACGTAGGTCAAGTTGATTGAATCACTATAAATTTTTGTGTATTTTTTCTTACTGCTATTTCGCATTAAATTTTTTCATTTTAATTTTCTTATGGTGATTACTGATTTGGTTTAATATTATAATTTTTGGTTGAGAAATTTTTAAAACACCAATTTACCTCCCCTATTGGTTAGCCTTGGGCTAGTTCACAAGGGCTTAACATCCTTAACAAACATTTAAGTGGTACCAGTGCGAGATTCATAAAATTGAGTTTTTGAAAAAAAACTTTTAAATTTTGATCCACGGCTAACTCTGGTAATCGTAATACGGTGGAAGGGTATTCTATTACCCGACCACCTTTGTTTGACAATATTCCTTTTGATTTTTGGAAAACTCGCATGTCTACATTTTGACAATTGATTGACTATTACATGTGGATGCTTGTTAAAAAAGGTTATTCACCTCTATCACATGAAATTAATGGTACTAAAATTGAATTTCCTTTTACTGAATGGACTTTTGATGATAGGGATTTAGCATAAGTTAATGCAAAATGTTTGAACTATTTTTTATGCTTTAAAATAAGAAGATTACATGCGTGTCTCATCTTATGATACTGGTAAATAAATATGGGATAGATTGTGTATCACTTATGAAGGCACAAATGAGGTTAAGCAATCTAGGTTGAATATTTTATTTCATGACTACCAACTTTTTTGTATGAAACCTACTAAATCTATTTTTAAAATAAATAATAGGTTTACTCAAATTATCACCTCATTGCATGCCTTAGGAAGATAACTCATGAATTATGAAAAAGTTAATAAGATTTTGAGATGCTTGCCTTCATCCTTTAATGCCAAGATTACTGCAATAACTAAATCTAAGGATTTGAATACTTATTCTATTGATAACTTACTTGGATCACTTATTGCTTATGAGCAAGGGGTGAACCAAAGGCAACTTGATGCAAGTGAGAAAATAAAGAGAAAACTATGGCGCTGAAGGCAAATGACACGGATACTGATTCTTTCGGGTATGAAAGCAATGATGTTACCTTAATCATTAGGCAATTCAAAAGCTTTCTAAGGAAGGAGCAAAAGCACTATGAAAAGTGGAATAAAGGTAAGGGTAACAAAATTTTTAAAAGTTTTATTGATATAATTTGTTTTGAATGTAGGAAGCCGAGACTTGTTAAAGATGATTATCATAGACTTAACGGGCACCCAAGTAAGGAGAAGGGTGAAGAGAAACCCAAGTTTAAGAAGAACAAGAAGTGGTTCCAAAATGCATTATGGGCGGATTCTGCATCTGACTCTTTTAAGACTGAAGCTGAAGAGGAGACAACAAACTTTTTCTTGATGGAGAACGATCATCTTGGTTAGAGTGACCAAGAAGAGGTATGTGAACTAACCTACAAAAAATTACTTGAAGTTTCTAAGAAAATTCATGCATCATATAGGAAACTTAAGAAATTACATTCTAGTTTGAAATTGAAGTTTTTAAATTTATAAAAAGAGCATAAAGTTATATTTAAATATCACTCTACACTTGATAGCAATTATATGTCATTACATGATGAGTTTGATGAGTTAAATAAAAAGTAATATGAGTTGGTCATTGAGCATAATTCATTGAAAGCAAAACTCATGACATTGGAAAATGATAAATCATCATTACATGCATCACATAACTTTAAAAAAAAGCATCCCCACCCAAATAGATTAGTAAACTCTTTTCTTGGTATTAGATGTTTTTATATGGCATATTAGGACATATTTCACACACTTGCACTGTTCATCATAGTAAACATTGGGTGTGGAAACCCAAGTTGCATGGTTCATAGTAGAACACATATACATTACATTCTTCTTTCCATAAGAAGGGACCCAGACTTGTTTGGGTTCCTAAATCTGACATTACATGATTTTGTAAGAGTGCTCTTATAAAATACCTCGTGAGAGTATGTGATACATGAACAGTGAATGCTCACGACACACGACTGGAGATGCCAACCAATTCTTTCACTAGAGGTCAGGACTGGAGGCAACGTCACTCTTGGAGAACACCACTAGGAAATTGGTGGGCGTAGGTATAATCAAAAACTCTAAGAACCTTTTGATTGAAAATATTTTACTTGTAGATAGAGTGAAACATAACTTGCTCAGCATCAGTCAGCTTTATGACAAGGGCTTCATCATAAAATGCTTAGCAAATACTTGCATTATTAGCTTAAATAACAACACTATTTTACAAGGAAAGAGGATTAATAACATTTACATGCTTGACTTAAATAACATTGAATGTGCTTCTTCATTTTACATAAAAACTATTGCTAATGAATCGTGGTTGTGTTACAGAAAATTATGTCATGCTAATATGAAAACACTTAGAAGAGTGACCTAGAAAGACCTAGTTAGAGGTGTCCCTAAGCTTAAGTTTACTAAAGATCACATGTGTGATGCCTGCCAACTAGGGAAGCAAGTCCAATCCTCCTACTCCATTAAGGATATTAGCACATCTAGACCTTTAGAAGTCCTTCACATGAATTTATTTGGATTCATTAGCACTACCATCTTAGGGGATAAAGTATATGGATTTTTTATTATTGATGACAACTAGAGGTTCACTTGGATTAAATTTCTATCATATAAGAGTGAGTCTTTTGATGAATTTAGATCCTTCTTCACTTGAATTTAAAAAAAGGTAGATTGTGAGACCTTGACCATCTATAGTGACCTTGGGGGAGAGTTTAAAAAATGAGAGATTTGTATACTTTTGTGAGGATAAAGGGATTAGTCATAAATTCTTAGCTCCTAGGATCCATCACCAGAACAGGGTTGTAGAAAGGAAGAACTGGACCTTAGTTGAAGTCGCTAGAGCTATGCTTGCTGAGTATTCACTTCCAAAATACTTTTGGGCTGAAGTGATAAACACAGCGTATTATGTGTTGAATATGGTGAATGTTAGAGCCAAACTAGATAAGACACACTATGAGATCCTTAAGGGTAGGACACCCGACCTTTTCCATCTCCATGTCTTTGACTGTAAGATTTTCATTCTTAATAATGGGAAGTCACACTTAGAAAAATTTGACCCAAAATCTGATGGAGTGTTCTTAAGATTCAAGTGTGGGGAAATCCTTTAGGGTGTTTAACAAGAGGACATTGGTGGTAAAGGAGATTACTCATGTAGTATTTGATAAATCTGATACTAAGAAGTCTAGAGTTGAGGATGAAGATGATGTTTGAGAGATTACCCAAAGAGTTGATAATTTGGAGAAGAGGGTAGAGCCCCAAAGCACTAAAGGAGTAGTTGAGATTATCCGAGTAGAAAGTATAAATCTAGATGAAAAGATAGAACCTACATAAACTTTACCTATAGATTGGAGATACTCATCAATTTATCATAAAGAACTGATTTTAGGTGACCCTTCTAAAGGTGTTAGAACTTGACATGGAGTTAGGAAGGAAGTGAACCACTCTGTCTTAATCTCAATGATTGAACCCACCAATGTCAATAAAGCTTTTTCTGATGAGTTTTGGATCTTAGCCATATAAGAGAAATTAAATTAATTTGTTAGGAATGATATTTAGGAGCTTGTAGAAAGACCAAAAGGACAAAGTATAGTTAGAACCAAATGGGTCTTTAAGAATAAAATGAATTATTCTAGTATGGTGGTTAGGAATAAGGCGAGATTGGTGGCTAAGGGGTAAAATAAAATAGAAGGGATTGATTTTGAGGATACCTTTTCTCTTGTAGCTAGATTGGAAGTCATTAGAGTGCTACTGGCCCTCGCCTATTATAAAGGATTTAAGCTTTTCCAAATGGATGTCAAGAGTGCCTTTTAAAATGGGGTAATAAAAGAGGATGTGTTCATAGAGCAATCTCCAGGTTTTAAGAGTTCCAATCTTTACAAATTAAAAAAGGCCTTATACGAATTAAAACAGGCTCCTAGAGCTCGGTATGAGAGGCTTAACACATTCTTACTAAAGAGCGAGTTTGTTACGGAGAGTATAGACACCACCCTTTTTTTGAGGAAAGTAGAGATGAATTACTCATTATTTAGATCTATGTTGATAATATACTTTTTGAATCTTTTGATAAAAGGCTATATGATAATTTTTCTAAAATAATGAGTATAAAATTTGAGATGAGTATGATGGGAGAGTTATCCTATTTTTTGGTGTTTAGCATAAGATAATTGGATGATGAAATATTTCTAAATCAATCAAAGTATAAAGAGGACATCTTGATGAAATATGAAATGGATAAAGCCAAGCCAATAAATACTCCCATGACCACTAGTGTTAAGTTGGAAAAGGACACAAATGAAAAATTTGTTGATCAAAATAAGTACAAAGGATGATTGGTTCTTTACTTTACCTGACTTCTAGTCGACCTGATATAGTGTTTAGTATTTGTCTCTATGCTAGATTTTTAGAAGATCCTAAAGAATCTCACCTGAGTGTAGTTAAGAGAATTTTAGATATCTCTTAGGAACTCGAAACTTAGGAATATGGTATCATAGGCACAAGACATACTTTTAGATTATTGGATATTCTAATTCTAATTTTACAGAATGTAAGGTGATAAAAAGAGCACTTCTGAGACTTGTCAATTCATAGGACAGTCTTTAGTCTCCTGGTCTAGTATAAAATAGAACTCTGTTACACTTTCCATTGTTGATGCTGAGTATATTACCTTAGGGAGTTGTGTGGCCCAAGTCCTTTGGTTAAAACAATAAATTTTATATTTAGGATTACCTGTAGGCACAATTTCAAATTTTTGTGACAACACTAGTGCCATCTGCATCTCTAAGAATCCAATCCAACATTCAAGGACCAAACATATTAATATAATACGTCACTTTATTAGAGACCATTTGACCAAAAGAGACATTAAGTTACACCGTGTGGCAGCTGATAATCAACTGGCTAACATATTTACTAAATGACTGACCTTCAAAACATTCAACATCTTAAGAAACAAATTAGGTATGATTGACATTAATGCATGAACTTGATATTTACTGAATTCTAGATTTTATTTTTCAATCTGTGGTTTGTTTTTTTTTTTTTTTTTATGTTAACTATAGTTTTATTTATTAATTATTATTGTTCTTTTCATGTTTTCATTTCTATATTTTTAATTTATTTTTTTTCTTTTTCTTTGATCACTGCTAAAATTATATTTTATTCCTTTTTTTTTAATTTAAGATTATAACATTAAAATTGATAACCAAAATTGCATCAATAAAATTTTTTGGATGAACTACCTCGGGTTGTGATGCTAAGTGTCCTAAGGATGCCTTAGGTCCTCATACTAGTTGTCACAATGCCAAGTATGGATTTCATGGAATGCAAACAATAAACCATAAGATTAATAAATTATTAATAAGATAATCATAAACATATGGAATTAATCAATACACAAACTCAAACCTAAATCCAAAGATAATTATGGGGTAACACGAGCCTACGAGGGTATTATGTTTGCCCCAAAGAGAATGAAATAAATCTCACGGCCCATGCATAAATAAAGACAGTTATTATTATTTAACCTAAATAATTAATAATAAATCACTAGCAAACGAAAGCCTCCATACCTTATGTAGATTCCATTTTGAAGAGCATAAGTGCATTAAGTTTGAGGATTAAGGACTAAAATAGCTAATTAAAATTTAGAACAATAGAGAACAAATAATTAACCAACTTTAATAACTAAAATTCATTCTAAAATGAACATTCAAATATAAAATATAAACTCAAATTAAATATTCCCTTAACCAACAACAAACCAAAGAAAATATTAGAAAACTTCAAATAATAACTCATTTGAGGTATGTCCAAATCACATAACCTCAAACACACACATTGTAAATGGCTTATTATGATAACAAACTCAAGTTTTATTCTAGGCTTCTATTCTTTTATACTTTCTTTTGTGTGACGTGGTTTTATGAGGCTTTCTATGCAAGATGGTTATTGTGGTTTTGATTGAACTGTGATGCATATGATGAGATGTGTCTTTAATCATGTTACCTGTGATGTGATATGTGATGGCCACTAGATTTTCCTAGGTTAAGAATGATCAGGGTGCTAATCAAGTTTTTTACAGGTAGTCATACTCATGCAGAGCAAAAAAAAGGGGGCTAAATAAAATTTAATTAATAGAAATTTTAGCAGGTGATTTAAATGCTTAGCCATTACCCCCCCCCCTTCCTTTAAATGTTGAAAAAGAGATCATGGCCAAGTGAATGTGCTTGCTCAAAATGTGAGAAATTAATTATATAAATGCTTGTGATTTTTCATAACTCCATATATATATGCTACTTAAGATAACGTATAGGATGATTTTGAGTCATTTTAAATTGTTTTCATATGTAAATTTTAAATTTTGAAGAGTTGTGAAAGTTAATTTAAATCATGATATTAATATCTAATTTTGAATCCATAGAGGAAGGAAAAACTCCTTTGAGGAGTTCCTTCTACTAAGCTCCAAAATATAATGAGAAAAATATATAATTTTTTGAAAATTAAAATTAAAAAGCAATCATTATCATCACAATCATACTGTTGATATTAAATAATATTTTTTTCTCCAATGAGATATATCATTTATTAATATGCCTTTGAATATGAAATTAATAATGGTACATCAAGATTATCGTAGCTAAATGTATGATTAAACATTATTTTGACCATTCGAAGCCATATTTAGTTTTTTCTTAAGTTTAACTATGATAGTCATGATAAATTTATGATTTTGTAATTTGAACTCATTAGAGAATGATATTTTCAGCTTCAGAGGTGATATATAATTCATGATGACATGTTTGACTTCAAAATTTAAAATCCAAAAAAAACTCTATATTTAAATTTTCCCAAAAATATAAACTAATTGATTTGAGTGCTTATCGAGCAAACATCTGCTTATCTTTAATGAATTGTTATCATTGAGAACTCTCTAAAGTTTAGATTATTGAACAATTTAAAAAATGTGATTTCAAAGTTATGTGCTCCCTACTAATATTAACCATAACAGATAACCATTATTCTTAACATTGTTAACCATCCTGAATAATAATTGATGAACCAAGGAACAAGAAAACTACATCTCTTGAGCAATGAAGAAATAAAGTCCAAAAAGGGGTCTCTTGTTATTTCCAACGATTTGGTAGCCTAAAATTATTTGACCATATTATCCATCACTCACCGAACCTTGTATGTAATCAGAGCACCATAGGGCCTCTCAGCTTGTATATATTTGCATATTTAGTAAGATAACTAGAGTCAATTCTAAATGAGGTGACAAGAGAAAAATATGAATAAATCATGTTCAAACCATGAACAAACAACTATCAAATTTATATCAAAGAATCCTAGAAGACTCTTTGAATAGGATCAATCTTTCTTTAAAGTATCTTTGAATAGAATCAAACCTTCTTCAAATATGATCGAAGCTTCCTCAAAACCTTTTTTAACACGGTCTAATGATTGTTAAAAAATGGTCGAATAATCTTCATACAATGATCAACAATCTTCTCTGAAGTATTCCCAAATAAATATCTTCAAAGTTGAAAAAAATCATCTTTAAAGATTCTTTTTATTTTTTTTTTTTTTTTGAGGAATCTTTGAGGATGCTTTAAAACTTTTTTGAAGCATTTTCAAACATAGTTTGCAGCATGGTTCAAAACATCTTCAAACATGATTGATCATGATTTGAAGAAACACATATTCGAAGAAGGTTGATCATGGTTTGAAACATCTTAAAATAATGCTCAATTATTAGTCAAATAATGATCATAACATATTCAAAGCATCTCCAAACAATGTTAATTATGGCTGAAGATGATTCAAACATTATTCAAAGATGGATCCAATAGCAATCTATCATTGTTTGAAGATGTTCCTTGTATTTAATATGATATCTCGAAGTGTTATGGTTGAAGATGAATCAATCATTATTCAAAGATGGGTCCAATAGCAATCTATCATTGTTTTAAGATGTTCCTTGTATTTAATATGATATCTAGAAGTGTTATGGTTGAAGATGAATCAATCATTATTCAGAGATGGATCCAATAGCAATCTATTATTGTTTGAAGATGTTCCTTGAAGTTAATATTATATTTAAAAGTGTTATGGCTTTAGAGTATACTTAATGACATTGTAGTTTTGTATTTATAGTGTGACCACTCCATCTCGTATATTCATGCCTCTCCTCAATAAACTAAATGAATATATTATAAACCTTCACTGATGATTAATAGAGATAGACCATTAACTTAAAATTCATTGCATCCGGAAAACAAATGCTGAAAACATAGAATGAACTTGAGAGATGAAGGTTTGCTTTGCTCATTAATCAAAAGGTCGTGTAATACTTCACCATGAAGGTTCCACATATTTATTGAAACTAGGGTAATTTTGATAAAAAAATCAGGCTATTTTCCTAATTTTCACTATTATATGGACATTAAAGTTTCCTACATACACACATGCACACGCACGCAGGCGTGTGTGTGTCTATATATATAATGTACTTATTAAATTGATTATTTAAATCAAATGATTAAGTGAAATCATATCAACAAGAACAAGGCATGACATGTAAATTAACTTAGATATTAGTGTCATTTAATATGTGTGATGCTATTTTCATGATAATTTTCAAATAAATTTTTTTCATTAAAAGAAAAAAATAAAAATTTGAAACGACATTATTGTAAAATGGATATCTTATTATTAATAAATTTGAAAATATTCAAACAACATTTTTTTAATATTACTTGAAATATTTGAGATGCATAAAAATATATAATATTACAATAGACATTGAATGATTAGATATATATTATTTGACACATTGTCTATTATTTGTTTTCTCCTCGATCTCCCCCCTCTTTTCCTTATCCTCCTAATACAAAATCCCAATTTAAAAATATAATTATTTCAGGGCGTCCACTGAACTTTATATTTATCTCTTTATTTCATAGTTAAATATATTTTCAATATTTTTATTTAAATTTTTTTAAAATAATTAAAATCAAAATCAAAATCAAAATTTAACATTTATATAAAAATAGCATAGAAGAGCACCATTGGGAAGCTGGCCAGGCTCTGTAATTTTATGGATCACTCACCCTAACTAAGATATAGTTGTTGTGTGCATGGTAGTGTGACACATAAAATAGAGCCAAAATGAGAGCAGCAACTATTGCTCATCCAAGAGAATGACACGTAAAAATATCTATAATTATCCTTTTTAAAAAAGTAAGGAACACAAAGTGTTATATCTCCATTTGTTTATGAAAGTGATCAGCCTTTAGACAACTCATTGATGCGATGATTATTATAACTTAAAGCCACCGAATACTTTTTGTCATGCATAACTGTGCCAGCTGATCTGCTCTTTATTTCTTGCATGATGGCCAAAGTTTGAGGTCACCAATGGAATCAATGACTTTTTGTATCTGTCTTTGTACTGTATATATAAACTTTTTCACTAAGAAAGGAACTAATTTCTAATCTCTGTGACTTATTCCATATGTTTTCAATGTCTAATTAATCAAAACTCATAATTATCTTAAATTAGATTATGAAAAATGACCGAGTGTTTAGATTAATTAATTTGCTATAGTGAATTTGTAAAGAGATATGATAGGGTTTGTTAAGGAACGTAGCCATTTAAAGTCATCAAGGCTACAAGGCATATATATTCAGTACACAACCATTATGTTCACCCTTAATATTACTCAAACTTACTGATAAAATTAGCTATTGAAGTCACCCAAGAATTCGAAGATTATTGTCAGCACAAAGTAAATTTAGTCATTAGAGAAATCTTCAAAGAAATATTACTCTCAATGATCTTATTTTTAATCTAGATCTCATTAAGAATTATTCGAGAAAAAAGATAGCTATAATCTTGTTAATTTTAATATTTTATAATGACCGATGATTAAGCATTCTTAGGTAATTTTACTTGTATTATTCCATTGTAGTCACCTGAACCCAAACTTATAAATTGGGGTCAATGGAAGAGCCTAACACATTTTGGAACATTCATGAAGTCATGCAGGTCTTGTACTTTCTAATAGTTAAGTAAAAATTCTAGAGCTTCTCTATCTGAGCTCTCTTTCGCTTTCCTCTTTTCACTCTTATTCTCTATTCATTCTTATGAGTAAATTGTTGGTGTCAACCAAGGATAATTTTTACTAATAGCGAATGGATATTTTTAATCATCAAACTATTAAAGAAAATGAAAGAGATGATGTAAAGGATGATTCAATGAATTTAGGAATGAGTGTAAAAGATTGTTCTGCATGTTAAAATTCTCGAAGATGGTTCTTTGAACTCTATCATTTGCAAACAACCACAAGGTTTTATATGGTCGGATTCAATTATATCAGTTGTTGAGACTTCTCTTTTTAAAGTAAAAAGAGTACTATGGAGACTCCTCAACCTTGATGGGCTAAGGAGCATAGATTTCATATGTAAAATTTTTTTAATAAATATTACTTATAGGCTAGATCCAACAAAATTCAAGATATCTCACTTAAATTTGTATGAGGGAATGTAAGATCGATTTGATTATGTTGCTTACTTTAGGTTTCCCATTATGCTTATGAATAGAAATGACACAACTAAGTATCATGTTTTCTTACCACCTTTAGAATGTGACCATTAAGACTGTTCTCCAGACTCCCTCTCAAACGTATCACTTTCTTTCTTAGGCTTCATTTGGGACGGCTTTTTTATTGCTTTCTAAAACGGAGCTTTAGTACAAATTTTTTTATTTTTGTACTAAAACAGAGTTTTAGAAAGCAATAAAAAAACCGTCCCAAACGAAGCCTTAGTTTAAAAATTAGTTTATAACTCAATTTTCTATTGATCAAACCCCATTGAATAATTCATAGCATTGGTGAACCTTAGCTAAGAATTAGGTGAATTTACACATCTCGATGGATTGGTATTTTTTTTTTTTGAAAGAGCAAATAATTGCATTATAAACTAGAAAAGAGAAAACACAAAGAGCAACAACATGCTAAATGCAAGCTGTGGATTCCTCCATCAAAATTTTGACAAATGATGGAGGAACCTTGTCCAAAAGTAAATCTTCCCACCAAAAAGAAGAAAAAACCCCAAAGATTCGCTAACTTATTACAATTTCTCTTAATGCAATTAAAAAAAACTAAGTTCAAATCAAAAATAAAGGAAAACTTATCATTACCTCTTCTTCCTTTATTGAGTACTTTGTGAATGAGCTTGATGACATTTGATCTGTCACTCTCTATAATGATACCTTTATAGTCATATCTCCAATTATTGATAACATCTTGAATGGATGTTATTGCTAGAAGTTCCAGATATGTAATATCCTAATGAATATGAGGATATCCGAAAGGTGCAATCAACCGACCTTTGTGATCTCTTACTACTCCTCCTATACCACCTTTATAAGAAGAATGTAAAGCCGCATCAACATTTATCTTGATCCAATAGGGAGGAGGAGAGTACCAACGATCTTCAAACAGCATAAGCTAATTAGTACTCAACCGGCCCATAGAGGTATAATTGGTAGATTTAGAAGCTCCTACATAAGTAATAGCCTCTGCTGCAATGAAAATTGAGCTTCTTTCCTTCTTACCATGAACTAGTTCATTTCTCTCTATCCAAGTGAGATGGATAGCATAACAGAATATATTGGAAATGAAAGTATTTTGCTTTTCCAACCAATTTAAAGTGTCTTCCTTAGATGAAACAATTGGAATATCAATTCCCCAGTTATTCAGATGATGAATAACATCTCTAATTTTCAAACAATTACAAACCACATCATCATTATTCTCCTCTACATTGCAATCTCTTGGGCATTTCACCATTCTTCCTATTCTTCTATAGGAAAGAAAAGCAAAAGTAGGCAAAGCATCATTTAATACTCTCTACCAGAAATTATCAGCACGGGCATTCAATTTAGAACTCTTCAGCCACTTCCAGGTTATAGAAACAGGGGATTGTTGAACATTATAGTTTGCAGCAATAGAAGTAATAGTTTTACATGCTTTCATATGTGTAAGTTGTAACTGATCTACTTCTAGATTATTGTTGATTTGAATCATACAAATCAGTTTTATAAGTTCCAGCCCAAAGAATTTCTCCAATTCTGTCATATTCCAGTAACCATCTGTTATAAAATTATCTAGAGAACAGAAATCTGTCATATCCACCTGAGAATTAACAAACATCGGCCAACTATTGAGACTTTTATCAAAAATCCATATGTCCTCCATAACATTAATTGATTGGCCATTGGCAATTTCCCACGTCACAATTGATTTTAGATGTTTGCTCCCGTCTTTAATAACCTTCCATGCCATCGAAATAGATCTGTTTTTATTTCCAACACTCCAAAAAGAACCATATTTAGGAAAAAAGTGTTTTATTCAATAGAGAATCATTCTCTTTTAAGTATTTCCAAGCTAATTTAGCTCTAAGAGGACCAACTTTGTTGATACAAGAATGTATCCCCCTACCACCATTATCAACAAATTCACAAAATTTTTTCCAGCTCACATAATGTAAGCCTTGCCCATTATTACTTTTATTCCAAATGAAATTACGACATAATTTTTCAATCTCTTCAAGAATTGATTTTGGAATTAAAGAAACAGTAGTATGAAAAGAGGGGATGGAAAGAATAACCGATTTAACCAAGGTGATTTTGCTGGCTAGAGACAAAAATTTAGAACCCCAGCTATTCAACTTCTTCATAACATTATCAATAATGAATTGATAATCTGATCTGGATAGTCTTCTCAAATCCAATTTAGTGCCAAGATAATAGAATTCTTTCACCTCTTTATAGCCCAATATGTTTTTAATTTTTCTCTTCATCCTTGTGTTGACAGCTTTACCAAAAAGCAAACCAGATTTAGTTGTATTGACTTTTTATCTAGTCCAGTTGCAATACTTTTTAATGATTCCCTTAATCAACTTCACATTAGTGATTTTAGCTTCAACAAAAATGATTATATCATTTGCATATAGGAGATGTGAGATTCTAGGACTATTGCTGCTTACCCGAACACCAAAATTTTCCCTCTCCAAAATAGCATTTGAAAGTAGCTGATAGCAGAGAATAAAAAGGTACGGTGACAAGGGACATCCTTGTATAAAGCCACTACTGGCTTCAATCCAATTAGAAGGATTCTCGTTAATTAAAATAGCAAATGAAGGGTTCAACACACAACCCATAATCAGCTTAGAGAAGAATATTGGAAAACCAAAATATTCCAGCACTTTGCAAAGAGTCGGCCACCCCATGGAATCGTATGCTTGTTTCATGTCTAACTTGATAGAAACCAATCCCTTAATAGCTTTAGAATGTCTGAACTTTTGAAATAACTCTTGGGCAATAAGATCATGATTATGAAGCGCCCTTCCTTTGATAAAGGCCGCTTGCTCCGGAGAAATCAGTTTTGGGATAATATTGTTGATCTTGTTAAGAAGAACTTTGGAGATTAATTTATAGACCGTATTACAAAGACTAATAGGTCTGTAATGAGCTTCATATATTGGATTATTGATTTTGGGAATTAACACAATGTGAGTTTTTTTCCAATTCTTATTCATATCAGCTGTAAGAAGGAATAGTTGAATTGCTTTCCATAAATCGGATTTGATAATGGGCCAGTAACTCTTCAAAAAAGAACAAGAAACACCATCTTCTCCAGGAGCTGCGCATTCCGTAGTTCCTTTGAGAGCTTCTTCCACTTCTTCAATAGAAAATTCCTTACAAAACAACAATCTATCTTGCTCATCCAGACAATTTCTGTTATCCGGCCAACCAGTAAGCATACAAGTTTTCTCAGACCATTTATTTTTGAAATAATGGATCATAACTTCTTCAATCTCATTTTGATTCTCAAACAAATTTCCCAAATCATCCTTAATGCTAGAAATGAAATTGACATTTTTTCTAGCACTAGCAAAAGAGTGAAAGAATTTAGAGTTTTGATCACCTTCGGTAATCCACTTTACTTTTCCACGTTGGTTCCACCAGGTACTTAACCGAGCCAAAGTAGAGTTTAATTCATCAATTTTGAATTTCAGCAAACATGTTTCATCAGAAGATAGCAATCCATTCACAGCTTCCTTCTCTTGAAGTTGTAGAATCTCACTCTTGAGAATATCCTTCAATTGTTCCAAGTTTTTGTGCTTTGCCCTGCTCCAAAAGTATAAAGTTTTTAGAGTTCTTCTCATTTTAGTACTAAGTATATCAGAAGGTGTACCAACATCTTTCCTGTTCCAAATGTTGTTCACCACAGAATATGATGCCGGGTAAGAAGCCCATATGTTCTCAAATTTGATAGATTTGCTGAGTTTGGGAGACGAATTGCTAAGATTCAAAAGAATAGGACAGTGATCAGATGCGATTCTAGGAAGATGCTTAACCACTAGAAGATGGTTAGTGTTGACAGAGTAAGAGTTAACAATCATCCTATCCAATCTTTCAAATATCCAGTCCAGCCCTTTTTTATTTTTACTCCAAGTAAACATAGGTCCCATGAATTTGTGTTCATAAAGATTATTAGAAGTCATAAAAGACTTCATATCTTTAGGCCCCGTAGACAATAGAAATCTTCTACCTCCTTTCTTCTCTTCTTTAGCAAGCAAACAGTTAAAATCCCCACCAATGATTAAAGAAAAATCATTAGAAATGTGAGGTTCCAAACCTTTCCAAAGATCTTTTCTTTTGTAAACTTCTTTACTGCCATAAGAAGTAGCAATCCTCCATTTACCAAATGAGAGGAATATCCAGATCACCTATAATGAATTGTGAAGATGTATCTATCACATTAAATGAAGCCAACCTGCTCTTCCACATGACCAAAATCCCTCCTGAAAGACCAGCTGAAGGAACATAAGAGAATTCCCAACCAATGCCAATTAAATATTCCACTTCCAAATTGTCAATAAAAGACAATTTAGTTTCCAAAAGTCCAACAAAAATAACTTTATGATCTTTAACAATCACCTTAAGGTATAGAGAAGCCTTTTTTTTCTTGTCTCCTCTATAATTCCAAATCACTATGGAATTCATTTTTGGATAAGTGGGGAAAGACTCCCCCTTTTCTCCTTCTCATCACCATATGTTCTCCTGTTTATTGTCATAAATTTTTTTGGTCCATGCCCTTTTAATTATTTCAAACCCTTCTTCTTAGCTGTAGTAGAAATCTCTCCCAGATTTTTTTGCAATTGACAGAACTAACATATTCTATTTTTCTTTTGTAATATCGTTCCTGCTGAAATTCTGTTTTTCTGGAATTATCATTTCTTCATTATTCTCCTCCTCCTCTGAGAGATCTTTTAAGGTTTCAAATTTCTTGGCATTCTATTTTTTATCCTGAGACTGGCTTGCTCTGGATTTGAAAACATTACCACCATCATGATCTATATATGAAACTATTAAAGAAGGCTTCTTAGCACATATCTCCTCACCCGGTTTAACAGCATTAATAAAACTAAAATCAACCTGATCATTTGTAACATCAACACAAATTTCTTTTGAACTTTTCCTTCCTTATTGAAAAATTGAGTTTTGTTAACTGTTCCAAGAATTTTCTTCCTCTTATTTTCAACCTGAATCCAAGGCCCATTTTTTTTCCCTTGGAACCATTGTCAACAACAACTTTTAAATCTGTTTCTTTCAGATTACTATCTTCAGTCAAAATTTCTTCATTAACATGAATTCCCATATCTGTATTTGAAGTAATACCTGGTATAACTTTTTTTGAACAATCTTCTTTGAGATGTTCAAGCTTTCCACATGTAAAACAAAAAGTGGGCAATCTCTCATACTCAATGTTTTTATAAAACTTTCCCAAGTTACCTTCAACCCAAACTCCCAAAGGTAATTTTTCATCTAGTTTAATTTGCACACAAACTCTTGTGAATTCCCTTCTACTCCATTGGAACATATTCCCATCAATCAAATAAGGAGTACCCACCTTGGAAGCAATTCTACAAACGTTGACTTCATCCCAACATTAAATAGGGAGGTTGGGCATACGGATCCAGATAGGGGCTGTGATACCTTTAAACGAAGAGGGAGAAAAAGATCTGTCCATCTATCCATTCCAACGATATTCACATTCACATAATAGGGACCTGAGGCTATAATTTCTTCAAAACTATCAGGATTTTCGAAGGCACAAAGGACCCAGCCCAATCCAAGCTGAGTCAAATGAAATTTCCCAAGTCTTCCCCATTGCCTTCTTAGTTCAAGGCTTATTACATGGAAAGGAATGTTATCTCCAAAAACTTTGATAACTAAGGAAATTTTCAATTTGTTAGAGTTGTCCAACTCTTTTTGAAAATTTAATTTGACCACACCATCTTCTTCCAGAAAATCTTTACCAAAATTCAAATCAGAAACTTTGATATTTGCTTTCCTCTTCCACACATTTGTGCCAGCATTCACATTTATAGGTTTCTTTGAATTTTCAACAACCTCAGAATTCATATCACAATTACCCAAAACTCCAGAATCACATTCCCGAACAGTAACCAGGTCAGTAATTAGACCATTGCCTTCATGTTCCTTAGTAACAACTACAGCTTCAGCCAAAACCTGATCATCAGTAATCAGGTTGTTCATGTTTGAGTTTTGATCTACCTTTGACTTTATCATATTCTTATCAGCCGCATTAACATAATAAGTGGAAATGCAATTAACATATTGTTTTGAAATATCACTCTGGGGATTAGTGGTATCGTCACCGAACTTAGTAGACTTGAGATTAAATTCATCTTCAATTAAAATATTTTTGCCCTTACCAATACATTTAGGGTTCTTCTTCTTGACTACTCCACCACCTTTAGAAATTATCAGGGGGTGTTCCTTCATTGACCATAAATTGAATCCTTTGTCGTGACTGTTGTCTCTAAAAGCTGGCGGAGATGACTCTGAATAGAGACGTGAAACTATCCTAGATGAGGGAGTAGGTTGGCAAATTTTGAGGGGGCCACCGGCCATAGGTGGCCAGCGATCCTCCGATGCCATTGACGACATTGCAGAAAACCCGCATAGTAGGATTTCAAAAATCGTCAAAAACCGGGAATTACAGACCTTCTCTCTCCTCTGGCTCCGAATTATGACCTTGAATATACATTTTTTTTCGATGGATTGGTATTTACACACTAGAGTGGTGCCAATAATTCTTGGTCAAGTAGAAGGTAATACAACAAAACAAGTTGTCTTCATATGACTTTAGTTGATAAATAATAACTCAAAAATAAATTTTATTTATCTTATAGTATAGTTAGATCCAATCACTAATAAATAATAACCCATACAACTATACCATTTTTATCATTACATTGGTTGTAAATTACAAAATAGTAGTGTGGGTCTCTAAAAGAGAACTGAACGTGGGGGTTAGAATACAAAGGGTATGATCGCACTATTTTTTTTTTTTTTTGAAAGATGCATATAGCATGGAATTATAAAAAAAAACTATTACAAACTAAAAGGCTTAGGCATTCCTTTAAAAAAAGAAATGAAGCCATTATTTGAATTATTTTAAGCATATAGAAGAAATTTAGAAAATAGGAAAATTCATAATGAAAGTAGGATCCTCTACTAGTCATTTTAAACCAATTGGGGTGGAGGGGATACCAAAGATTAAACAACCCAAAAGGTTGATTAGTATCCCAGAATTCCTAATTAGGTAAAAAATAAAAAATAGAGTGATACCTATATTCAATCTAAATCCCTTTTCAAATTCCAACTATTGCTTAAAATAAAACTATAGGAAACAAGAAAACTAATTACCGAACAAACAAGTAATTGCATCTCATAAACATCCACTACGAAGAAACCTTGAATCTTCACTTCTTCATCCATTCTATTTTCCACAATCATCAACCTCTTTATCCAATCCACTATCCAACCATGGATTCTTTTAAACAATTCAATGAGCATATCTTGAAACACCTGATGAAGTGTGTCTAACACTATCATCAATACTCATCTTCTTACCTCTAAGACTCCCTTTGATTGGACCAAACATATTACTCTTTTTTTTGAAACTTTTCTTCATACTCCTTATCTTAGAAGGAATAAAAAATTTCCCCTCCTCTAATACTTCTTAATTACTCTTTACTTTGTTTCTCTTAGTCAAAGGAGTACTAGATGATTGTATTCCATCCAGAATTTCTATCTCTTTCTTATGTTCTCTGCATTCCAAACTTTTAGCTATACAAGGTTCCTCCATAGCAGAATTTCCATATACAGCATTCACTGACTCAAGAGCCTCCGATTTGTTTACCACATTTTGTTTTAACCTTGTAAAACAAGTTTGAACACCTTCTACCATACTAGCATACTCATTATTCTGATATAATTTTCCCTTTTCAAGCTGTTCCGGTTCAGACAATCCCGATTCTAAAATCTGCTTTTCTGTCACCGAGCAAAAATTTTCTGGAACTACTATACTTTCTATGTCTGGCATTCCACAATCTTCACAATTTATTCTACCCACTTCTTCAGCAAAGACCTGGGACAACAAATTGAATTTGTTCCTAGTTATTATTTCACCCGGATCCAAACTTTCTTCCAGAATTTTCAATTCAGCTGAAATCTAAGTTTTTTTTCCTGAACCTGATATTTCCTTCTCCAATATAACTTCTGGATTGAAGCATACCTACTGGTTAGCATATTTGTGCCCATCAAATTCTTTATCCTTATTCATCAGTTGTCCTGTAGCTTGGAAAGAATTAGCTTTGCTTTGATGTTTCAAACCAACTTTCATCTGAAGTTGTCTCACCTTGGATGCATCTTTATTAAACCTTTTATTCCATTTGGAATTAACATGGACCCAAGGTCCATAATTATCTAGCATCTCCTTCTCTTAAGCCTTCTTAAGATTTCCTTTGCCTTGAATAAAAGAAGCATTCACAATATACTTCTCTACTGCATTTGCCTTTTCACAATTGCTTATTTCATGACCAATTGTACCACAATCATAACAAAATGAAGAGATTCTTTCATACTCTACTTTTTGAAAGAATCTCCCTCCCAGTCCTTCCACCCAAACACCCAAGGGAAGAGGTTTGTCTAGTTCCATATGAACACAAACTCTAGCAAATTCCCTTCTTCCCCAATGAAAGATTTTCCCATCCAACATTAAAGGATCACCTACCATCGAAGCAATCAAAGCAACATTTTTCTCATCCCAATAATGTAGAGGCAATTGTGGCATTCTAATCCATATCAGAGAGGTTAATCCTTTCATAGAGCTCGGAGAAAACTCCATTGACCACCTTTCCATACCCACAATGTGATCATTTCAAACCAAGGCCCACGTGATAAAACTCCTTCCATAGCTTCTAATGTTTTGAATGAGCACAAATACCAACCCATTCCTAAGGTTGTAAAATGAAATTGACCATAATAAGCCCATTGTCTTCTCAACTCCCAAGCCACTAAATGTGGCAAAATTTCCTTCCCAAAAATCTTAGCGACCAATGAATACTCTAATCTTTTAGCATTCAAAACTTCAATGGCTTCATCTAACTTAATAGCTTTTCCATCTTTAGAAAGTACCACCTCCTCTCTTTTGAAATTCAACTTGATATAAGATTTATTACTCCAAGGATTGCTCATCTTGTTCTTAATCTAAGTTTTTTCAGATATAAATGCGGCCATCCACCACCATGTCCCACCTCCTTCCCGAATCCAAGGAGAAAGAACCAGGATTGAAAAAAATTTGAAACATCTGAACTTTCAAATTTTTTCTCTCTAGCGATAAAACGAGAGCTTCTCTCTCCTCTAAACTTTTAAAAAAATGCTATTATTCAGTCTATGATCGCACTATCACATTGGATAAAATGGTCAAAGACTTTTACACTCTACACAGGTTGAGTGTAAATGACATGAAAATAGTGGTTTATATATATATATATAATTTGTTAGTCACAAGATTTTCTCTATTTGATACATCAGCTCATGTAGAGTTTATTTGATATGGGTGTTGATTTCCCATGGGCACAAAGCCTTTGTTAATTACATCTTAGGCATTAACCTAAGAATACTCTTGATTATGGATGATATTTATTCTCTTCTATGTTTGGTGCATAGTGGAATTTATGGATGATATTTTATTCTCTTCTATATTTGGTGCATAGTGGAATTCCTAGGTTCTTCTATTCTAAAGGAGATTGGCTTAATGAGCTATTCAACACATATAGATCATATAATCACTTGGTCATTTAGATGGGGAGAAATTGAGAAGAAAAAATATATATCAGGCATGCAGGAGTAAGGGTAAGAGATGTTAGTTGTGTGACATGGATAAGAAGGATTTATAGCCTCCCAAGAATGAAGAGCTCACTAAACAATAAGAAATGCAATGATATACTCATAATGCCAGCATTTGATCCTAGATCTATAAATGACATACTGTAATCTCAATACTAATGCCCCTGACCTAGCTAATATAAGATAGCGAGAGGACTTTTAACTTAAATCCATCTAGGATACAAGCAGCCTCGACCTGGATTTATCACTCTACTTAGAAATGGGTACCAGATAAAACTTCATTTAATATTTCAAATCCATGAATTTTGATCTTATGCAATTGTAGAGTGGTGGGGAGGTATAGAAGACGAATAAGCATTAGACCCAACCATAAATAATATAATGCAAATACAATTATTAATAATCCCTTTATGTGATAAAAATAAAACTTATATGCTTGACTCTATGGCTATACATGAAGGCTTTGGCTAATAAGGACTATCCAATAGCCACTATGAAGTGGACAAGGTTTGAAATATTAATAACGCTTTAAAAGATTAACCGAAGAGTGTTCATGCATTAATTTTGAAATGTTAATTGATTTTAAATCCCATGTTTATTTTATCTTGCTTAGACATATTTTATCTTTTATAAAAATTTTAACATTCAAAAAGTCTAATGTAAGGACTTTGTTAGAGCCAACCCCAAGAAAAATAGTAAATGAAACCTAAGACAAACATGTAGTTTTAATGCACAATCAATGTAAATAATTCAATCATCCAAGAATAAATAATAAATGAAAGGCCAGAACTATAGTTGCATTCTATAATATAGCAACAAAAAAAAAAAGAAAAAGGGTAGCTAAGATCTACTATAAATACAAGTCAGCCTAAAGTAATACATCAACAAAATGATATATTGGGTTTTGATCGATCTTTACATGTTTGGCCTCCTACCTTCTGAAATAATGTTAAGAGTAAATTACATATTATTTATTATATTTGAATTTCAGTGAAATGTGTTATCTAAGTTATTTTGTATAAGAAAAACTCAAAAAAAGGTGATAAATATAAAATGATATTAAGCACCATAGTGTAGCATGAAACAGCCACTACGCTCCATCTAACATCACCGAAGTGCTAACTTTAAGACTTTACAATGGCATCCTTTATATTTGTGAGCACTGCTGCCGAATCTATTACATCATCATCCTCTCTATTTACGAAATGAAGATACCTTTTTCATGTTTTCTTATAAATAAAAATTTTATTCTATTCATAGAGGAGTTTAGTTGCTTATTTAAAACTTAGCACTTTTTATTGTACTTCTCTATTGCCCTCTTAAATTAAAATCTAAGGGAGGCTAGGGAAGTGCATGATATAATATATTGAAGTATTTAGCCTGTATTTATTGATACAACTCTATAAGTGAAGAAAAAATGAGTGTATAGGAGATACTTTTATCCTACCTGGAGATAACATTCCACTACTTATCTTATACTTTATCTTCTATAAATATAATGAAAATGAGTTTGAATGTTATCTATTTTATATCTAGCTTGATCTATTATTTTGGACTAATGATGTAAAGAGCATATTAAGTGCTAATAAGTATTTTTATTTTTTTACAAATTTAATGATATTATTAATTATCTTCCATTCTTCATTTAATGTATATAGTGGCCATGTGTGTAGTTAAAATCTAGTGTGATGTATAGCCTCAATGGAGGAATGCAAGGATAATAAAAAATATCTATATAGAATATTGGCATACTTGGATAGAGAATGTTCTGGTATTCTGGGTTCTAAAGGAAATATTATAATTTTAGGAGGTTCACATATAGTCTTTTCATCCCTACAAGTGCGATAGAGATCTAGGGATGCACAATTTTTGAATTACATCTCTAATTAAGAATCTTATTAAGAAAGTATGAAATTTGCATTCATCAATCTAAAATATTTTATTAAATCTAGTCTAAACCATTCTATTATTTTTATTTAGTGATAGAAACTCTAAAAACATCATTTTTATTTCAATAGAATAACTTATGCATTAAGAGTAAGCAATAGTAATTTTCTTCTGAAAATAAGTCTAATACTTTCTCATGGGTTTGATACTCAACTTCATCACTTTATTACTTGATTCAGCATGTATAATTGTGTACATTTATGTGGGTTTTCATTATTAGCATATCAAACAAAACCTAAGCATTACTTAGCATTTAACAAGCACTTATTACTTAGGCTGTAATAAAGCCTTGCCCTCACATACATCAAATTTTTTTAGTTGTTACCGGGGAGGTGATTTGCATAATATAATTTTAACTATATTATTAAAGTAAGTGCGTATTTAGACCTACTTGTATATTGTATCATATTTTTCTTATTTTTTTATTTATTATTATGTATCCATGATCACATACTTTGTAGATCTAGAAAGAAACCTTTATTGTTTGATTCTGAGATAAAAAGAACTGTTTCAAAATTAGAAAAACCAAAGATATTTTAAAAATATTTTATCTAGTACAAGACCAAGATATTTTTGGACCTCTCACGGATTATGTTAATTCTATAGTAAATGAAATTCATAACAGAATTAATAAACCTGCTATCTGGACTAATACTTTTGAATTAAAACCTATTATAATTTAGATGGTTCAAAATTCTAAATTTGGGGTAACTCTTATTGAAGATTTCAATTTACACTTAACTAATTTTCTAAAAATCTGCACAATATTTAAATATAATGGCATCAGCAATGAGGTTGTTATGCACATATTTTTCTATTTTCTCTAAGAGATAATACTAAGATGCAGTTGAATTCTTTACCCCCAGGCTCCATAACCACTTAGATTTTATGGTACGTATTTCCCACCTTCAAAGACTACCAAACTTAGAAATAATATCACATATTTTGCCCACTTTGAAGAAGAATCAATTTATGAAACTTGTAGAGAGATTTTAAAAAAAAAAAATACTTAGAAAATGTAATTATCACACCTTACTTGATTGGTTGGTTATTCAAACCTTTTATAATGGATTAGTAGATCTCTTAGAGTAATTATAAATACTACAACTAGATGATCTTTAATGTTTAAGCCATTTAAGAAAGCATATAAAGTAATAGAGGAAATAAATTTTAATAATTTTTAGTGGCATGCTGATAGGATAAATCCTAAAAGAATAGCTTGAATATATGTATCAAATACTTTATCAAATTTAACTGCACAAGTCATAATAATTTATAAGAAATTAAATAACTATTGGTGATAAATTATGTGGGAGAGCTTTATGTGTTTTAGGATCAAGTACTAATCTCACACCACTTTAAATCTTTAAAATATTAGATATAGGGGAGTTTCCACCTACTTTATTACTCTTCAATTAGCTGATAGATTTTTCACTTATCCAAGGGGAGTAATAGAAAATATTTTGATTAAGGTTGAGAAATTTTTTTCCTTATTGCTTTTATTATGCTTAATATGGAAGAAGATAGGTAAACACCCTCATTTTTGGAAGACCATTCTGAGATATTGGGAAAATCGTGATTAATGTGCATAAATGTTAATTGACCATTAGGGTTCAAGATCAAGAGTTATTATTGATGTGTTTAAATGAATAAAAATCCTTCAAGAAAAAAATATAGATTGCTTTAAAGTTAATATGGAAGATATTTTCATGGGGATTTTGAAGGAAAAATTGTTTGAAGAGGATTTATTATAAGAGAAAAAAGTTGAAAAAAAAATAAGTGAGTTTTTAGGGGAATTTGTTTCAACAAATGGAGGTAGTGTAGGATTGTTTAATTAGTGTGAACCTTGAGAAATCACATCTTTTGGTAAATATTGAGACCATCATTTGAATAAACCACTAACTTAGAGCTTAAAGTTTTATCTTTCCATCTTAAGTCTGTTTGTCTAGGTAATAACTTTACTCTTCTTGTAATTGTTTCTACAAATTTAGAACAACATTATAAAAGTTAATTGATTAGGGTTTTAAGTTATTTTAATAGAGCTTTTGGCTGGACAATTGCTGACATTAAAGTAATTAAACCCATCAATTTGAATGCATATAATCTTAATGGAATCTAATTCATTACCTAAAGCTAATCCTAAAAGAAGTCACAAGTAAATCTATAGAAGTCATCTACTATTAGAAATCCATGTCTTTCTTCCTAGACTGGCTGTATAAACTGGTCCAAAAAGATTCATATGAAGAATTTTTATTAGCCTAAACGTGTTGATGTCTTTGATTGAATGAAATAAAGTCTAAACTTATTTTCATAGTTGGCAGGCATCACATAGGTGGTCCTTAGTGAATTCTAACTTAGGTATGCCACTAACTATGTCTTTATGGGCGATATTCCTATGAGTCTTCATGCATGCATGACAAAGTATCATATGCCATAGCCAAGCTTAATCAATTATTATTTTCAGGCACAAAGAGTTAGAATATTCAATGCAATTTAAGTCCAGCATTTAAACATTATTCATTCATTTTTCTTCTAACACAAGTTTTTCATTTAAACTAATTAAGCATTACTTAGAAAGAAATTTCATGCTAAAGTCTTTATCGCACAGTTAACTAATTCTCAATAAATTAAGCTTCAAACCATCAACTAATAGAACATTCTTAATAATAAAGCTTTTATCATTTCATATTATACCTGAGCCTGCCACTTTCCTAGTGGAGTTGTCTCATTGCCTCCTTACCTAACCTCCAGTGTAATGAATTGCTTCATATCACTAGTCATGTGCCTCGAGCATCCACTTTCCAAGTTCTGCATGCTCTCACTGGGACTTTTATGAGAGTACCCCTATAAAGTCATTCAAAGGATAGATTTGGGAACTAAAGTGAGTTTGGGTTCCACCTTCTACTTGAATGAATGAGATGAATACATGCAATGCTGTGATGAATACAATTTTGGCCACCACACTAGATGTGTCCAATAGTGGTTTGTGCAAGTGCGGGCTTTGTGACCTAGCAAGCCATAGAAGAAACACCTAATACCCAGAAATTGACTCATTAGTTTTTGTGGGTTATTGTTCCTTTTCCTAGGTTTAAATGATGCATGTTGTGGTGAAAGGTTAATAAATTTTTCTAAGGTAGGTGGTTGTTTGTTATTCTTAAGTGCAGTTAGTTTTGTGTCTAAAAATTTGTTCGCACTTTCAAGAATGGCAATTTTAATTTTCAATGTATACTCCTTACCATCTATTTCATCCTCGCTTACTTCTATTCCTTTGTATTCTTTATCTATTTCAATATGCAATGTTTTTAAAGATTTATATACAATAAATAATCAGTATGCTCCTTATTTAATACATCAAATTCATCTAGTAAAATCATATGATCGCTACCTAAAGTAGAATACTCTTTTACCAAACTAGCATGCTCCTTTTATAATGAATTAAATCTACATTGAGAGAAGCATACATCTATTTTTAAGTTCATATATGAATCATAATTTTTTTAAAATAATGAATAATTCATCATAGGAAAGGTGACATACCTCATCTTGAAATGATTGATCAATATTATCATTAGACATAAGATACAAGTTTGTTACGTCCTCCTCTGATTTCGATTCTAAACATTCCAAGGCAGAGTAGCCTAAAAAGCTTTCTTTGTCTTTATCTTTCCCTTCTTGAACTTTATCCTTTCTTCGCCCTTCTCCTTATTCGAGTGAGCTTTTAGGTTGTGGTAGTCCATTCTCAAGTGTCCAGGCTTTCTACATTCAAAATAAATAACATCAGATGAAACTTTCAAATTTTTATTTGTTTTATTTTTATTCCATTGTTGATGACGCATATGTTTTCTCTTTAGGAATCTTTTAAATTGACATGTCAATAGCATGTTTTCATCCACTCCTTCTACAAAGCTGTCACTTGCTGACTCATTTACTTTAAGTGCTACTATTTTCTCATTCTTTTTACCTGCATCACTTTGCCTTTGCCTCACTCATTGATCATAGGAAATGAGTGACCCATATAAGTTATCAATAGAATAGACATTTAAATCCTTAGATTCTATAATTATAATAATCTTAGCATCATATGAACTTTTTTTTTTTTTTTGAATTATAAAGTTCTCTTCCCATTGCATGTTGGGATATCACTATCTATATAAACCTAGTGTACATTTTTGAAATTGACTCACTAGGTTTCATGCGAAATAGTTCATAGTCATGAAGTAGGATATTTAACCTTGACAATTTTAGTCCACTAGTTCCTTCATATGTTATGCATAGTTTATCTGATATCTCCTTCCCATAGTATAGGATGATACATGCATATAATCTTCATACTTTACAGCACAGAAAAAAATAGTTCAAGCATTTAGCATTTAACTGAGCTATTTATCTATCCTCATTTCTCTATTCATTAATTGGTAATTTAGATTTAATGCCATTAATCAAATAAGATGGTGCATAATAACCTTCTGGTACTAAAAACCACATGCAAAAATCAATAAATTGTATAAAGGTTGACATGCAAATTTTCTAGAAATTAAATAATATATTATCAAATAGTGGTGGATGGGTTATTGAATAACCCATTGCAGTATTTCCATTACCAAAAATGTGCCATTGATCTTTTCATGAAGATTTTAAAATCTAAATTACCCACTCTAATACCACTTGAAAGTTCAAGAAGGTTGTTAAATCGCATTGAACATGCCAAAGATGCACCAAGAGGGGGGTGAATTGATAATTTTAAAATTCCTAAGCAGGAATACTACTTTTTTGCTTCAGTTGCAAAAAAACTTAAAAACAAGATTCAGAGAGATTACTAAAAATAACATGCAGAAGATATTTATATAAAAGTTTTTTTATTAATTTTTTTTCTCACAAGAAAATATTTTTATAACAAAATGCTTTAAATTTAGTGCAGTTGATTGATAACATTGTAACCAATAAACTCAATTTGTAAAGAATAAAAATAGCAAGAAAATAAAATTGCAAAAAATAAAATAGCACACCAAAATTTTTTTATAGTGGTTCGGTCAATCTTGACCTACGTGCATTCCCCGGAGTCCTAGCTCCGGGTATTGCACTAACAAAAGGTCTTTTTTCTTTTACATCAAGGCAGAGAAGCCCTTACATACTCACTTAAACCAAACCTGATGTGGCAGAGTGCTAGAAGCTATGTTACCTACCCCGGTGATGGCAGCGAACCTTGAATCATTTTTTTCCCTCTTGGAATATGTAGAGATTTGTCTCCCTCCTAGATAAGGAAGAGTACTTTGAGTACTTTACTTAGAAACCTCTCTCCAAGATAGCTTTTAAGGGTTCACCAAGGTCACAAGAGGTGCAAGGGTATAGCTAGCTCGAAGAAACATAATGATATCCTCACACTCCTCCCTCATGCTCAAACTCATATTCTCCTTCCTCTCATACCCTAATTTTCTCTCAAAAGCACCTCTCTCTGAGTTCCTTCAACAGTCACACAATTCTCTCTTGTTTACCAAGTGATTCTAAAAATATTATTTATGCATTAGGCTTCAAGAAACCTTAAAAAGTCAAGTTGGATGTCTTTATTCATACAGTACAATTGGAATTCATAAAGTATGATTAGTTTAAAAACTAGACCTATCCCATATGATGCAAATATTCCTTCAAACGAATTGTTCAACTTTTTAAATATATCGTATAATATGATCCTAATTTTATCTTGGATGATATGTTTACTTTTTTATTTTATTTATAGAAGAGGATTACATGGATGATTGGAAATCATCTGTATCAGTCATCTCATACTGCTCTCATTGTATAGTATGGTTAATTGATTTCAAGTGGGTCATTCAATAAGATGTGAATATCATATATTATGATTAATTTAAAAATTATTATTTTTATTTTGTACTATATTTGGGATAACTAAATTTCATCTCTATCAATTGTACTGTACGATTAAGATTGTATAGTATGATCTACTATCATTAATGAAACCATGATTTGATTGAATAATCATAGCGATTAATTTAAGTAAGAATTCAAATTTTTATACAATATGAATCTCATCATACAATACGATTAGTTTAAAACTTAAAATTTTAATATCTTTCTTAATTTATCAGGCGACTAGGGATTGTAAAAAATTATATAGTATGATCTGGATCATATAATATAATTAGTTCACATAAACTAATTACTCAATTAGCCATTAAGCCCATTCTCTCCATAACTAATTATATAGTATGATTATAAGTTATGCAATATGATTAATACAAAAAATTTTAACTTCAAACAATATTATTAGTTTACATAAACTAATTATTCCCTCTTTATGTGTGTACAGTCACCCAATTGTATACACTCTTATGTGGCCAAACTCAAGAAATAAAAAATAAAGAAAAATAAAAGTATATACTCTTTTACTTGATGTTATATTCTACCCAGTCTTGAGCTTCTAGTAGCCTTGACCACTATATATTTTACATGCAATATTAATGCTCACAGACATAAAGAATATCTAAAATATTCTCTGAGAAAATAACAATTCAATCAAAAATATTTGCCATTATTAAAATCACAGACTAGAGATCCTGGATTGCAAGAAGAAGACTTAACCCTTCCATAAAAGATGTTGCTAAGAAAGGGGTTCTTAAACGACTTGATGATGGGATTATTTATCCTATTTCTTATAGGTCTTTGATAAGCCATATTCATTGGGTTCCTAAAGAGGGTGGTTTAACTATTATATCAAATGAACATAATGAACTTATACTTTTGAGAAGTGTCACTATGTGGACGATTTGCATAGATTTTTTGAAATTAAATAAGGCTACAAGAAAAGATATTTTACCCTTGTCTTTTCTTGATCAGATGCTAGATAGGTTGGTCGGGCATTCATTTTATTATTTTTTGGATGAATATTCAAGGTATCATTTGATTTTTATTGGACCTGAGGACCAAGATAAGACTACATTCACTAGTCCTTATGAAACTTTTGCTTTTAGGAGAATGGTTTTTGGACTTAGTAATGCTCCAACTTTTCAATTATGAATGATGTCAATTTTTTCAAACCTAATTGAGTAGGGTATTAAAATTTTCATAAATGATTTATTTATATTTGTAACTATATTTGATTATTATCTTGAGCATTTAATTTCTATTTTCAAAAGGTGTTTTGAAAACTATAAATTTTAAATTAGGAGAAGTGTCAACTCATGGTGACTGGAGGCATTATCTTAGGGCATAGAATTTCTAACGAAAAATTGAAAGTAAACATTACAAAAAATTTAGTTGTTAGAGAAATTTCCTCCCCATAATTCAGTTAAAGGAGTTAGAAGTTTTCATGGTCATGCAAGATTTTATAGGAGATTCATTATAGACTTCTCCATAATTTCTAAACCTTTATGTCATTTATTGGAGAAGGATGTTCCTTTTATATTTGGTTAAGTATCTATTTAAGCTTTTAATACTTTAAAAGAACATTTGAATATTGTTATTATTGCACCTAATTGGCCATTTCCTTTTATAGATTTGTGTGATGCCACTAACGTTGTTGTGGATGTTGTTTTAGGAGAAAACTAAGATAAGAAATTCCATGTCATATATTATGCTCACAAAACTTTAAATTTTGTGCAATATAATTACACAACTTCAAAAAAAGAACTTTTAGCCACTGTCAATGCTTTTGACAAGTTTAGATCATATTTGATTGGTACCAAAGTAATTTATTATAAGAATCATTCTGCTACCAAAGATTTTATGACAAAGAAAGACACTAAACCTAGATTTGTTAGATGGATTATTTCATTAGAAGAATTTGATGTAAAAATTTTGGATAAAAAATGGATTGAAAATCAAATTACTTCTAATTTTTATAGAATCTCTATTGAAAAGCATGCATCAACTGAGTGTGAAAGTAATGAATATTTTTTTGATGAATAATTGTTTGATACACATATGAACAAACTTCCTTCGTATGCTGACACTATTAATTTCATCGTTTGTGGTATACTTCCAAATGATTTATTGGTAATTCAAAAGAGGAAATTTTTACATGATACCAAGTATTATTTTTGGGATAAACATTATTTATTTAATTTTTGAAATAATCAAATTATTAAAAGATGCATCCTTGAGGAACAAATAAAGACAACTATTAGGGAAAGTCATTATTCTCATTATGGAGGATATTTTAGAGGTTTTAAAACTACTTCTAAATCCTTCAATCTATATTTTTTGGCCTACTCTATTTAATGGGGTAAATTAATATATTAGGAAATGTGATCAATGTTAAAGAGTGGGAACTATTTCAAAACAAAAAATTCTTTGAACCATATATATATATATATATATATATAATCTATTTTAGCACCAAATCATTTAGCCAATTCATCTCGAGTATGACATCAAAATTCAATCAAAGGCACCAAAATAAGCTTATATTCTAACTTCTTGTCCAATATTTTAATTCATATCCACATATATAATTTGTAATCATGTTATCTCTATTTGATAAAATGATGTATATACTAGCACACAATATAGTATGTAGCATATTCAAAGATTTAAGGAATTTTATAGCAATAAAAGAAAGATTGTATTATAAATATTTTTTTGTTTGAAATATTTTAAAATTAAAGTGATACTTTTTACCACATCTGTTGAATAATGTCTCTTACTCATTTAATAAATGTACGTTTAACTAATTAAGTGATACCTTTCTATGAATTGTTAATTTTGGCTAACTAACTTAGGAGATGTGGTTCTAACAAGTTCTACTAATAAATCCCTCATTATACGTTATTATGGAAATTTTTTTATTAGTCTCTAATTTTCATGTCATAAGATATAATGGAAGAACTAAAATGTTAAACCTGGATTTTTGAACCACTATATAACACACAAACAGAGCCATCTAGTAATCCAAAATAGTTTAAATTACAAGAGATCATTCAGTATTTTATTATCAAAAGAATGATTTACAAATAATCAATATAATTATGTTCTATGCATCATAATTACTTTGGATCTCAAAAATATCTTAATAGAAAAACTTCTAATAGATCTACTCTTCTTAACTACTCTACTGGGTCCTTTCATTTTCTAGAAATATTATTAGTTAACAAATTAAGTATTTACAACTTAGTAGGAAAACCAAAGTCCTATTATAGAATTTAGTACACATTTAAAATTCATAAATAAAAGGTTTAGGTATTAAAATTTTCTGAACATGAAATAACTATTATTTTTTAATAAACATATAAAAATTCTATTTTCCATATAAGCCTTTCATGTACTACTATACGAATTTTAGAATATATTGGCTACAAGAATATAACAAAATATGAAATTCCATTAATGCTTTCATATAAACATTCCCTCCTATTTAAACTCTTTTATTTACCAGAATCTTCTTTATATAAAATTTATTTTATTTAACTTAATATGCAATTATGTTCATTGTGATATACATGTCTCAATACATGCTTATAACTCCACACTCACTTATACCTTACACAGTGAACCTCCATTAGGTGATGAAAATCATTCCAAATCTGCTTATAACTTCACATCCACTTATATCTTCCTTTGACATCTTTTAACTGCATAGAGTAGATGGAGTCAAAAATAACCTCCCATATTCGTCCAAGATAAATTGGGTTAGAGTTAAAAAAAAAGAACAAAAAGTGAGGCCTATATAAAAAAAAATTGCAATGCACTTTCTATATCAAAATATATGCCATATGATCATAAATGCATATGCATAACTTTATAAAATTAACATGTAAAGAAGGTATACCACATTACAAAGAATGATTCATAGTGCAACATATTCCTATTTTTCAACTTTTACCATTTAGAAAATAATTTATGAATTAACTTTAAAACATCCTTTTAACACTTTGAGGGGATTTAGGATAAAGCATTCTAAAAAATATTAGTGAAAATTTTATTATACTCGTTAAAATACAATTTTACTCTTTATCCTTTCATAGAAATATCAAATTTGAAACAAAAAAAATCATATTGAGAGCCTACTTAAAGTATAACAATTCTCTTAACTGGCCTGATGGACAAGCAGCGCTCCTTGGCCTCCATATTTTTCTATCCTCTTCTCTTCTTCCTTCTGCAACAAATTGTTGGATGATGAAGGTGGTGAAGTTTACCTTGACATTTAGGCACATAGTGCCATGACATCTAGTACTTTGATTTTATATTCCTCATAACTCTTCTAAATGAAGAGCTTAACACCACGAGGCTTCCTTAGTTCTAATTATAATATGTATAGGGCAATGTCGCAACACCACCACTATTAGCACCATAACACTCCTAAGAGCACTTGACCTCTATATTTTCTCTTCTTCTCCATTTCATTTCTAAATTCATTTATATTTAAATTTGATCATAAAGAGTAAACAAAAAAAAAAACAAAGATAAGTTAGAATTCGTACCATATTAAGTCCAATCAACCAAGTTCTAAAAGTATAAATATTACACTAACTCTAGATTTTGAATAAAATCTCCATTCTTATCCTCTAAGTGGGCTTTCTCTAATCTTATGCCTCATTTAAGGGCTATTTGGTTTGAATTAAAAAAATTGCAAAATATTCCTAATGTAGAGTTTTTAGAATATTGGTGTTTGGTTTGAAGTAAAAATAATGTAGAGTAAAATTGACACTTCAGTTTAATTTTGGTTTATTTGAAAAATGTTAGAATTGGCTGATTTTTAAATACACCATAAATTCTCTTTTATAGTCATTATTGTCGTTGGCCACCATTAACACCATAGATGTTGTCGTCTATTGCCCCCACCTACCATTATCCACCGACCACTATCATCAACACCATTGTGAGCCCACCAAATGAGAACTTAACCATATTTAAAATATTGAATTGTATTCATTAGAAATTTTCATGAAAACTTCTCCCCATAAAATGCATAAGATTCAATCACTTTTAACGAATTATTACATTTCTTATTGCTTCTATAGGTTATAATGTAGACTTCTTTACATATGAACTTCCTCCTTAAGATATCTCTCCTCCCATCCTTCTAACACTAACTTCCCATATGTGAAGTTTTCTAGTTAAATCAATCTTAATCAATTTATCTCTCTCTACTTCCTCAAAAAATTATTTACTTATGAAGGGTAATAAGTGTTATCTAATATTATTTATCAATTTTTTATATCTATGATATTTTTTAAGTGTATTAACTATTTGTGGAGAGTATCTTATTAAAGCTATGAATTAAAATTCTAACTTCATTACTGATCTTCCTCCCTACACCAATCTTATTAATGTCTCTCTATTAGTTGTCTTGTACATGGAAACCATTTTTTAAATACATATGTAAACTCATTCCATGAAAATATTAAGTTTAAAATTCCTTAAAATTTCTCTCCTTGTTGACCTGACCATCACCTTTTTTCCACTCCTAAAAAAATATAGTAAAAAAATTTATATCCACTAGCATTTCTTTCTATCAAATATCTTCTCAATTATAATTAACATATCTTTAACTACAGTTAGGTCTACCTTACCCTTAAATATAGGTTATTTCATCCTTTGAAATAACTTTAAATGTTTACTAATCTCTTCATCTCTATTAACACTCATTCTACTCCATAACTTCTCTAATAACTAAGTTACCATAGTAGTAAATTAAATTATTAAGTCTGATAATATTACTTATATACTTTTTTGCACCAAAAGTCCATCAATTTCAAATCTATTTTTATTACCTTACTTAGCTTGCATTATTTCTTGTCCTTGAACTTTAACCATTAAAAAGTTTTATTTTTCACTTACCATATAGTCCAACACCTACAAAATAAACATATTTATAGCATATGCATATAATTATTAACATAATTAAAATTATATAATAAATCATTGTATGATATGCATAAAATAATACTAACCTTATATTTTACTCATCTTAAATTTGAAATCATCATATGGCTCTATATTATGTTAAATATAATTACCCTAATAACTCTTTTAGTCATACCATGACCTATACAATTCATATACTATAATATATTACACAAAACAAGGGTGTCATTAAGGGAGGAATGCATAATTCATCATAGCATATATACTTATATCATCATTTGGATTAAAATTGTTTTCTCTCATATTTAATATTATGAATTTATATATATATATATATATATATATATAATAAAATAAGTCTCATACAACGTTATTCCTTATTCTAGCTAACAAGGGAATAAAAATATATGTGTACTCAATATGGTTCCAATATTTCCCTAAAACTCGTAGAAATAAAAATTTAATGTGAGGTGAATTATGATACCTTATTTTTCCTTTCTTATTAGAAAACCCACATGTCAAGAAAATTTTAAATTTTATTGTGCCTATATAGTAATACTGATCAACTAAATTAGAATATAAGGTAAATAATTCAATCCTTGTGAGGTGGAATGGAATGCTTGATTAAATAGGAGCCCTTAATAGTTTAATAAATGATAATTAAAAATTGTGTACTATTTTAATTATTTGAATTTCAATAAAAAATGTTTTGTTTTAGTTTTATTTGTACAAGAATAATGCAAGAAAAAGCAAAAAAATTACAACTTTTCGATAGCACCACAGTGTCATCAAGTATAACACCACAACACTCGCTTGTTCAACACATGAGTGCCAATTTAAACATGGTAGCATCAACCTTCTCTATTTATAAGAACGAAAGTGTCATAAATGCTAGTGACATAGCACATCACAATGATGTTTCTCCTAAAACAACCATTATAACATTGGTTGTCTCAAGATGATTCATGCAAGAGCGCCAACATCTCAAACAGTGTAGCACTGAAATTTTGTTCCAAGCGCCGCAGCGCTCATTTTTTTTTACATGGTGGTAGAGAAGTTATAACTTCTAAGAGCTATATTTATTCTATTAGTAATAATGTAATGCCATCCACCTCCACAACAGAGCCAACATTATAAAGTTAAGGCACTAGTTCATTTTTCATCACTACTGTACCACCTTATCCAATGTTGCAACGCTAGAGTATGATCATGAACTTGCTATAAATAATTTTAAATTATATTATTTTGAGATTTTAGTCAATTAAGTAAAAAATTTATATTTTTCAGAGTGATTCTTTAGTGCACCCTTATAGTAAAGTCTATGGGAGGCTAGCAAAGTGCAAGATACATTCTCTGGGAGATCTTAGCTTCTATTTTTATAAGAAAATCTATAAGTGGTTTAAGAAAGAGTGTAGATATGATTTTTTGGCCCTTCATGGTGATAAAATTCTTACTACTTCTTTTGTACTGTGTTCTTCTACGAATAAAATGAATATGAGTATGCATTTTCTTCAATATATTGCTAATTCTCTTATATTGGGCTAATAATGTTAAGCACATATTAAGTACTAATATAAACTATTCTTTTAATAAAATTAGAAATATTTTTAACATCTCTCATTCTTTATTTGATGCATGCAATTACCATGTGTGTAGTTAAAACTTAGTATGATGTTTAGCCTTGATGGAGAAAAGTTGGAATAATTAAGAATATTAAAATAGAATTCCAACATGACTAATATAGGATGTATGAATATTCTAGGTTCTATGAAGATAATAAAATAATAACAAGACTAGGAATCTTTTTTTCACCCCTATAAGCTCGATAGAAAGGGATACACATGCTCTGATCCACATCTATAATTAAGGGTCACATTAGAAAAGCAATATAATTTCATTATATCAGTCCAAAACATATTATCTTAGTAGTATCAACTCTTTCTATTTATATTTTCATTCAGTGCTAGGAACTCAAAAATATTATTTTTCATTTCAGTAGAATAAATTCATGTAATTAGAGAAAGCAATAGTAGCTTTATTACAATTTTGCAGAACACTTTTTCATTAGTTCAATACTCTACTCTATAACTTTATTACTTTATTCAGCACAAATTATGTAAATCAACGGACTATTATAAATTTAATATTAAGAAAAACCTAACTATATTTCAAGTTTAGTGAGTTTTCTATTAGCAAACCATTAACCTCACACCATCTCACATCAAGTTTTTTGCGCCTTTATTGGGGAAATAATGTTTATTTTGCAATTTAAACTATATTATTGAAATAACTGCATATTTTTACTTACATATATCTTATATCTTTGTTATGTTTGCTAAACATTTTGAAAAAGCTAAAAGAAAATATATTTGATTTTTTTTTATGATTTTAGTCGTTATAACTTTATTGTATCCTTGGTAGATATAGTATAGATCCCTTATTATTTGATCAAGAAAAAGAAAGGACCCTTATAAAAATTCAAAAACTAAAAAGATTTTAAAAATCATTGACCCAATACATGATCAAGTTCGTGCTAAATCCATTAGGGTGTATGTTAATCCTGTAGTAGAAGGAATCCATTAGAGTAATAATAGACCTACTATTCATAATAAGAATTTTGAATTTAAATTAGTCATAATCCAAATTGTTCAAAATTCTTAGTTACTGAGGAACTTCTATTGAAGATCCTAACTTGTATTTAGATAGTTTCTTAAAAAATTGTATGACTTTTAAGTATAATGATGTTAGAGATGATATCATTAGACTTAGATTTTTCCCATTTTCTCTAAGGAATAAGGCTAAGAAGTAGTTAAATTATTTTTCCCCCAAGCTCTATAACCATTTGAAATGAGTTGACACATAAATTTCTAGCTAAATATTTCTCACCTTCAAACATTACTAAACTTAGAATCTTTTGCCCAGTTTGAAGGATAATCAATTTATAAAAGTTGGGAGATTAAAAAAAATGCTTAAGAAAGGTCCTAAACATGCTTTTTTTTTCTAAAAAAACCTCAAGAAAGGGAAATATTATTCTCTATAGTTAATGCTCTTGATTACCTATATAGTCAATATAAAAATTATAATTAAAAATTTTATAAAATTCAGATAATAGGAGTGTCAGCATCGTAAACGTCGCAATGCCAAAATTTTACTTCAAGTGCCACTTCACTCATTTTTGATGGCATCATCGAGGATCAATTATAAGTTCTAAGAACTATGCTGATTTAGTGAAAAGATACGCCAATTCTTATAGTAATCATGTCACATAATCCAACACCACAATAAATCTAACATTGCAATATTTTGGTACTAGTTCATTTTTTACCGTCATAGTGCCACCTTATCCACTACCACTCCCTTGAGCCTGATCCTATACCTACAATAAATAATTTTTAATTTTATTATTTTGAGAGTTCAATTACCTGAGAAAAAAAAATTATATTTTCCAATGCATTTCTTTAATGCCCCCTTAGAGGAAAGTCAAATGGAGGCTAGGGAAGTGCAAGATACATTCTCTGGGAGATCTATGCCTTTGATTGTATAAGAAACTCTGTAAGTGGTGGAAGCAATGTAGAGAAGATCTTTCATGTTGCAAATTTGGACCCAAGTCTTGTGATTTTGATGATAACAAATATTATTAGATTCCTTACTATGTTATCTCATGTTAATTGCTATTATTGCATATATGTTTTCTTTCTTATGCGCTAGTATTTCAAGTCCACCATACACTGTGCAAAATCGATCATGTCAAAATTGGGTAGAATAGGGTTAAAATGTTTGGAAAAGTCTATAATTTTGCCTTTAGTTTTTTCTTCATTTCATGAGTCAATTATGTATTTGGTGGATACAAAGCTTGGTTACAAAGCACACAAAACACTCAAGGGAGAGAATTAGTGAAGAAATCAAAAGTTGGATTCTCTAACTATACTATATGATCAATATCATATTGTACGAAGTAATGAGAAAATTAGTAAAATTGTTAATTATGAAAATTAATGTATTCTAAACTAATCGTACTGCACGATATATATCATATAAGATTATCAATTGAATTCAGGATCCAAGTCACCTATCATAATTCAGGTAATATTTTGGATATTCAAATTTTATATGATAGGTATCGTATTGTATGATGTAATCAAATCTTGCCTAAATTAATCTTATAATTAGGGAAAGAGATTTGGTTAAATTATACAATCAGAGAGCACTAGATGATTGGGGCCAATCATACTGTAATACTTGATTCCTACATGGGATAATAATTTATCAAAATCAATCATAAATGATGAAAAACCAAGTTATTTTAACTAATTATACTGGATGACCCTTCATATCATACTGGATAATATATATAATACAATGATCTGATCGTACAACATTTTATATAAATTAATATGATCGTATAGTAATAACAGGGTAATTTAAACTTATCATACTATATGATCTTGGATTATATTATATGATTAGTATCAATAGAATTGAATTTTAGGGCTTTTTATGAGGCCTTGCATTTAATCTCTTTCAATAAACTATTGCAAACTTGGATTCAACAATTACAATTTTGATAATAGCAAAAATTTCTATCATTTTTGCTTCTCTACTAGTGCCCTGCCTACTAACGTTTTAGGTCCATAATGTCAATTACAAATCAAGCCAGCTTAAGATTAGATAGATTAGGACTAAGTCAGCCTGTAAGTGTACTTTAAATATTTTTACATTTTATTGTGTCAAATGTAATAATTTTGGATTTGATGCTAAGTAACCTTGCACATACACACTCAGGGGTAGAAATTCTATTTGTTTTAGAGTTTTTTGTTTTTGATTATATCATCCGGGATGATCTAAAATTGTCATGGATGATCAGTTAAAAATAGAAACCCCAATTAAGGCTCATATGTTAAGACAGTCGAATTAAGCAAATCATCATGGATGATAATTATATTATCCTGGATGATAAGCTCAAATCAGAAAGAATCAACTGCCAAACTCTATTAGATATGATATTACTTTTAGAAATCATACAGGATGATCATATATCATCCTGGACAATTCATTACAATCATTCCTAAATTAGTCAGGTGGTTAAGAAAAGTAATTAAGGTTTGATTGATCGATCATATCATCCTAGACAATTGCAGGATTATCCTGGATGATCAATTAGAAAAACCATAGTATTCTCTTGGATCACCTGGACGACTAGAATGATGTGTTGGATGAAAATCCCTAATTTTGAACAAATCATATGGTACAATTTAAGAATCATACTGGACAATACATTATATTTCTTCAACGTCTAACATATATGACCAGAATGATGTGTTGGATGATATGTATGGTTTTAAACTAATCGTACAGGATGATGGTCATATCATCCTAGAGAATGTGAATAAATAAGGCTTCTAATCATCAATCCCTCCTAGATCATCCTGGCTTGAAGGGTTGAAAATACATTGATCGTATAAGACAATATGTCAATTATCCTGGATGATCTTTGATGATAAGTTGCAAATTAGGGAAAATTTTAAGCCATTCTTTATAAGATATCTTATTAATTTAAGGTGAGATCTTTTATTTCTTTCCTGACCTGAGAGAGCCAAAAGAAGAAGAGGGAGAGCTTGGGAGAGAGAGAGAGAGAGAGAGATCTTGTGAGGGAGAGTTTATGAGGGGTTCATAAAGGTTGCTCCAAGCAAGGATCCGAGCCATCTTCTCCAGTCATCATTCTTGGTTCCATGGAGGTTCTAGGGAGGTCTTCTTCAGTGATCGATCAAGGTTCTCTACATACTTCAGGAGGAAGCAAAATGAGGTCATGTTCTCTGCCTCACCAGGGTTGGTGAAAAGGAGTTTATAAAGGCTACTCCACCTTGTTGTGGGAGCAAAAGGAGAGTCACTATATTTTAGTGCAATACCTGGAGGAGAGGCTTTGGGGAGTAGACGTAGGTCAAGTTGACTGAACCACTATAAAATTTGGTGTGCCCTTTCTTATAACATTTAAGTATTTTAATTTATGCACTTTCTTTTCATGTGAATGATTGTATGATTTGATGTTTTAAAATATTTTAAAAAGATCATGCTTTTTGTTTACAAATTTTTAAAACTACTAATTCACCCCCCCCCCCCCTAGATAGCCTCGGGCTAGTTCATAAGGGATAACCCTAATAAACTTTCAAGTGGTATCAGAGCGGGATTCAAAAAATCTAGTTTTTTAAAACTTTTGAATTTTGATCTAAGGCTAACTTTAGTAATAAATATACTGTAGAAGGTTATTCAATCACTAGGCCATCCTTTTTTGATAATATATCTTCTGATTTTGGGAAAACTCGCATGTCCATATTTTCACAATCTATAGATTATCATATGTGGATGCTTATTAAGGATGGATATTCTACACTAACACATGAAATCAATGGAATGAAAATTGAACTTCCATTTACTGAATGGACTTTTGATGAAATGGATCTAGTATAACTTAATGCTAAATATTTAATATGTTTTTTTCTGTGCACTGAAATCTAAAGATTACACGTGTGTCTCAACTTGTGCTGATGGTAAAGAAATATGTGATAGATTGTGTATTACTTATGAAGGAACAAGTGAAGTTAAGAAATATATGTTAAATATTTTACTTCATGACTAGGAACTTTTTTGCATGAAACCTAGTGAGTCAATATCTGAAGTATATATTAGTTTAACACAAATTGTCACCTCCATGTATGACTTAGGAAGAGAGCTCACTAACTATGAGAAAATTAATAAAATTTTGAGATGTTTACCTTCTTCCTTTAATGCTATGATAATTGTTATCACTGAATCCAAGGATTTGAATACTTATTATAAAAATAACTTACTTGGATTATTCATTACTTACAAGTAAGGAGTGAACCAAATACAACTTGATGTAGGTGAGAAAAAGAAGGAGAAAACTATGGCGCTAAAGGTTAATGATATGTATACTGATTATTCTAGGTTTGAAAGTGTTGATGTTTCCTTAATAACTAGGCAATTCAAAACCTTTCTAAGGAAGAAACAAAAGCACCATCAGAAGTGGAACAAAGGTAATAGTAGCAATAATTTTAAAGGTTCTTCTGATGTGATTTTTCTTTAATATAAGAAGTCAGGATATATAAAAGCTGATTGTCCTACACTCAAGACTGACCCAAATAAGGAGAAGGGTAAGGAAAAACACAATTTCATGAATGATAAGAAGTTCATTCAAAAGGCTTTCTAGGCAGACTCTACATCAAACTTTTCAGAGACTGAAACTAAAGAGGAGACTAAAAACTTGCATTTAATGGCAGATTAACATCTTGTTCACTCTGACTAAGATACGGTATGTGAACTAACCTACAATCAATTACTTGATGTTACTGAAAAAATATATTCATCAAATAGAAAACTTAAGAAATCACATGCTAGCCTAAAATTGTAATTTTGAAACTTACAAAAAGAGTATGAAGTTTTGCTTAAAGATCACTCTCCCCTTGATAGAAATCACACAAAACTTTTGGATGAGTTTGGTGAATTAATCAAATAGTATAAAGTATTGAAATTATCCCAGACTAAACTTAAAAATGATTTTAAAACACTTATGGATGAATCTGAGAGTAGGGAGCACTATTTAAAGGTTGATAATGTTGATTTAGAAAGTGATAACTCATTTTTTAAAGATAAATTGAAAGTACTTGAGGAAAATAGGATTCCTCCCACACCTGAACAATTTTTCAATCAAGATCCAAAGCCAAAAGTTTGAAACCTAGGAAGATGCACTATAACCCGAATAGATTAGTAAACCCTTTTCTTGGTGTTAGATATTTTTCATGTTGCATGCTAGGACACATCTCCCACACTTGCATTATTCATTGTCATACACATTGGGTGTGGAGACCCAAATTACATGATTTCTAGCATAACACAAACGCATTAGAGATGCCAATCAATTTATTTTACTGGAGGCTAGGGTCTAGGCAAGGTCACTCTTGGAGACAACCCTACTAGGAAAGTGGTGGGTGCAGGTATAATCAAAAACTCCAAGAACCTTTTGATTATAAATGTTTTACTTATTAATGGCTTGAAAAATAACTTTCTCAGCATCAGTCGTTTTGCGATTAAGGCTTTATCATAAATTTTTTATCAAACATATGCATCATGAGCTTGAATAATAACACTACTTTGGAGGGAAAAAGGATCAATAATATTTACATGCTTGATTTAAATAACAGTGAATGTGCTGCTTCATTTTGCTTAAAAATTGTTGCTGATGAGTCATGGTTGTGGCAGAGGAAGTTTTGTCATACCAGCATGAAAATCCATAGGGGAGTAACTTAAAGGATCTAGTTAGAGGTATCCTTAAGCTTAAGTTTATTAAGGACCACCTATGTGATGCTTGCCGACTAAGGAAACAAGTCCAATCCTCTTTTTATTCTATTAAGGACATTAGTACCTCTAAACCTTTAGAAGTCCTTCACATGGAATTGTTTGGACCCATTAGCACTTCTATCTTAGGGGGAAAAGTCTATGGATTTATGATTATCGATGACTATTTAAGGTTCACTTGGATTAGATTTCTATCATATAAAAGTGAGTCTTTTGATGAATTTAAATCCTTCTCCACTTGGATTCAGAAAAAGCTAGGTTGTGAGATATTGACCATTCATAGTGACCATGGAGGAGAGTTTAAAAATGGATATTTGGAACTTTTTATGAGGATCAAGGGATTAGTCACAACTTCTTAACTCCTAGGACCCCTTAGCAGAATGGGATAGCTGAAAAGAATAACAGGACCTTAGTTAAAGCTGCTAGAGCCATACTTTTTAAGTATTCACTTCCAAAATACTTTTGGGTTGAAGCGGTAAACACAGCTTGTTATGTGTTAAATAGGGTGAATGTTAAATCCAAACTCAATAAGATACCCTATGAGATCATCAAGGGTAGGACATATAACCTTTCATACCTCCATATCTTTTGATATAAGGTTTTTCATTCTTAATAATGAAAAAACATTCTTAGGAAAATTTGACCCAAAATCTTATAAAGGTTTGTTCTTATGATATTCAAGTGTGGGGAAATCCTTTAGAGTGTTTAACAAGAGGACATTGGTGGTAGAGGAGACTACTCATGTAGTATTTAATAAATCTAGTTTTAAGAACTCTAGAGCTGAGGAAGAAGATGAAATAGGAGAGATTACCCAAGGAATATAAACTATAAATCTTGAGAAAAGGGTAGAGACTCAAAACACAGATGTAGTAGGTAAGATTACCCAAGGAGTAGATCCTACAAATATGGAGGAAAGTGCAGAACCTAAACACACTTTTACTAGAGATTGGAGATATTCTTCGAATCATCCTAAAGAACTAATCATAAGAGACTCTTATAAAGGTGTTATAACTAAACATGGACTTAGGAAGGAAGTAAAACACTATGCCTTTATCTTGATGACTAAACCCACCAATATCAATCAAGCCTTTACTGTGAATTTTAAATCTTAGCTATGCAAGAAGAACTTAACCAATTTACGAGGAATGATATTTTGGATTTAGTAGAAAGACATAAGAATTAAAGTGTACTAGGAACCAAATGGGTCTTTAAGAATGAAATGAATGATTTTGGTGTGGTGGTTAGAAATAAGGAAATATTGCTGGCTAAGGGATTGATTTTAAGGAGGCCTTTACCCCTGTAGCTAGATTGGAAGCCATTAGAGTGCTACTAGTATTTGCCTATTATAAAGGATTTAAGCATTTTTAAATGAATGTCAAGAGTGACTTTTTAAATGGGGTAATAAAAGAAGATGTGTTTGTAGAGAAATCCCCAGGATTTGAGAGTTCCCAATTTTTAAATATTGTTTACAAATTAAAAAAAAAGCCTTATATGGATTAAAATAAGCACTCAGAGCTTGGTATGAGAGGCTTAGCACATTCCTACTAGAGAGGGAGTTTGTTAAGGGGAGCATCGACACCACCCTTTCTAAAGGAATATAGGAGATAAGCTACTCATTGTTTAGATTTATATTGATGATATACTTTTTGGATCTTCTAATAAAAAGTTATGTGATGATTTTTCTAAAATAATGAGTAAAGTAATTGAGATGAGTATGATGGGAGAATTAGCCTACTTTTTGGGATTTAGCATATGACAAATTGATGAGGGAACATTTCTTAATCAATCAAAGTACATTAATGACATCTTGAATAAATATAAAATGAATAAAGCCAAGCTAATAAACACCCCCATGAGCTCCAGTGTCTAGTTAGATAAGGAATCAAATGGAAAATCTATTGATAAAAAAAGTATAGAAGAATGATTGAATCTAGGGAGTGGATGTAGTTCAAGTTGATCGAACTACTGTAAAATCTAGTGTGCTCTTTCTTATTATATTTTTGCATTTTAATTTCCATAATTTACTTTCATGTGGATGATCGTATGATTTGATGTTTTAAAATATTTCTAAAAGATCATGATTTTTGTTTAAGAATTTCTTAAAACTACCAATTCACCCCCATATCTTTGTTAACCTCAGGCTAGTTCATAAGGTCTTAACAACCTTAACTAACTTTCATAAACTTGTCTTAAGTCTTTGGCTACTAAGTGTTCTTGAGATAAAGCTTGGAGAAGAAGATCTTGGAGAGCTTGGAGAAGAAGATCTTGGATAGCTTTGAGAATAAGAAAAGGAGAGCTTTTGTGTGAGAGAGAAGCAGTGTGAGAGGTTCACATGGATGCTCCAAGAAAGTGTTTTTCCTTGTTCCTCCAAGTGTTTGAATAGATTTCATGGGTGGCTCTAGGAAGAAGTTGTTCATCTTAAGGATGTGGTACTCTACCATCACTAGGATGGTGAGAAAGGAGTTCGTGATTCTTTACCTTTACAAGGAGGGTGAGAAAGGAGTTTTTGTTCCCTATCATCAGGAGAGTGATAAAGGAGTTTGAGGTTTTCTTCCTTCTATAGGAGGCAGAAAAAGAATGAAGGTGTGTTGCCATCACAAGGAGGGTGACAAAGCTTCTAGTTCTCCGTCGCACCTAGTTAGTGGAAGTGAGTTGAGTAACATCGTCTCTGTCTTGTTGTGGGGGAAAAATGAGAGACACTATAATGATAGTGCAATACTCATAATAAAGGCCTCTGTAGAGTGAACATAGATCATTGTTTGACCGAACCACGATAAATCTCTAGTTTGCTTATTCTATTTTTTTACTTTTGTATTTTATTTTTTGCACTTTATTTTTAAGATAACTACTTGGAAAATTTTGTGATTAATACTTTATTCTATTTATTAAAATATCATCAACGTTAGTTTAATATTTGATAAACTTATTCTCTTGTGCATCAAGTAAAAGTTATTATTTTTAATAAGTGAAAAATCCAAACATATCATTTTTTTTTTGTTGAAGTAAGCAATTTTTTAAATTTACCAATTCACGCCCCTCTTAGTGTGCATAGGGACAAGTTCACTTAGGCTTAACATCATTATCAAACTTTCAATTTGTATCATAGATGTAATAAAAAATGGTGTTTTAAAAAACTTAGAGCAAAATAATTCATGACATATTTCAGAAAAAGGAACACCATGAAAGGATACTCTATTACTCATCCACCTTTATTTGATGATATACCATTTAACTTTTAGATAATTTGTATGTCTGCCTTTTTATAATTTATTGATTTTTGCATGTGGTTCTTAGTGCAAGAAGGTTACACTATACCATCTCATTTCATTGTTGGCATTAAAGCAGAAGTATTGTTCAATGAATGGAGCAATGAGGATAGGGACTTAGCTCAATTCAATGCAAAATATTTAAACTATTTTTTATGATTTGAAATATGAGGACTATTTGTGAGTATCTACCTATACTATGAGGAAATAAATATGGGATAGATTGTGTATTATATATAAGGAAACTAGTGAAGTAAAAGAGTTTAGACTAAATATCTTACTACATGATTATGAACTCTTTCACATGAAACCTAGTAAGTCAATATCAGAAATATACACTAGGTTCACACAACTAGTGAAATCCCTACATACATTGGGTAGAAAAATCTCTATTTCTAAAAAAGTAAATAAAATTTTATGTTTCCTACCAAGTGCGTATGATGCTAAAGTTACTGCGACCACAAAATCAAAAGATTTAAATGCTTATTCTATTAGTAAGTTTCATGGATCACTCATTTCCACCAACCAAGGTGTGAGCCAAAGACTAAGGGATGCATGTGATAAGAAGAAAGAGAAGACTGTGGCACTGAAAGCAAATGAGTTAAAAGGTGACAACTCTATAGATAAAGGAGAGGATGATATAACATTGATAACACATCAATTTAAGAGTTTCCTTAAAAGAAAACAAAAGTTTCTTTAGCAATGGAACAGAGGTTAGTCAAATAAAAAATTTAAGGAGTCATCTGATATTATTTATTTTGAATGCAAGAAGTTAGGGCACTTGAGGATGGATTGCCCCAACCTAAAATCTCACCCAATCAATGATAATGCTAAAGAGAAGGCGATGTCTAAAAAAGTCAAGAAATGAACATAGAAGATATTTTGGGCTGATCAGCTTCAAATTCATCAAAAATAGAAATAGAAAAGGAGGTAACCAATTTGTTTCTTATGACAAACAATAGTCTTGATCATTCAAATCAAGTAAAGACAACAAGTTATTTGAAGTTAAAAAAAAAAAAGTCACAACACATATTGGAATATCAAGAAAAAGTATGCAACTCTAAATTTTGATTTCTCAAAATTGCAAAAAGAACATGATTGTCTTATAATAGATCATTATATATTAAATAAGGATTATTTTTCTTTACTTGATGAATGTGATGCACTAAACAAGAAGCATATTGATCTAACTAATGCATATGAATCCTTGAAGAAAAAGCATGTTGAATTATAAAATACATTAAAGGAATTAAAAACACTTGCTGGTGATTTAGATAGTGGTAAGCATGCTTTGAAATTAGAAGTAGCACATCTTGAGAGTGTAAATGAATTCCTAAAAACAAAAGTAAATGCACTTCAAAATAATAAACCATCACCTACTTTGGAATAATGACACAACACAGAATGCATCATTTAACCCTAAGAAGAGGCCCCATAACCCACATAGATTAATGAATCCTTTTCCTAGTGTTATGTGTTACTCTTGTGGAATGCTATGTCACATAGCTCGCACTTAAACTCTCCACCATAAGACACATCTAGTGTGGAGGCCAAAACTACTTGCATCATAACATAGCATGCAAATATCTCATTCATTAATACATAAGGTTGAACCCAAACTCACTTTGGCTTCCAAATTAAATGCTTGAATGACTTTGTAAGGATGTCTCACAAAAGGCCTAGTAAAATTATGTAGTACCTGGATAGCGGATGCTCAAGGCACATGACTTGAGACATAAAACAATTCAATACGCTGGAGGTTAGGGCAAGAGGCAAGGTAACACTTGGAGATAATACAAGTAGAAAGGTTATAGGCACATGTGTGATTGGTAGTTCTAAAATTTTCATTATTAAAAATACTTTATTAGTATATGACTTGAAACATAATTTACTTAGTATTAGAAAACAATGTGATATAGGCTTTCACATTAAATTTGTATCTACTAGTTGTGTGATTAGTTTAAACGAAAATAATATTTTAGAAGGAAAAAAAATTAATAATGTTTACATGCTTGATTTGAACTGTATTGAATCCACTAATTCTCTTTGTTTAAAAATAATTGCTGATGAATCTGGACTATGGCATAGGAGACTAAGCCATACAAGCATGAAAAATCTTAAAAAGACTACCCAAAAGGATCTACTTACAGGCATACCAAAACTAGACTTCTCTAAGGACCATCTTTATGATGCTTGTCAACTATAAAAACAATTCAAAACTTACTTCCACTCAATTAAGGATATTACCACCAGTAAACCCATAGAAGTCCTTCAGATGGATTTGTTTGGACTGGTTAGCAATGCTAGCTTAGGTGGAAAAATATTTGGATATGTGATTATTGATGATTACTCGAGGTTCACTTATATTAGATTTCTATCACATAACAATGAAATGTTTGAGGAAATTAGGACATTCTCCACATGGATCTAGAAAAAATTAGGCTATAAAATTCTAACCTTTCGTAATAATTATGGTGAGGAATTTGAAAATGATAAATTTGAATCATATTATAAGGGACTTGGTATAGAACACAGTTATTTATCTCCTATAACCTCTCCACATAATGGAATTATTTAAAGAAAGAATAGGACCCTGGTAGAAGCTTATAGAGCCATACTAGTTGAATACTCACTTCCTAAAAATTTCTAGATATAAGCAGTGAACACTACTTGCTATATTCTCAATAGGATTAATATTAGATCCAATCTAAATAAGACACCTTATGAGTTACTTAAAGGAAGAACGTTAAATCTCTCTCACCTTCTTGATTGTTGATGTAAGGTGTTTATTATAAACAATGGAAAATCTCCTTTAGGTAAATTTAATACTAAATATAATGAAGCAGTTTTCCTACGATACTCAAATATTGGTAAATCCTATAGAGTGTTCAATCAGAGGACAATAGTGGTAGGGGAGACCACCCATGTAGTATTTTATGAGTCTGATAAATTTTGTGGGTCTAGCTTAGAAGAAGAAGAAATGGTTGAGGTTACCCAAGATGTACAACATATGGACTTAGAAGATAAAATAGAGCCTCAGAACCCATTGCCTAAAGATTAAAGATATTCTTCTAGTCATCTTAAGGACCTCGTTCTAAGAGATCCATTGGTAGGAGTAAGAACTAGATATGGACTTAGAAAAGAGGTTATCTACTCTACTTTTATCTCTATGATAAAACCCTCAAATATAGATCAAGCTTTATTTGATGAATTTTTTATCCTAGCCATGAAGGAAGAGTTACATTAATTTGTTAGGAATGATATTTGGGAATTAGTCTATAGATCCAAAGACTAGAGTGTGGTAGAAACCAAATGGGTTTCTAAAAGAAAAATGAATGACTCTTGTATAGTAATTAGAAATAAGGCTAGATTAGTAACTAAGGGACATAATCAAATTGAAAGGATTGATTTTAAAGAGACTTTTGCCTCTATAGAAAGATAAGAAGCCACTAGAGTGCTATTACCATTTTATTTTTTAAAAGGTTTTAAGGTATATGAAATGGATACTAAAAGTGCCTTCCAAAATAAGGTAATAAAAGAAGATGTATATGTTTAGCAACCCCTGGGTTTTGAGAACTCTAAATTTCCTAATCATGTATTCAAACTAAAGAAGGTATTATATAGGTTAAAGTAGGCACCTAGAGCTTGGTATGAAAGGCTGAGCACTTTCCTTTCAGATAGAGATTAAGGATAGTGTAGACACCACTATATTTATAAAGAAAGAAGGAGAAAACTTACTCATTGCTTAGATTTATGTTGATGATATATTGCTTGGATCTACGAAAAAATCTTTGTGATAAATTTTCAAAACTAATGAGTGAGGAGTTTGAAATGAGAATGATGGGAGAGCTTAGATATTTTCTTAGATTTGTATAGTAAAGTATAATGGTACTTTTTTTAGCCAATCAAAGTATATTAAAGATATTCTTAAAAAAAATATGAGATGGATAAGGGTAAAGAAATTAATACTCCGATGAGCTTTACCATTCAATTAGATAAAGATCTAAGTGAAAAATTAGTTGACCAGAAGAAATACAAGGGAATAATTGGATCACTTCCTTACTTAAATGCCAGTAAACCTGATATTATATTTATTATTTATCTTTATGCTAGATTTTTGGATAATCCTAAGTAATCTCATATAAGTGCTATTAAGATAATTCTTAGATATCTTCTAGGAACCTAAACTGTAAGAATCTAGTATCTTCGACATAGTACTTCTTTCAACATTATAAGATACTCTAATTCAGTCTTTATAGAATGTAGAGTTGATTTGAAAAGTATTTCTAGAACTTGCCAATTCATAGGATAATCTTTAGTCTCCAAGTTAAGTAGAAAATAGAACTCTGAAGCCATATTTGTTGCTGAAGTAAAATACATAGCTGTAGGGAGCTGTGTTGCACAACTTCTATGGCTGAAATAATAAATTCTAAATCTTGAACTCCCTATCAACACTATTATAATCATGGGTGATAACACCAGTGCCATATATATTTTAAAGAATCCAATTCAACACTCTAGGCCCCAAAATATAGACATTATATACCATTTCATTAGAGACCATATAACCAAAGGGGATATATAGCTATATAATGTAGTTTCTGAAAATTAATTAGCAGATATCTTTACAAAACCCCTAGCTTTTAAAACCTTTAGCACCTTAAGTACTAGACTAGGTTCTCTAGATATTCATGCTTGAATAAGGATGATTTGGAAATTAAAAAAAAAAACAATATTTTTGTGTGTTTTGTCTTGAATTTGCTTAATGATTGTTTGTGTTTTAGTTTTATATTTGTGGTCTATTTTATGTGTGATTTTTTTGTGTTTCTTTTTTTTTCCTTATGAAATTTTCTTGATCATCACACCACTTAAAAATTATTCACATCATACTATATGATTCAACATCGTATTATATGATATTCACAAAGTTAACAAATCAATACTCACAGCACATCCAATGGCTCTAAATGATCAATTACTGATGATTGTACTATATGAACACCTAATTTGTATTATATGATACATGTTGCATCAAAATTTGGATGAATTGAATTCAATCAGTAAGATATTTAATGTTGTATCATACTATACAAACACCTATTCGTATAGGATGATCTGACCTATTAACAATCGTCTAGACTAACTCCTCAAGACGACTACCTTCCCTCTAATCGTCAATTACAATTTTGATCGTACTGTACTTTAAAATGACCTTTTTAACTAATCTGACTTAATGAATTGAATACGCCCAATCGTACTATACGATATGGTTGTTTTCTATTTAAAGGGAGAGAAAATAAGTTTTTCTTCACTCAAACCTTTTAAAATCTTTTCCCTCCTCTCTAAAAGATTATTCCTTGAAATGACCATGGAAAGCATTTATGATCTCTCGTCAGAAGTTCTTTCTAACAACCCGTGGATCCTTGCTTTTTGAAGCAACATATGAGGAAGATTACCATTATTACAAAACTAATAGGATTACACCATCCAAAATCATAAATTAGGAAGTTCTAGACTTTTAGGTACTCAATCTTTTCACCCACACCACTCTTTCGTTCAATCTCACTCTTGTCTACCCGTTCAATTTTGAACTCTATTTAAAATTCATTGCTAGTCTCCAAATTAAAAGTGAGGGTACCACCTTCCAATCTTATGTCAAAAGGAGGCATGTTGAAATCCTACTAAGACTTTCATGAACTCCACCTTTCAATTATTGGCAAAAAATTCATCTTGTAGCATCCAACACTAACTATGATCGGAACCTTGCTGACACTACCCTTAGGGAATTGACTTTAGATGCCTCATTAATCATGTTAATTACTTAGTGCAAGATGCTAGAATTATTCAACATATCCTATGCAACTCTATTATTTCAAAGCTGACCGGGATCGAATCAGTATAACATATATTCTATCCCTAACCAACTACTTCATAATGACTGAAATATATTTCAATGAAACTAATTTAATTATTCAATATCTTTAGAATCTTACTTGTATTAGAGAATCTAGACATAAAAGAAAGTCAAAACTTTCATTAGGTCAAATAATTGCTTTCATCCTTGAATCCAAATATAACTTCCAATTCCCTACGTGACTATATCATCTCCTAAATTTCTTTTCAAAAACTACCTTCCACACCCTTCACATCACTTAATGTCGTAATGTTCACTATGTAGACCTCGAGCCAAAGGAAGTAGAGGGAGGACCAGCACATGCACCTGTCCACCAGAAATTTCTATATGATAAACTAGTTTATAGCTTTAACAAGTGGGATGCTCATTTTGACACCTACCTAGCAGAACAACGACATTAACATGATAATGTTATAGCTCATTTTAACACCTATGTAGCAGAGTACCAAAAATAACATGCAAATGATATGGCTTAGCTTAGAGAGCAGTTTATCTCCATTGACTGATTCTTCCAACCACCACCACCAACACCATCTCATCCTGATAAGGACTCTTCATTTTTTTAGTTTGTTCTATTAGTGATTGTGTATATATTATTTTTGTCTCTACTTTGTGATTTTTGTTGTATTTTGACATCTTTATTTTGTTGTTCCCTCCTTTTTTTGATATCAAAAGGGGGAATAGGTTTTTTTTGGCTGTTTGTGTTTCCTATTATATATTATAATTAGTTTAATATTTTAGTCTTTATTTTCTTGCTCATTTTTTAATGTTTTATTTATTTCTTATTTAAAAAATTAAAAAATCTCTCTCTAGTTTAGGAAAATCAATTAGTAATGGGGAGCTTAGAACATAGCAAAGTTCTCTACTTGTAATTAAATTAATAATGTTTTCCATCATCAAAAAAAGGAAAGATTATTACAAATCTTGACCTAAGTCCTATGATTTTGATGACAAGAAATATTATTTGATTCCTTACTATGCTATCTCATATTAATTGTTATTATAACATATCTATTTTTTCTTGTGCATTAATATTTTAGGTCCACTGTATACTGCAAAATTGATCATCCCAAGACTAGGTATTATTAAAAAGTTTGTATATATTGTTAGACCTGTGCAATTATCCCAAGGCTAACCAAGAGGGGGTGAATTGGTAATTTAAAAAATTCCCTCCTGAATTTTAATAGGAAACTATTTAATAATTTTATTTTTTTAAAATAAGTTTTTCAACCACAACTATAAAATGCTGAAAATAAAATGCAAAAATATAAAAGAAATACACAAAAATTCACCACTCCATAAGACTCCCTCTTTATGTATTGCACTATTACCAAAGTGGCTCTCCTTTTACCCCCACAGCAAGGCGGAGAAGCCTTTACAAATTTTCTCTCTTCCACCAATCCCTAGTGTGGTAAAGTATCATCATCCTTTCACACCCTCCAAGTATCAGTAGAGTTCCATAATCCTTTCACACCCTCTAATTATCGACAGAGTATCATCATCTATTCACACCCTCCAAGTGTCAGAAGAGTACCATATCTTTTTTAAAGATCTTCTATCAATCAAATAGAAAGAAAAAGAAAGAGAAGTGATACAAAAACAAAAGAGATTCTCACCTTTGAGTAACCTTGTGAATCCTTCACACTCCACTTGTAAAAACTCTCTCTCAAACACTCTCACAATTCACTCTTTAACTTGCTCTCTAAGAAATCACAAAAACCAGATTCATCCAAGTCAGTTTCTAAGGACTTTTTATATGAAAGACATGAAAAACCATCCAAAAAACTAAAAATTATAATTTTGAGCGTTCATGATCATACAGTGTGATCGACATTCGTACATTCGAATAGTTCAAAAATTGCTCCATACGAACCTGCTCGAACCATTTTTGTACACACTAGTCATCCTATGCGAATCATGTTCGTACTTTATGAAAAGTTGAGAAACTTTTCTAATTTAGCGAGTTGAAAAGATACCCCACATTTTCTTACTCTAGGCGTCATCTGTACGAATAAGGGATTGTATAGTATAAACAGTTAAAGAAAATTTTGTGGTTTGTCAGGATGAAAAGGGATCCATTCTTTTCTTACTATGGACATTTTTTGTACGAAAGTCACTTTGTATAATACGATAAGTTCAAAAAATTTAGATATCATCGGGACAAAAAGGAACCAATTGTTATAAACATGTTTTTTGGATTATGATTTTAATGATAGAAAACAAATCTTGTTTCACTATGACTGCCTTTTTCTACCAACTTTTCAAGACTCAAAGATCGGACGGAAATCGGAATCAGCTCAAGACTGCGTAGATTAGGATTGAGTCAGTCTGTAATTTTCTTTTTTCTTTCTTGAGTCAATTGTAATTGCTTAAAGTGACTGATGTTAAGTAACCCTGCACACACTTGAGAGATTTAGAACTTGTGTTTTTACTCACATCATCCCGGGCGATATTTATATCATCCTGGACGATTGAGCTCAAAACAGAAGTTCTAATCAGGATTTCTTAGTTAAGGCAGCCGTAATTAACTGATCGGCCTAGACGATACCTGTATCGACCAGGATGATATGCTCAATATAGAAAGAAACTCTGCCTTGCCGGGTGTGGCAAAAAGAAGGTGTTTTTCTGAGGGCTTCTCCGCCTAGTTGTAGGGGCTAAAGGAGAGTCACGTTGGTAGTGAAATACTCGGAGGGCGCCTCTGGGGAGTGGACGTAGGTCAAGTTGACTGAACCACTATAAACCCTTATGTTTTTTTTACTTCTTCCGCACTTTAATTTTCCGCATTTGTTTTTTCGTGGTGATTTTGGTTTGTGGTAATCATTCTTTTGTTTTTAAAGAATTTTAAAATACTAATTCACCCCCCCCCCTCTTGGTTAGCCTCGGGACTAGTTCATAGGGCTTAACATCCCTAACGAACTTTCAAGTGGTATAAGAGCGGGACTCATAAAAATAGAGTTTGAAAACTTTTTGAATTTTGATCCATGGCTAACTTTGGGAATCGTAATACACCGGAAGGATATTCTATTACCCGACCACCTTTGTTTGATAATATCCCATTTGATTTTTGGAAAACTCACATGTCTACGTTTTATAATGTACTGATTATCACATGTGGATGCTTGTTAAGGATGGTTACACACCTCCAACTGGTAAACTTAACGGCATTATTGTTCCACTTCATTTTACTGAATGGACTTTAAATGATATGGATTTGGCTCAATTAAATGCAAAATGTCTTAATTGCTTTTTTTGTGCTTTAAAATTAGAAGACTACATGCATATTTCCACTTGGATAACTGGTAAAGAAATTTGGGATAAATTGTGTATCGCTTATGAAGGCACTAATGAAGTTAAACAATCCCATTTGAATATTCTCTTGCATGACTACGAACTTTTTCGTACGAAACCTCATGAATCAATTTCTGAAAAGTATATGAGATTTACTCAGATTGTTACTTCTTTGCATCCCTTAGGAAGAGAACTTTCAAACTATAAAAAAGTAAACAAGATTTTGAGATGCTTGCCTTCCTCTTTTGATGCTAAAATCACTATTATAACTAAATCTAAGGATTTAAACACCTATTTGATTGATAACTTACTTGGCTCACATATTGCTTACGAGCAAGGAGTGAATCAAAGAAATCTTGATGAATGTAAGAAAAAGAAGGAGAAAACAGTGACACTGAAGGCCAACCACAGGAATTCTGATTCTTTCGGTTCTAAGAGAGATGACATTGCCTTGATCATAAGAAAATTCAAAAGCTTTCTAAGGAAGAAGCACAAGAAACATCAAAGTTGGAGAAAAGGTAAGGATAATAAATATTCTAAAAGATCTTCTGATGTTGTTTGCTTTGAATGCAGGAAGCCTGGACATGTTAGAGCGGATTGTCCTACACTTCAAGATCACACAAGCAAATAAAAGGGTGAGGAAAAACCCATGCTCAGGAAGGACAAAAAGATACTTCAAAAGGCGTTTTGGGCGGATTCTGTAACTGATTCATCGGAGACTGAACCTGAAGATGAAATAACAAACTTGTGCTTAATGGCAGAAATTCATATTGATCAAAGTGATTAATAAGAGGTATGTAAACCAACTTATGATCAATTGTTCAAAATTTGTGAAAAAATTCATGCATCATATAAAAAACTTAAGAAAATTTATGCTAGTTTGAAGTTGGAACTTTTAAATTTACAAAAAGAGCATGGTATTATTCTCAAAGATCATTCTACAATTGTTCAAATCACATGGCTCTACTTGATGAATTTGATGATTTAAACAAAAAGCATTGAATTAATTAATGAGCATGATGCATTAAAAGTTTCACACCCCTCACTCAAATCTGATTTGAAGAAATCTAATAAAATAGAGCATAACTTGAGGATTGATAATAATGCTTTAGAAGATACTAACTTGAGGCTTAAAGATGTATTGGACTCAATTAAGAGAAATTGGATGATACTCACTTTTGATCTAAAGCCAAAAACTAGGAAGAGGCGTTATAATACTAATCATTTAAGAAATCCTTTTCCTGGAGTTAGATGTTTTTCGTGTGGCATGCTAGGACACATCTCACACACTTGCACTGTTCACCGTAGTACGCATTAGGTGTGGAGACCAAAATTGCATGATTCACAACATAGCACACATGCATTACACTCTACTTTTTATGAGAAGGGAGCCAAACCTATTTGGGTTCCTAAGTCTGACAGTTGTTGATTCTTGCAGGATTGCTTTCACCAAAGACCTCGTGAGAGCATAGGATACTTGGACAAATGGAGGCTCACAGCTCATAACTGCTTAAACTTGCTACTTAACAAATTCTTGAATTGCATTTTGATTATTGTTATGTTTTATTTTTGTGATAGTTTTTTTGTTGTTCTAGTCATTTTTTACTTTTGTTTTCTTTATGATGATTTTTCCTTGTTCTTAAACTTTGGAGATTTATGGCCAATGATTAGCATTTCTAAATCGGTTAAAGGGGAAAAACACTGTTGATGGTTTCCCTCCCTCTAACCTCCTTTGGTGATATAGTTTTCTTTTCTAAACAAAAAGCCTATCTCATTTTAACAAATAGTTTTTGAAATTAAGATCCTTTTTACCTTGCTATAATAGTTTATCTTATATATATGATCCAAAGTTCTTATATATCTTTCAAGTTAATTGAAATCTTATCGTTGCACTTATGATATGATTTTGATTTTCGTTTTGTGTTTTATTCTTCCCTATGTTAGAGAGAGAGCTCCTCTTCTCTAAAATCTAGAAGAAATAATCACAACTAAGAAACTTTTTAAGGGTTTGTTAAATAGTTTTTAGCTTGCAAGAAAAAAATGCCAATGACGCCAAATTGAAAAGAAACGTATATACACGAAAGTGTATCAAAAATCAAAGAAGCTCAAAGAGCCAATCAAAGTGACAAGAGGCAAAAAATGAGCCCACTAAATACAAGCTATCCTCTCTTTTCAAAACTTTTAAAACTTAGAAGGACTCATGGGGTATTTGATGTTTTCAAAGGCTTGATTTCAAATTCCATGATAGAGATAAATTACTTTGGAATACTATTTTATAAGATATTTTATTTGTAACCAAGTTTTTAACAGATCTTCTTTTTATTCAATTTATTCTAAGTTAGACCTCTTATTTTCAAAAAAAGACAATTTTTATCCTGAAAGAAGTCCGAGCTAGGGTAAACAGGATCGAATTTTCTACCATTTTTAGATTGTGACATCATTAACTTATTGATCTTTAAATTTTAATTATTTGGAAAATTTGTCATATGCTTTCTTTGCTAAAAACAAAAAAAATAGAAAAATTAAAAACCAAAAACTTCATTTTTTTTCTCTTTTCTTATTTTATCTATTTTTGTTGTCTTTAGTTTATATTTATTTTTGTTTGGGGTTTTCTCTGATCATCTTCATCTTTTCTTGATTTTCAATTTCTTGTCACATCATCCGGCCGATACCTCTATCGTCCTGGACGATATGATAATTTCTCTTCAAAATTCCATCTGCTGAACTTTTCTGAGCCTTCTGTAACTCATCATCCTGGACGATACCTTATCATCCTGGATGATTCGATCGAACTCTATTACAATCATCTTGATTGTCTTGGCCAATACAATTTTCATCCTGGCCGATGCATTTATGATCATCGTCCTGGCCGATACACTAGATCATCCCGGACGATCCACGTGTCAGTAAATTTAAATCCTTAAAACCAGCCCTGGACGATCCATTATTGAACAATCGTCCTGGCGGATCCACTATTCATCCTGGATGATAAACGTGGCACATATTTAAAATATTTTAACTTCGGCCGGTACGATCAATTATTATGCATCGTCCTGGACGATACACCTAATTGGCCTAGATGATCTAATTTTTCAACGGTCATCTAGCTTGACTCCTCGGGATGATCGCCTGTGTCTAATCATCCTGACCGATATCTGATCGGCCCGGCAGATCGGACTGCCTTTTTAACCAATCGGCCTGTACACAATAATTGAACCAAATCGTCCTAGACGATTCTGCGATCGGCCTGGACGATATGACCATTTCTTTAAATATAGGCCATTCCAGCCATTGTTTTCACCTCAAAGCTTCTTCTTATCTCATTTTTACTTACTGATTTCTTGCTATGGCTGGTGGGAAGCGAGTCCGACAGGCTTCTGGAAGTTCCTCGAGGACCACTCTGGACCCTCGATTCAGGGAAGTGGAGGATCAAGCAGCTTACCATCATTACAAAGAATGTGGCATCACCCTTTCAGAACCATCAATCTTGTCCACCTTTCATATCCGATAATGGATCTCTTTGCTCACACTTATCTCTGTTTCATTCTTACCATCTCTTTCCCCTTCTCCTCAGAACTTATGTTAGAATTTTATACAAATCTTTGTATAAATTATACTTTTATAGCCCTGACCTCCTATATGAATTGACGTCCGGTCGAGATCACATATCAGGACTGTGCTGAACTATTGCTGCTATCCACCACCGGGGATAAGCTGCATATAATTGTCTCATATCCTGATTTTGACTGATCCACGACAAATCATTTTTTTAGCCAGACCAACATACCCTTTCATGTTGGAGAGCCTAGCTCTTTAGTCAAAGAAGCTAGGACAATTCAGCATGTCCTTCGCACCTCCATTATTCCAAAAGCCGGGGACCGAGTCCACATCACTCCTCTAATTTCTCTGACTACCTTTTTCATCATTGCCCAGAGAGAGTTTAATGCTACTGACTTGATTTTTCGATACATTGATCATTTAATAACTATTTGTGATCCAGTTCATAGGAGGAAACCCAACCTTGCATTAGGACATATCATAGAATATATTCTTGAAACCAAATACAATCTTCAATATCCTGCTCGTCATGACCTTCAACCTCCTTGCTACTCAAATAGCTCTTTCAATATCCTTCACAGTACTCATCTCCACCCAGGGGATGGGGAACCTCAGGGGGCCGAGGAGGAGAAGGCTCCTGCTTCCATTCCTTATCCTGCTCCTCTTCGCCAGCACTTATAGTTTGACCGATTAGTGAATAAATGTGATCGTTGGGAGACTTGTTTTGATGCTTACGTTGCTGCATAGGAGCAGCAACATTCTGAGGACATTGCCCACTACGAGGAGCACTGCACAGAGGACTTAGCCTGTTTTGACAGCAACATTACTCACCAGCAGCAACAGCACGACCAGGACATAGCCTGGTTCAATACTCAGTTTACTACGCTAGCTAGCTACTTTCAGCAGGCTCCACCACCTCCATCTCCATCTGATGATCAGGATCCCTCATTTATATAGTTTTAGTTTCTATTTTCTGTGGATTGCTTTCTTTTTCTGTATTATGTTTTTAGTTGTTTTAGTTTATGATTTTAGTTTCCTCCTCCTTTTTGAGATGTCAAAAGGGGGAGTGGTATGCTTGTACTTGGCTCTTGTAGTATGTATGTACTTATTCTGTTCGAAAATTTGAAAGCTTGTTTAGTTTAGCATTACTGTTTTAGAATTGATTATCGATATGTTTGCCATCATCAAAAAGGGGGAGATTGTTACAAACATGTTTTTTGGATTATGATTTTGATGATATCAAACAAATCTTGTTTCACTACGACTGCCTTTTTCTTCTAACATTTCAGGACTCAAAGATCAGACGGAAATCAGAATCAGCTCAAGACTGGGTAGATTAGGATTGAGTCATTCTGTAATTTTCTTTTTTCATACTTGAGTCAATTGTAATTGCTTAAAGTGACTGATGTTAAGAAACCCTACACACACATACTTGAGAGATTTAGAACTTGTGTTTTTACTCACATCGTCCCGAACGATCGAGCTCAAAATAGAAGTTCTAATTAGTATTTCTTAGTTAAGGCAACTGTAATTAACTGATCAGCCTGGATGATACCTGTATCGGCCAGGAAGATACGCTCAATACAGAAAGAAATTACCGTCATGATCAATTTAGGTATTATATATTTTTGGAAATCGGCCAGGACGATCATGAGATCGGCCTGGAGATATTACACAATTATGCCTAAATTGATCCAGGAATCAAGGAAGTAATTAAGGATAATTGATACGATCACATCATCCTGGATGATCACAGGATCGGCCAGGATGATCTATTCAAAAATGCTTAGTTGCTTCTGGACGATAAATAACGGCCAGCTCAAATTCAGGGTGATGCTCTGGATGATTTCCTCTGATTTGAACTGATCGGCCAGGACGATAGTGCGATCGTCTGGGACGACCAAGCAAATTTTCAACTGTCTACTTTGCATTCAGGGTGATGCTCTGACCGATCTTATGGTTTTGTACTGATCGGCCAAGATGATTTCCATGTCATCCTAGATGATAAAGTCGGCAACTTGCAATTAATGAGCCCCTTTGAAGCTCTTCTATTTAAGAGCTCTTGTTCACCATTTTTTAACATCCTTGGCTGCTGTCTTGACCTGAGAAAACCTAAAGGAGAGAGAGAGAGAGAGAGGGAGAGAGAGAGAGAGGATCTTGTGAGGGGGAGCTTGTGAGGGGGAGCTTGTGAGGGGATTCACAAGGGTTGTTCCAAGCATTGTTCCACTTCTTCTTCCCTAGAGTCTCTTATACTTGGAAGGGTTGGGAGAATAAGTTTCAGTAAGTGATTGTGGTTCTCTGCCTGCTTCAGGAGGAAGCAAAAGGAGTTGGGTTCTCTGCCTTGACGGGTGTGGCAAAAAGGAGGTGTTTTTGTGAGGGCTTCTCCGCCTAGGTGTTGGGGCTAAAGGAGAGTCACGTTGGTAGTGCTATACTTGGAGGGCGCCTCCGGGGAGTGGACGTAGGTCAAGTTCACCGAACCACTATAAACCCTTGTGTTCTTTTACTGCTTCCGCACTTTAATTTTTCACATTTGTTTTTTCATGGTGATTTTGGTTTGTGATAATTGTTCTTTTGTTTTTAAAGAATTTTAAAATACCAATTCACCCCCCCCCCACTCTTGGTTAGCCTTGGGACTAGTTCGTAGGGCTTAACATCCCTAACAAACTTTCACCTATTCTTTTCATACTCTGGATGTCATCTGTACGAAGGTCACTTCATACAGTATGAATAGTTCAAAAATCTTTGATGATTATCAGGACGAATAAGCATGTATCTTTTCATACTCTGGATGTTGTCTATACAAAGGAATCTTCATATAGTATGATCCGTACTTAGAAAATTTTCTTCCTGTATTTTGTTTAATTGATTGTTGGAGGAGATAACTTAATAAATCATCCCGTACGAATTACAATCGTACAGTATGATTAGTTTAAAAAATTACAAATTTTTAAGACTCCCCGAGTGTGTGTGTGCACAGTTACTTAATTACAATCACACTCTCTCACTCAACAAAAATGAAAAATCTTGACTCCATTTACAATGAACCCTAATTTAATTAATCTGATTTGAAGTCTTCAATAATCTTGTGCATGATTTTCCTGAAATGTTGTTACACACAAATAATAAAAGCAATATATCTAATATATGTTAGGAGAAACAATAATAAAAAAAATAATATTTAGAATCATCAAAAACATATGATATGAAATATATACTTATGAAAACTAAGTTGCAACAATCTCACCCTTTGGCAAAATAATTATTGTTTGAGTTAACATTTAAATCCTAAATTTCTGCTTAACTCCCCCTTTATGAATAAACATATTTGAATATAGGGATTACCATGAAGATAAAAGAAATTATAAAGCAATAACGCACAAAAAAAAACATAAAAACAAACAATAATAAATAATATTATTACTCCCCCTTTTGACAACAACAAAAAGGAAAGTAGAAATGAAAGATGTCAAACAATAAATCAAAAGAATTGACCTTAAAAATTATTTTAAAATAATTACAATAACAATATTAATTTCATAAGACTAAAAATAAATATTCAAAATTTTAAATCAAAGAACAACAAAGTTAAGAAAAGTTTATCAAGATCATAATGCATCTGAGACAAAATAAATAAAGATGATTATTGCAAAATATGATGAAATGAAGATTAGTTAATTTCAATTTCAATATAGAGTATAATTGAAAATTAGATTAATTTGAATTAGAGATTAAATGACAGTGGAAAGAAAACATTGATATCAATACCAAAAACAAACATGCAATCATTACATAGTCATCTCAACACAAAACAACCACTACAAACATGAAAATAAAAAGCGTCATCACATCACTGACAAAGTCTAGTAGAAGCAATAATAAAATAATACATCTAGAACTTAGAGGGGCCCTGGTCTGGAGGAGGAGGCTGGGTGAACACTGAAAAATAACTATTCATCATAGCTACATTGGTATTTATCGTATCAAACTTACCTCAGATCCATCCCATGTCCTCCTAGTATCTCGCATCCTGGTAATTTAAACGAGTATCAATTTGATCAAAGCGAGTCTCTAATCAATCAAAATGTTGAACCATCTCCTGAAAGTAGTGCTGATCAGGTCCAGGTGCAGGTGCTGGAGCTTCCCCTTCTTCTTTAGAGTCACTACTCAAACTTTTGTCTCTCCTAAATAAAGATTAAAATGAAACATCAGTGAAAAAGATAGGAAGTTCTATGGGAGGATCAGGATAGAGTATGTGGTACTTCTTATCTAGGATGTATGCCACTAAGTGTCCTTTAGCAATATTCTTTTTTCTCTTATGATGAGGAAGCCCAATTTCATAAAGATTATAAATGTAATCAATGATGAATTGGGCCTCATCAATAGGTTTTGCAGTCATAATAAGGTATGTGATAGTGGAAAGAAGGGGAGTCATATTTATACGATCATCAACCTTAAGAATAATTGGGGTTCTTAAGACAAGCTGGATGATCTATGCATTTTGGTTCAAACTTTAAACTCTTGCTAAATGACATACTTGAGCAACACCTCTAAAAGTTTTATAGATTTCAGTCTAGTCATAATAAAATTTTGAAGTCAAAGTGTGAGCTCTAGTCCCATGAGTTCTCAAATGAAGAAAAGTTCCTAAGTCTTCTTTTGTTATTTTGACTCATTGTTTTTGAACAAAAGAAGTTATCCTAATTTTATACTCATTGAACTCATGTTTTCTAAGAAATAATGAAAGGTCTCTTTGTGATTGGCATAGATCAAAGTGAGAATGAAAGAAAATTGGGTTAACGCAAGGAGAGGCTTAACATAAAAGTGAATATCATCCTGAATAAGGAGTCTAGAGGGAGTGATCTTAGCAGCAATATACCATAAAAAAGGCATCCTCATTATCCTTGGAAAGAAAGTTGTCATCTCTACCACTCTTAGATGAAGACCCCTTAGATACACGAGAATACTTGCTTGAACTAGCCATTCCTAAGATGAGAGCTCTAAAAGGTTTAAAAGTTAAAATAAAAGTGAATGAAAATCATTTCCAAAAGCCTTATATATATAGAAAAACAACCTATCGTATAATATGAATTTAAGTTTGTACGTACGATCCTGGGATCGTACGGGATGAAATTATTTCCGTACGTACGAATGGAAACAGCCAAAAATGAAACAATGTTTCATAAAATGCCATTTATGAGGCATCCTTTCATACAAACTTTTTAACCAAGCATTCATACAGATGAAAAGGTGTTCATCTGGGATAATCAGAATATTAAAGATCATTATAAAGGTGACTAGATTCGTCACTCACAGAAACTGACAATTAGATTATAAAGATGAAATGCGATTTCGTATATACGACCAGTGATAATAACTGATCCTAATCAGTAAACCATCCCTATGTGTACAGACGAATATGTGCATATCGTAAAGTATGATGACATCTTTGTAAAGTATGAAATATATGGAAACCCTAATTTTGTGTGTTCAACTCCAAATCCAATCATATACATTCTATAGAATTCATACAATATGAAAATATTGTGTATAATACGAACAAAACACTTAGAAAATAAAGCATGAAAACTAGAAGAACGTCTCAAAATCTATCATCCTTCGACAAGTGACATATGTCCAAACTAACAACTCAAAAATCAAAACCAAAATAAAAATAAAGACTAAAAAACATAAACAAACAAATAGAAATAGAAAACTAAAACAAACATACATAAAGAACATATCAAATTTGCAGAAAATGTTATTTAAGCATTAAGATCAATCACACCTAACCTCATTCTTAAGGCGCTAAATGTGTCAAAGACTAGTGGTTTTATAAAAAATATATGCAAGTTGATTTTCATTAGAAACATGATTGAATTCAATTTCTCTTTTGGCTGCATGATCTCTAATGAAGTGATGTCTTATGTCCATATATTTAGTTCTTGAATGTTGGATTGGATTCTTTGAAATGCAAATGGCACTAGTGTTATCATAATAAATTAGAATTGTGCCTATTGTAAATCCTAAATAAATTAACTGTTGTTTTAATCAAGGTACTTATGCCACACAATTTCCTAATGCATTGTATTCAATTTCAGCAGTAGATAGGGCTATAGAATTCTATTTCCTACTGAACCAAGAAACTAATGAATTTCCTATGAATTGACAAGTTCAAAATGTACTCTTTCGATCTACCCTATAACTTGCAAAGTCTGAATCAGAATATCCAATAATTTTAAATGAAGAGCTGTACTTAGGTTAACAAATCCCTAAGTTTTGAGTTCCAAAAGATATCTTAAAATTCTTTTCACTGCTATCAAATGTGATTCTTTTGGATCAAAATGAAATCTAACACATAAATAAATACTAAATATTATATCTGGTCATGATGTCCTAGGACACCTACCATACATGCTTTTCTTAGCGTGGTGGGAAGGCCTAGTTTCCCGTAGTTTCCCCTAAATGGGGGAGATGCCGGGATGTTGCTGAAATTTTGGGTGGACCTGAGACTATATTTGGACTTGCATTTGGACACAAAATGATTTATAAAAATACTTGAATCTAAATGAAATGAATGTGAATGTGAACTTGATTCGAATATAAGAAAGGACTTGAATACTCACAAAAGACTTGGACATGAACTGGACTTATGGATTTGAACTCGAGTTGAACTTGAGTTTGACTTGAACTGCAAGAAACATGCTTCTGAATTCAAATGACTAATAAAGACTTGAACCTAAGAGAAATAAAATGAGCCTAAACTTGAGCTTCGTTTGATTCAAATGAATAGGACTTGAATAATTTAAACTTGAGCAAAAACTCGAAAGGACCATAAAAGACTTGTGGACTTCAACATAACTTGTAACAACATATTTTCAAGCAATGACGAAATGGAGAAATGCAATAATATGTTCATGCTTAACAACACAAAATCTTCACTAAGCATTTGTTATTTCAATTATGAAGCCAACTCATCATGTAAGATTTAATCCAATCAAATACATTTAATCCTACAAGCATATAGAAGCAATGTAACAGTGATAAATTCAAATACCCATTGACAATAAGGGAAGATTTGTTATATACATATTGATGTGCTTATAAGTGTCAATCAGTAGTGGGTTGTGATTGTTAACATGCAAATAAGATGATGACCTTACAATAGAAGATGCTTGGAGGAGTTGTAATGAGTATAACTTGTTTGTAACAACCTATTCAATGCCACAACAAAGGATCTTCAACTTACACATAAGCATCATGAAGCATATAATTGCCAACATGATTCACTTTTAGACTACATAGCTAAAAAGAATGAATGATTTCATGACAAGGAAGCATGTGGAGCCCTTGAAACTTGATAAGTCGCCTCTAAATGATGATGATTGGTGTGTAGCATCCATATCAGTTATGCAAGAATGATTATCTACAAATGATGAATAATATAGCTGTAGAAGAGAGTATAACTTGGTTTCAAAGAACGACTTGAAAACTCTCAATGAATACCATTTCCAACAAAGACATGCATATAGTGTAGCATACAACAAGTGCTAATGCTTGCCAATGACAACTAGGAATTTGTCATATATATAACAAGCCTACATGTTCTTATCAACAATAAGTAGTGGATACTATACCCCAAAAATCAATCACCAATCAGTGGCCAGCAAATACGATGGTCCAATTCACTACAAGAAAGAGCAAATGATATGCAATAAATTCAAATACCTATGAATAGTCGTAGGAAGCCTCTTATCTATGCAAAGTGACATCTACAAGCAAATATTTAATGGCTTTGGCAAACACAATATCATATAAGTGGAACCAGAAGATTTGTTTATGCGCTATGATCGACCTATAAAAAGTAATAAGTAGTGCAAGACAATCTAACTGTATAAAATAGGAAAATACTGAAGGTCTACGCCAAGCATGAGCTTCTACAAGTTACTATAGAAGACCCATTGAATGTCCAAAACACCCCTGCATATGCACTGTAGTTTGTATACATAAAGGTAATTAAACAGGGTAAATGTAACCAAAGACCCGCATGGGCCTCGACGAGCATGTTATAAGTACACACATGACATCTAGGGATACTGTGCTGGTCAATAAGTAAATTCAAGTTCGAACATAATCCTTGTATACGGATCAATAGGAGTAAACAGGGTTTGAATGATCAAATAAATATACGGTTGTGGCGACCGGTATATTTATTTTAATACATTCATATTAGGCTTATAAGGCCTGTAATCAAGAGAATTTACTAATAAAGGCATAAAGCCTATGAAACCCAATCTTCCTAAGTAGATAAATAGGAGTCGACAGGGTTCAAATCATCGAGCAAGTATGTGATTATGGGGACTGGTATATTTATTTTAATACATTCATATTAGGCCATGAAGTCCTATAACAATAAAAATTCACTAACAAAAGTATAAATCCTATGAAACTCGATTCTCTATTGACAGTTTGACATAGTTGACAAGGTTCATCTATAAAATGCAAAAAAATTTCAAATGAAAATGGCCCCATACCATAATGATGGCCGTATTAAATAGAAAATCTCAACCAGAGGGATTCACAAACACTTTCAAATGCCTTTCAAGCTCCACCCAAATGCCCATAAAAATTCAAAAGAATATCAAAAAGCATCCAAGTCCAGATATTTAAAACTGAAATCCATCCATCACCCTCCACAATAGTTTATCGAGATGGACAAATTAAAATTTACTTTAGCTCACATAAAGCTAATGCCTAGACAAAAATATCACTAGGATCCATTCTCAAACAATATCCTGCTAGTAACGACATGGTACGTGTCCTCTAACCAATAGTTTTATTGCTAAATAGTACCGCAGGATAAATGGTTATGACTCGGGGCCCTCTGAATTGAGTGGTTTTACCGCTAAATGGAACCACAAAATACTAGTTATGGCCATAGTCAATGCATTCCATAGTGGCGTCAAGTCATTGAGATATGAATCAATAAGATATAATTGATAGAGCACAAATCCCTCTATTAGCTACGGTGGATTCAAATTTATCCCCTTAGACAAATATTCACCCCAGGTCTACATGGTCCCCTTGGACGAAGCAGCCTATGGCTGCCAATAAGGATCCTTCAATATGGTTTGGTCGACTACCACCTCTGACTAAGTAGACTAGGGAACATGATGGCCCAGGATGAAAGAACCATGGGAACTGCATCGGGTCCATCATTCATTCCCCCAACATCCGCTTTAAGTACAATATGATAAAAATTTCTAATTTTAAATATCACATCTCCAAAATCTTCAATACTTATACCCAATGATACTATTATACACCTGATACTATATATCTAGTAATACAACATATTTGATTAATGACTAGCCTTAATCAAAGTTCTCTCTCACTATCGGGAGGGGTAATTATTTATAGAGGCTTACACTTATAGGAAACTAAAATTAAGATTATAAATTCCTCACAAAATGAGGGCAAAATCTTTGGATAGTGTCTTATATACAAATCTATCTGCCTTCCAAAATTTACCCTAGAACTTATTCTGTTAAAACTCCCTCGAAAAAGAAAAGCACAGCAGGCAGAGGCCGGGGCCAAATTTTTGGAGCCCATAAATTTCTAGTGACTCCGCTGGGGTGTGGTTTCTCTTTGCATCTTTAGCTAGTCGTCTAAGTGCTATAGTATACAGTAAACATCAAGGTGTGACTCTTGGTCCCTGTATCCAAAAATTCATTACTGAAAGGTCCCAATAGAAGTAAAAGTAACCTTCTATTATGATGGTAAAGTAAGGAAAGAATAAAGATATATATGATGTGGATCGGAATGTGACACTAGAACCTCTAGTTCAGGGATTCGTTGCCTAAAGGTCCTGACATAAGGGAGAGGAAATCTGGAGGCTGAAGCCTTGCAGAGAAGAAGGAAGAAAAAGAGAAATAAATCTTGGCTTGACATTCGCTACAGCTTCCCGAAGATCTGCTTCGACCTATAAATAATATCAGAGATGGCCCCAAAGAAGACCTGCAATGACGCTCCTCCCGACAGTCGACACCTTGGAGAATCCTCAAGGGGATCCCATCATTTGCTAACCCCTCCAAAGTAAGAAACAAACTTTGACGGAAGCCCACTTGTTGAAGAAGTCTCCTTGCCTAATAGAGAAATGGAGGTCTAGTGGCATCACCACTCTGAGATCCTAGTACTAGATGAGGAAGGGGAAGAAGATATTAACGAAGTGGAGGAAGTTAAGGGGAATCCCCTCGATGATGAAAACACCACACTCACTGATATGAGAAGGCAGATGAGGTGACAAATGAGAGCCAAAGATAGGAAAATCTCTTAGTTGAATGAGAAGATGACTAAGATGATGGCTCAGATAGCAGAAATGATATAGATGATTCAAAGAATTTCCACTATTGGTGCCATGCCAAATCCTCATGTCGATCCTCCAAACTTCCAAATGCCTCAAGTCTTAAGAGTACGGTGCACTCCTCAAGGTGGTAATGAAGTCAATAATATTACTCGTCAACCTACTCTGTAGAATATTATAAGTACCCTGAGCCTATAACGGCTGCACAGCTTGAGGGAATCATCACCGAGAAAATCTAGGCTATTATAGATGTTGATCAGGTAGAGAAACTAGTTGGTAATGATCATATGTATCCCACTGAATATGATCATGTACCATATCCGAAAGTATATTTTATACCAAAGTTTAACATTTTTAATGGTACAACACTTTTGAACCTTCCAAAGTGAAGGAGAATGCCTAAGACAAATGCCAGGAACTGTTGATAGAATGTTCCCATCTCTCAAAGATAAAATGAATAAAGAATATTTGTTTAAGAGGGATAGTATTCCCAAGTTATTTTGACAGGTAGTGAAAGAAGGCTTAGAACTGCTAGAGTGTAAGAGGCCCAAGGAGTCAAAAAATATATGTGATCCAAATTACTACCCATACCATTGGGTACTCAGCCATCCTATTGAAGATTGCTACATCATCAAAGATTGTCTTTAAAGAAAATATTTAAAGAGAGAACTCACATTGTCCTATAATATGCTGGCTCACCCTAGAAAGGAATCAACTCGGGTAGTTACAACTTTCTCCATACCCCCGATTGAGGAAAGAAGAATGGAAAAGTAGCCAATTTAAGAAAAATAATAGGAAACTATGGTCTCTAAGAAAACTGTTAAAATGTTGAAACAACTCGAAGGATTTCCAAGGGTGAAGTGGAAATCTTCTACAAAGCCAATACTAAATTTGAAAGCTCTACCTATGGCATGAGATTCTACTTCTAAATAATTATCCAACCAAGCTGGCAGTTTGAAGTATAAAAAGATGAAGCCCTCTAAGAAGAAGACCAAACTAAAGGAGCCTAAAGAGAGAAAAACTACAACTCAGAGAGCTATCGATAGTTTGGATGAATATTATCATATTATGAGGCGACCTATCAAGCTCGTTGACTTCATGTGAGAGCTTAAAATAGATAGAGCCAAAGAAAATGATGATAATTCTCTTCCAACAGAAGTATGTCAGGTTATCTCAATGGCACCAAATGCGCTGATGAAAGAAGGATACACTAAGGGTGCTACTTCTAAATATTATTTAATTATGACATTAATCGATTACAGTTTGGAGGAGGATCTATATTTTCAAAAAATAGATGAGTCAGACCTCAACATAGTGTTACAGATGGGACATATAAACTTGGGTGGTGATACTAAATTAATAGATGAACCCCTAGATGCAATAATGGTTGACCCTGAAAAAAATATGCTGTTAAATGAGTCTGAACCAGAGTAGATCACTCAAGTATAATTGATAAGTGGCAAGATACTGTCGCCTGTACCAAAGAAAGGGGTCTCCAACAAAAGATAGGAGAAAGAGATAGTCATCAATAAAGATATTATCCCAAAAGATCCTAAGAAAAAGAACACTTCAACCAAGGGGATAGATTATAATATTTTATCCCATTTGAGAAAAATACCTACACAACTCAGCATATACGATGCCTTAGAAATATCTAAGGACCTTCGAGAGACTTTGATTCAAGCTCTCAAAGATTCCAAAAGATATGAGGCGTATTTAGCTGAATGTAATTTGATTAAGGTTCTACAAGCTCGTAATGAGTCATTAATTACCTTCTCCAAAGAGGACATGATGCTTGGGATTATTAAACATAAATGTCCTTTATATGTTAATACAGGGAGTGATAAGATAATAATCCATCGGAACATGATTGATCCAAGATCTTTTATAAATCTCATGAGCCTTAAATCACTGAGATCACTCTGCCTCGATGTGGAACAGGCCATGCCAAATAAGCTGATGGTGCATGGTTTCAACAAGAAAGGGCAGAAGACTTTCGAATCATTTATATCCCTATTGTATTTGGGAAACTCCATACAAAAGCAAAATTCCATGTATTTGATGCAGACACTTCATTTAAGGTGATACTAGGTTTCCCCTAGTTGTATGAATATGATATCATCCCGTCAACATCACACCAGTGTATGAATTATCTTAAAGATGGAGAAGAATTCAGGATCTCTGGTGACATTTAGCCCTTTATAGTCCATGAAGCAATAGTTTATGAAGATGCACAGTACTTCATGCCAAAGAAGCAAAAGGCTTTAAGTTCTCTTGAGGCCAAAGCATCAAACTCAAAGCTACAAAGTGACCTAAACATGAAGGTGAGAAAAAGCATGTGCGGAGAAAGAAGGCAACGCTGACTCTTCCTAAGGTACCAACCATTCCCAAAGAAAATAAACACATACCTCATCTAAGGAGTGATATAGATGAAGATGACATCACCCCTACAAAATCTTAAGGAGTTTGCTAGTCTACAGATAAATGGAGTAGAGAGGTTGAATTTTCAAATGATGATTATGATTATGACTCTATCTATATGAATACAGTATATGATGTATTTTCAAGAAGGATAAGCAGCTTGTCAATCTCAAATAACATTCTCTTAGTCATGTGTATTCCCCTATAACACTTCAAATAAATCATTCCACGCGAGGTGCACAAGGTTGAAGAACTCACCACCCATTATCTACCTACACTTAAAAAGGGGACTACATTAGGGAATATATTATATTCTGCGGGGATGCACAAAGAAGAGAATAAAGACAAGTGTTGTATACTCCTTGATTTTAAAGAGTTACTTCCTACGAGGCTACCTAGGTTTAATACCAATGGTATTCAAAGAATGTTATAAAAGTAAATCAATATTCCTACCACTAAATGACAACTTCGTACAAGCCTGGGCCTCTTATATGGTAGAAATATATGTCCATTATAAAAGAAGGATATAGCTGCATATTAGGGTATCAATTTATCAAGCAGAAATTCCTTCTGAAAGAGACTTCCAAGCCATCACATGCAGGAAAATTGAATCTTATGATGTTAATATTGAGGAGATGTATTAAATTGATAATTATGATGATCCACTCATAGAGGCCAAGCCTGCACCAAAAGAGCTTCAAGATGATGGATAGGTAGCCACTATGGATGAGCTAAAAGAAGTCAACTTGGGAACTGAGGAGGTTCCTCGCCCAACCTTCATTAGTTCTCTCCTACCCGAGGAGTAAATAAAAGAAATAAAATAGCTTCTATGTGAATTCAGGGACTGTTTTTCCTGGACATATGCTAAGATGTCTGACTTATTCCCTCATACAGTAGTTCACATATTGGCAATTAAACTAGATGCAGCACTCATCATGCAAGCTCCAAGGAGAATGAGATTGGAGATAGAAGAATAAGTGATTACTAAAATGAAAAAGCTTATAGATATAGGCTTCACTCAAGAAGAAAATATGTCAATTGGATCGCTAATATTATCCCAATAAAGATGAAGAATGGTCAGATTTGTATCTATATAGATTTTTGGTACCTTAACAAAGCGTGTCCAAAAGATTACTTTTCACTCCCAGTATCAGAACATCTATTTGACAACACATCCAATTAATATATGTTCTCTTTCATCGAAGGATAGTCGGGTTACAATAAAATTAAGATGATGCTTGAGGATGAAAAGCACACATCATTTAGAATACCTATCAGCATTTTCTTGCTACACAGTTATGTCCTTCAGCCTGAAGAATGCTGGTGCCACCTATCAATGGGTAATGACTCATATTTTTTATGAGTTAATATATAAAAAGGTCGAGTGCTAAGTGGATAACCTTATTATCAAGAGCATGGACCAAAGAGCCACTTAGATGACTTGAGGATTATATTTGAAAGAATTAGGAAATACGATTTAAAGATGAATCCTCTCAAGTATGCTTTCAGGATCTCCTCTGAAAAATTCCTATAGTACGTAGTTCAACACCGAGGTATCAAGATCAACCCCAATAAAATTATAGCAATCATGGAGATGCTGCCTCTAAGAAATCTCCTCCAACTTCATTCTTTACAAGGACAACTAGCTTTCATTTGAAGATTCATATCGAATCTTTCAGGAAGGTGCTAGCCATTTTCAAAGTTAATGAAGAAAGTTGTCCATTTCAAATGGGACGTAGAGTGCCATGAAGTATTTGACAACATCAAAAGATATCTATTGAATCCACCCATTCTTGCACCGCCAATCCCAAGGAAGCCTCTTATACTATACATGGCACCACTAGAAGAGTCTCTCGATGCATTATTGGCCAAGAATAATGAAGAAGTCAAAAAATGCAATTTAATACATCAGTCAAAGATTGATTGGAGCAGAAAGTCATTATTCTCCTATTTAAAAGCATTGCATGTCATTAATTTTTGTAGATCAGAAACTTCGCCAATATATATTGTCTCATAGAATTACATTAATTTCAAAGATCAATTCACTGAAGTTCTTGATGATAAGACCGGTATTGATAACTCACCTAGCTAGGTGGGCAGTATTATTACTGTAGTTTAATATCACGTATATGCCACAAAAGACTGTGAAAGGACAAGCATTAGTAGATTTTCTCGCCATGTATCTGATCCTGCAAACTCTCCACTTAATGATGATTTACTCGACGAGCAAATCATGCAGGTCAAGGATAATAAAAATCTACCATTCTAGAAGATGTACTTTGATGGGGCCTTATCAATTAAACCTAGCTGACCTCAAAATATTGCAAGAGCCCGAGCTTGAATCAGTCTTGTTCTCATACCACCTAAAGGAGGTATAATGAGATTTTTATTCAGTTTGACTTAACTTCGAACCAACAATGAAATCAAATATGAAGCTCTAATAGTATGGTTAGAGGTTGCGATCAATATCAAAATTCAAAATCTTCAAATCTTTGGTGACTCTCAACTTATGATAAATCAAGTCTTTAACATTTACAAGATTTACAAGGTTGAGTTGGCTCATTACCACTAAGGAACCCTTGAGCTCTTGAAGCAGGTGCCAAATGTTGAAATAGCTCGAGTTTCTTGAGGGCATAATGCCAAAGCATATTGCCTTGCTAAATTATCCAAGGAAATGATAAATACAAATAAGGAGAAGCCTATATTCATTTAGAGTTTACAATCATTGGGTCTTGTAGCCCGCTATATTATAATTAACAAAAGCCTAAGAGGTAATAGATTCGAGCCAGAAATATACAATCCCAATTGACCCACCCTCAACCTCTCCATCATATCGTTATGGAAAATTATTCGAAAAAAATATCATATGGCCAAGAGACATAAAGGTAGTCAAGCTTCAAAATCGTGGTGGCATTGTTTATACATTGAAGTCGAAAATCATAGGAGACAATCATTAACCAGCTACTTTAAAGAAAATAAACTACTAGCGAAAAAATCTATAGTCGTACAAATCCAAAAAAGGGCATTGTGATACGTATTTGTTAATGACACGCAGTACCGATAAACTTTTGATCAGATGTGACTAAGGTGCCTAGGGACCAAGGAAGATGATAAAGTAGTAACAAAATTCTTCAAAGGACTTTATGGTTCACATCAGTTAGGTCTTAAGATGGCTGCTAAAATCAAGAGAATGGGTTATTATTGGTCGACCATGGTAAGAGACTGTACTGACCAAGCCAAGAGATGCCACGAGTGTCAGATTCATGGTGATGTTATTCATCAGCCTCCAAACCTACTACACCTAACAGTAGAATCATGGCCATTTGAATGTTGGGACATAAATATAATCAAGTCAATAGATCCTCCATCGTTAATGGGACACCATTTTATTATAGTAGTAACATACTACTTTTCTAAGTGAGCAGAAGAGGCTCCATTCAAAGAAGTCACATTCGAGCATGTGATTAACTTCTTCACGCATAACATTGTCTATAATTTTTTTGTTCTGCACCGCATAATCTTAAATATCGGTACTACATTCAAAAGTACAAAAATTTACAAGTTTATTGATCAGCACAAAATTTATTGACGGTATTCATTTATATATAATCCAAGAAAAAATGGCTTGGCATAAGCCTTCAACAATATGTTGGTGAATTTAATGAAGAAGATCCTAACCAAGAACAAAAGAGAGTGACATACGAAGATGGCTTACCTATGCCAATCTTTCATATACAAAACTTTGGCCACAACAGTATATGAAAGATGGTATGAAGCCAAAGAATCTTCAAATCTGGTAATCTTCTTCACCTTGAAATTATTTTTCAACAAATTAACTACAAGTAGGTAATGGTCAAAAGCCATCCTTGCAAGATGTTTCACCACCACTTATTAAGAAACTTTAATTGCCTTAGACTTTAGAAAGCATCTATCTAACCTCTCCAAGATCCGAGCCCCATTCGTCTTATTATTACACCAAGTGAACCTAGGCCCTATAAAGGCAACATCATGATAATCATTATTGATAAGAAAATATTTTGTCTCCTTAGGACATTGGCAAAAATAGAAACTTCTCCCACCCCTTTTGTCTCCATTCTCCAACAAACAATTGAAGTCCCCACCCACTATTGAAGGTAAGTCCTTAGAGGAATACTGTTCAACTTTTCTTCACATTTCTCTTCTTTTAACAATGTCATTACTCCCATACACAGTAGTGATACACAAAACACCCTTGTTATGAACATCAAGATTCCTAATAATGCTTTGTAAAAAATACTCTTAAGACATTAAAAGAAGACACCTTAGAGTTCCACAAAAAAAGAATTCCTCCTGATAATCCCCATCAGCTGGAACATAAAAAAGTCTCAATCCACTCCAACAAGCTTTTCTATTCCCTTCATATCTACGGAAGAAGGCTTGGTTTTCAACAACCCAACAAAAAAACATCAAACTCCTTCATAAATTCCTTTAGATATAGAGAAGCCTAATTTGTCTTTGCTCCTCTAGAATTCCAAAAGCGATTGAGGCTATTAATTAATTTGAGGGGGAACAGCCCCCGTAACACTTTTCTTCCATAATTCATTCCTTCTACTTTTAGATATTTTAACAGGACCGAGACTTTTTAATTTTTTAGCCAATAGCATTTTAGTAAAAGATGAGCTTCCTTCATTTGCACCAACCCCTTCCAAGCATTTTACATCAAATTCCTCAGAAATTATCTTAGGAGAGTTCCCCTTTTCAAAACATGTATTGACACTTTTCCCCATTTCTTCCACTTCACCCTCCTCATGTTCCATAGAAGTAAAATGAACAAGCTCCTCCCCACCATCAGCCAACACACTAAACTTGTTTATATAATGAGTAGAAGAGGAGAAGATGACTTACAGCCTATGACTATAAGAATAATTGTTACAAATGTGCTTTCATGGAGTATAATTTTGATGCCTTGCCTACTAACATTTCATGTCCACAAGATCAAACTGCAATTTGAACTAGCTCAAGATTGGATAGAATAGATCTAAGTTAGTTTGTAACTTTTTTCTTTTCTTGAGTTTATTGTAAATGATGTGGTTCCTAATACTAAGTAACCTTGCACACACACACATGGGGGAAAATTTCTGTCTAATTTTGGAGTTCTGTATTTTTTGTCACATCGTATGGGACGATCCACAAATTGACCTGGATGATCAGTTAAAAATAGAAATCCTAATTAGGGCATCCTTGTTAAGGCAGCCGTCATTAAGCACGTTGTCTTGGATGATATTAGTATCGGCCAAGATGATAGGCTCAAATGAGAAAGTGAAATCGCTAGATGCGTCAAGAGGGGGGTGAATTGGATGATTAAAATACTTCTTAAATGAAAATAAATATCTTTTTATTTATTTATGAGGAAGCAAATTTCATTCACAATAAAAAAAATAGATTATCAATTTCACCTGCGTAATTAATCGCAATAAAAAATGAATGCGGAAATAAAGTGCAGAAATAATAAATGAAAGAATACATCAATTTATAGTGGTTCAGTCAAACCATGACCTACGTCCACTCCCCAGTGGTACCCTCCAAGTATTATACTAAACCTTTAGTGATTCTCCTTTAGCCCCCACAGCTAGGCGAAGAAGCCCTTACAAAATCACTTCCACCTTCCCAGATGCGGCAGAGGAGCCGGGTCCTTTGACACCAACGATATATTCTTCTTCCCAAAACTTTCTTCAAGATGAACCTTGAATCTGATGGTACTGAGGTGCAAGCTCGTCGGAGCAGCCATGTGAAATCTCCTTCACACTCTCTTGAAACCCCCTCCAAGGATCTTCTCCCTCTCTCAAACTCCACCCTTTCCTCTCTCCCTTTCAAGTTTTCTCTAAAAGAATGAAGACATAATGTCTTCCGAAGATTCTTATAAATTCTTATGATAGTGCTTGAATAGAGGGCTCAAAAAACCCTAAAAAACTTAATTCAGCAATCAAATATTGTACCGTATGATCGCAAGATCGTCCAGTACCATGTGCAAAAATTGACCTATTAGTACTGTACGATGTCCAGTTAGTACTGTACGAACAGTTCAATTAAAGTTCATACTGTACGATGTGTTGTATGATGTGTTGTATAAACAGTTTAATAAACAAGCAGTTCGACTAGGATGAAGCATGGGACAGCCAAAATCATCTATGTTAATCATACAGTACGATCCAATTCATACAGTACGATCAAAATATCAAAATTAATCCATTTTGATTGAATTATCACAGGATTAAATTAGGCAATATTTTAAACATCCTACAATATGATTACAATCGTACAGTACGATTAGAACAAATTTTCAAATTCAAATTTTTGCCTAATTTAATGGAAAGTGAGCTTTCTAATTATAAAACATCGTACAGTACGATGTGGTGTTTGTACAGTACGATTAGTTATATTTTAAGAATATTTTTTCTAGGAAAATTAAATATTTTAATTAATTTCTACTACATCAAATCATACAGTACGATCCAAATCGTACTGTACGATGTACAGAAAAATTAAAATATTTATAATCATTTTTTGCTCCCTGTGTGTGCGTGCATAATCAAGAAACTAACATACATCATTACAAGACTTGACTCAAGAAATAAAAGTTAATGACTCATTTAATACAACCAAGTCTACAGGTTCTTGAGCCTTGAATCTTCAAAGAATGGTGAATGAAGTACCTGAAATATTAGTAAACACGCAAACAAATATACACTACAAATAATGGGAGAAATAAAAGATTAATCAATATTATTTGTTATCATTAAAATTATACACTCGAAAGCTCGAGTCGTAACAGAAAGAATTAGCCGCCAGATCTATTTAGGTAGTTTTAATTTTTAATCATCATCTAGGACATCGACATGGATGATGTAGTTCAATTATGCCTAAATTGATATGGTAAATAAGAAAATAATTAAGGTTTGATTGCTTGATCATATCATCCTGGATGATCTAAGGATTAGCCTAGAAGATCAGTTTAAAAACCTTAATTGATTACTGGACGATAAAATATTAGCCGACTTCACTTCAAAGCGATGTTCTGGACGATATGTGCTGAATTGAACTAATCGTCTAGGATAATCGTGAGATCGGCCTAGATGATCTAGCTTTTTTTACAACATCCAGACACCCTTTCAAGGTGATATACTATCATCCTGTATATGATATGAACAAAAATCTTCTGATCATCCTAAACTCTCCAGGCTGATTGAGCAAAATTTGTGCTGATCAGCCAGGATGATATTTATATCATCCTAGATAATAAAGGCATTTTATTTAAATTAAGAGCTATTCCAAAACTCTTCTATTTAAGACCTCTTATTCTATCTAAGAGATCATCCTTTACTATTTTCTTGACCTGAGAGAGTCTGAGGAGAGGGAGAGAAAGAGAGAGAGAGATAGAGATATAGAGAGAGAGAGAGGATCATGTGAGGGGGAGTTTATGAGGGATTTCACAAAGGTTGCTCCAAGAAAGGATCCAAGTCATATTCTCCAATCATTATCCCTTATTCTTGGAGGTTTGAGAGAGGTCCACTTCAGCAATCGATTAAGGTTCTTTACCTACTTCCGGATGAAGCAAAAGGAGTTGGGTTCTCTTCCTCATCGGTGTTAGTGAAAAGGAGGTTTTGTACAGGCTTCTCCGCCTTGCTATGGAGCAAAATGAGAGTTGCTGAGTTTAGTGCAATACTCAGAGGGCGCCTCTGAGGAGTGGACGTATGTTGAGTTGACCGAACCACTATAAATTTCTCTGTCCTTTACTACTACTTTTTCCGTATTTAATTTTCGCACGTTAAATTTATTTGTGGTGAATTTTGGTTTGATTAAATTTTGTTTTTTATTGAAATATTTTATTAAAAATACTAATTCACACCTCCCCCTCTTGGTTAGCTTGGGCTAGTTCATAAGGGCTTAACATCTATAACAAACTTTTAAGTGGTATTAGAGCGGTGTTCATAAAATTGAGTTTTTGAAAACTTTTGAATTCATATCCATGGCTAACTCTAGTAATCATAATATTGTGGAAGGGTATTCAATTACCCGACTACCTTTGTTTGACCATATTCCTTTTGATTCTTGGAAAACTCGCATGTCTACTTTTTTACAATCGATTGACTATCGCATGTGGATGCTTGTTAAGGAAGGTTATACACCACCTTCTCATGAAATTAATGGCATTAAAGCTGAACTTTATTTTACTAAATGGACTTTTGATGAAAGAGATTTAGCACAACTTAATGTAAAATGCTTAAACTATTTTTTCTGTGCTTTAAATCTGAAGATTATATGCATGTTTCAACTTGTGCAACTGGTAAAGAAATTTGGGATAGATTGTGTGTTACTTATGAAGGAACCAATAAAGTTAAGCAATCTAGATTAAATATATTATTGCATGACTATGAACTTTTTTGTATGAAATCTTCTAAATCAAATTCTGACATATATACTAGGTTTACTCAAATTGTCATCTCATTGCATGTTTTAGGAAAAGAGCTAACTAATTATGAAAGAGTAAATAAAATTTTGAGATTCTTGCCTTCTTTTTTTATGCTAAGATCACTACAATTACTGAATCTAAATATTTAAATACTTATTCTATTGATAATTTACTAGGATCACTCATTGCTTACGAGCAAGGAGTGAATCAAAGAAATCTTGATACAGGTGAGAAAAAGAAGGAGAAAACTATGGCGTTGAAGGCCAACGACACGGATATTGACTCTTCCGGGTCTGAAAGTGATAATGTTGCCTTATTTATGAGGCAATTAAAAAACTTTCTAAGGAAGAAGCACAAGAATCATCAAAAGTAGAATAAAGGTAAGGGTAGCAAAAATTTTAAGAATTCTAATGATATGATCTACTTTGAATGTAAGAAGCCAAAACACGTTAAAGTTGATTGTCTTACACTTAAGGCTAACCCAAGCAAGGAGAAGGGTGAGGAGAAACCCAAGTTTAAAGTGGACAATAAGAGGTTCCAAAATGCATTATTGGCAGATTAAGCATAGGACTCCTCTGAGACTGAAGCTAAAGAGGAGACTACAAATTTATGCTTGATGGCGGGTGATCATCTTGGTCAGTTTGACCAAGAAGAGATATGTGAACTAACCTACAGAAAATTACTTGAATTTTCTAAATAAATTTATGCATCATATAAGAATTTAATAAATCACATGCTAGTTTGAAATTAGAGTTTTTAAAATTGCAAAAAGAGCATGAAATTTTACTTAAAGATCATTCAACAATCGATAGAAATCACATGTCTTTACTTGATGAGTTTGATGCATTAAACAAAAAGTATGCTGAATTATCTGATGCACATGATTCCTTGAAGTCATCTCATGCTAAGTTAGAAAAAGTGTTTAAGAAATTAGAAAATCTCAAAATTTTTGAGAATAATAAACCAACATTGCATGCATCACATAACTTTAAAAGGAAGCATTACTATCCAAATAAATTAGTAAATCCTTTTTCTGGTGTTAGATGTTTTTCATGTGGCATGTTAGGACATATTTTATGCACTTGCACTATTCACCGTAGTACACATTGGGTGTGGAGACTCAAATTACATGATTCACAACATAACATACATGCATTATATTCTTCTTCCATAAGAATGGAACCTAAGATGTTTAGGTTCCTAAATCTAATGTTTGATTATTTTATAGGTTAGCTCTCACAAAAGGCCTTATGAGAGCATGTGGTACCTGGATAGCGGATGCTCATGACACATGACTGGAGATGCTAATCAATTCATTTTGCTGGAGGTCAGGGCTGGAGGCAAGGTTACTCTTGGAGACAACAGCACCATGAAGGTAGCGGGCACAGGTATAATTGGAATCTCCAAGAACCTTTTGATTGAAAATGTTTTGCTTGTAGATGGACTGAAATACAAATTGCTCAACATCAGTCAGCTTTGCGATAAAGGCTTCATCGTATAATTCTTGGCAAATACTTGCATTATAAGCTTAAATAACAACACTGTTTTGGAGGAAAAGTGGATCAATAATATTTACATGCTTGACTTAAATAATATGAAATATGCTGCTTCATTTTGCTTTAAAATTATTGATGATTCATGGTTGTGACACAGGAGATCATGTCATTCCAGTATGAAAACTCATAGGAAAGTGACCCAGAAAGACCTAGTTAGAGGTGTACCCAAGCTTAAATTCTCTAAAGACCACCTTTGTGATGCATGCCAATTAGGGAAGCAAGCTAAATCCTCTTTTCACTCAATTAATGACATTAACACCTCTAGACCTTTAGAAGTCCTTCACATGGATTTGTTTGGACCCATTAGCATTGCCAGCTTAGAGGGAAAAGTCTATGGATTTATGATTGTCGATGACTACTCGAGGTTTACTAAGACAAGATTTTTGTCACATAAGAATAAGTCTTTTGATGAGTTTAGATCCTTCTTCACTTGGATTAAGAAAAAGGTAGGTTGTGAGATTTTGACCATCTATAGTGGCTATGGGGGAGAGTTTGAAAATAAGAGATTTGGATAATTCTATGAGGATAAGGGGATTAGTCACAATTTCTCAGCTCCTAGGACCCCTCAACAGAACTGGGTAGCTCAAAGAAAGAACCAGATCCTAGTTGAAGCTGCTAGAGGCATGCTTGATGAGTATTCACTTCTAAAATATTTTTGTGCTGAAGCGGTAAAGACAACTTATTATGTGTTGAATAAGGTGAATGTTAGAGCCAAACTTGATATGATACCCTATGAGATCCTTAAGGGTGGGACACCCAACCTTTCCCACCTCCATGTCTTTGGCTGTAAGGTTTTTATTCTTAATAATGGGAAGTCACACTTAGGAAAATTTGATCCAAAATCTGATAAATAAGTATTTTTAGGATATTTAAGTGTTGGGAAATCCTTTAGAGTGTTTAATAAGAGGACTTTGGTGGTGGAGGAGACAATTCATGTAGTGCTTGATGAATCTGATCCTAAGAAGTCTAGAGTTGAGGATGAAGATGAAGTTGGAGAGATTACCAAAGAAGTTAAAATTTTGGAGAAGAGGGTAGAACCCCAAAACACTAAAGGAGTAGGTGAGATTACCCAAGGAGTAGAAAATACAAATTTAGAGAAAAGGGTTAAACCTACACATATCTTGCCTAGAGATTAGAGATATTCTTTGAGTCATCCTAAAGAACTGATCATAGGAGACCCTTCTAAAGGTGTTAGGATTAGGCATGGACTTAGGAAGGAAGTGAACCACTTTGCTTTTATCTCAATGACTAAGCCTACCAATATTAATCAAGTCCTTTCTGATGAGTTTTGGATCTTAGCCATGTAAGAGGAATTAAACTAATTTATTAGGAATGATGTTTGGGAGCTTATAGAAAGACCAAAGGGATATAATGTAGTTAGAACCAAATGAGTCTTTAAGAATAAAATGACTTATTATGGTATGGTGGTTAAGAATAAGGCAAGATTAGTGGCTAAGGGGTATAACCAAATATAAGGGATTGATTTTGAGGAGACCTTTGACCCTGTAGCTAGATTGGAAGTTATTAGAGTGCTACTAGTCTTTTCCTGTTATAAAAGATTTAAGCTTTTCCAAATGGACATTAAGAGTGCCTTTTTAAATGGGGTAATAAAAGAAGATGTGTTTGTAGAGCAATCCCAAAGTTTTGAGAGTTCCCAATTTCTAGATCATGTTTTCAAATTAAAAAAAGGCTTTAAATGGATTAAAACAGGCACCCAGAGCTTGGTATAAGAGGCTTAGCACATTCTTACTAGAGAGGGAGTTTATTAAAGGGAGCGTTAACACCACCCTTTTTAGAGGAAAATAGGAGATGAATTACTCATTACTCTATTTTTATGATATACTTTTTGGATCTTTTGATATAGGGCTATGTGATAATTTTTCTAAAATAATAAGTAGTGATTTTGAGATGAGTATGATGGGAGAGTTGTCCTACTTTTTGAGTTTTAGCATAAGACAAGTAGATGATGGAACCTTTCTAAATCAATCAAAGTACATAAAAGATATCTTGAAGAAATATGAAATGGATAAAGCTAAGCCAATTAATACTCCCATGACCTTTAGTGTTCAGTTGGATAAGGAACCAAATGGAAAATTAGTTGATCAAAAGAAGTATAGAGGGATGATTGGATCTTTACTTTGCCTGACTGCTAGTCAACCTGATATAATTTTTAGTGTTTGTCTTTGTGCTAGATTTTAAGTTGATCCTAAAGAATCCCACCTTATTGTAGTTAAGAGAATTCTTAGATTCCTCTTAATAATCCAAAACTTAGGAATCTTGTATCCTAGGCACATCACTTCTTTTGAGATTATTGAATATTCTGATTCTAATTTTGCAGGATATAAGGTGGATAGAAAGAGCACTTCTGGGACTTACCAATTCATATGACAGTCTTTAGTCTCTTGGTCTAGTAAGAAGCAAAACTCTGTCGCACTTTTTACTGTTGAAGTTGAGTATATTGCTTTAGGAAGTTGTATGGCCCAAGTACTTTGGTTAAAGAAGCAAGTTCTTGATTTAGAATTACCTGTAGGCACAATTTCAATCCTTTATGACAACACTAGTGTCATCTACATTTCTAAAAATCCTATCCAATATTCAAGGATCAAGCACACAGACATAAGGCATCACTTTATTAGAGATCATGTGACTAAATGAGACATTGAGTTACACCATGTAATAATTGACAATCAACTGGCTGACATCTTTACTAAACCACTGGCCTTTGACACTTTTAACACTTTAAGAACTAGATTGGGTATGATTGACATAAATGCTTTAACTTAATTTCTGATCATTTATCTGTTGATTGTTTTCTTCTTTTTATAGTTTTTACCTTACTTACTTTTCATCTATTTCATTTTTTTTTATTTAATTTTCTTTGTTGTTTTATTTTTCTTCTTTTAATCGCCGCTGAATTGATATCTTATTCCATATTTTTATTTTTTAAAAATTTGCAGTCAATGATTGATATCTCTGAATCAGTTAAAGGGGAAAAACACTGTTGATTATTTCCTTCTCTCTAACTTCTTTCAGTGTTGTAATTTTCTTTTCTAAACAAAAATCTATCTCATATTAATAACTAAATTTTAAAATTGAGATCTTTTCAATCTTGCTACAGTAATCTATCTTATATATAATATTCAAATTTTTTATTTTATCTTCAAATTTTTATAATCTTGTCATTGAATTTATCATATATTTTTTTATTCTATTTTGTGATTCATTCTTCCTTACACTAGAGAGTGAGTTTTTCTTTTCTAATATCTAAAAGATATAATCACATATGAGAATTTTTAAGAATTTTGAAAAGGGAACTTGCTTGCAAAAATATAAATGAAAAAAAATTGGCCAATGATGCCAAAATCAAAAGATGCGCAATGACGCAAAATTAAAAAAAAAATATACACAAAGTGTATCAAAAATTAGAAGGTGCGCAAAGAATGCCAATCAAATTGACAAGAGGCATAAAATGAGCCCACCAAAAGCAAGAGTCTTCTCTTTTAAAATTTTTAATCTTAGAAGAATTTATATGTCACTTGATACTTTCAAAGGCTTGATTTTAGAAATTCATGATTATAACTAATTAGTTTGATATATTATTCTATAAATTATTTTTCTGAAACTAGGTCCTAAACGGATCTCTTTTTCTTATCCAATTAGTTTTTTTTATTTAGATCATTATTTTCAAAAGATAGTTTTCCATAGGATAAGTCCGAGTTAGGGCTAACAGGATAGGTTATTCTACCATTTTTTTGAATTTCGGTGATGTTAACTCATTGATTCTTACAAATTTGTTAATTCAATCATATGGAGAATTTATCATATTCAAGCTTTGATTAAAAAAAAACCTTTGTTTTGCTTTTGTTCTTATCTTTTTCATATTTTATTTTTTCTTTTAAGTTGATTTTTCATGCGTTTGGGCTTTCTCTAATCATCTCCATCTATTCTCTATTTTGAAACTTTTTTGTCCTATCGTCCTAGACGATATTCATATCATCCTGGATAATATGTTCAAATCACTCTTAAAATTTTATCTAATGACTAATTTTACTCCTCTGCTTCTAATCATCCTAGATAATTTATTATCATCCTGGACAATCTAATCGTCTTCTGTTTCAATTATTTGTGATCGTCCTAAAAGATCCTCCTTGTCATGGATGATCTTCACAATCTCTGCTCAATTATTGGTGAACATCCCAGACGTTACACATGTTCATCCTGGATGATCCACATGGAAAAGTTCAGCACTCAACTTTAATTTGGGCAGTACGATCCATTATTATGCATCATCCTGGATGATCCACCTAATCGACCAAGATGATTTACTTTTTCAACGGTCGTCCGGAATGAATCCTCTGGACGATCGCATGTGTCTTATCATTTAGGATGATATCTGATCATCCTTGATGACTTTACTTCCTTTTTACCAATTATCTTGGATGCAATTATTACACCATATCATCCTAGACGATTCTGCAATCATCCTGGATGATCGGTCCATTTCTTTTTAAACTGAGGCCCTCAAATGTTTTTCTCACACAACCCTTCTCAAGTCCTCTTTTCTCTTACTCTTGTGCTCTGTTTTCCTAAGTATGGCCGGTGGAAAGCGATCTTGCCATCCTTCTAGGAGTTCCTCGAGGGCGAATCTAGACCCTTGCTTCATTGAGACGGATCATCAAGCTGCCTATCAAAGGTAAAAAATAGTCAGGATTACTGTATCCCGGACTATCAACCCGAACATTCTTTCCTATCCTATCGTAGATTTATTTGCGCTCCTCGACCTTTTTTCTTACTCTCTCTATCCCCTTCAATTCAAAACTTCTTTTTGAATTTTTTACTAGCCTCCGCATAAATTCTTCTTTCACTGCTCTCGAGTCCTATGTGAATCGACGTCCTGTCAAAATCACATATCAAGATTGCCAAGAGTTTTTGAAACTTTCCACCATAGGAGACAAACTCCATACCCTATATTTTGATCCTGACTATGAATAGGCTCTGACCAACCACTTTCTCATAAATAATAATGCTCACTTTCATGTTGGAGAGTCTAGCACCTTACTCAAAGATGCTAGGATAATCCAGCATGTCCTTCGCACCTGAATTCTTTCAAAAGCCTGGCTGGTGATCGCGTTCATATCACTCTTCTTTCGATCACCACTTTTTATATTTTGGCTCATCATGAATTTAATGCCACAGATTTGATTTTTTGCTATATTGAGCATCTGACCACTATTCAAGATTCAGGACATAGGAGAAATCCTAATCTTGCCCTAGGACATATCATTACTTATGTCTTAAAATCAAAATACAACCTCTAATATCTTGCCCCACTAAATTTTCAGCCTACCTTCTACTCAAACAACTTCTTCCACGTTCTTCACTGTACTCGTCTATACCCGAGGCATGAGAAAGCCAAGGGAGCTGAGAAGGAGGTAGCTCCTACACCTGTTCCTACACCTACTCCGTTCCACTAGCACTCTCAGCTGGATCAGCTAGTGGAGCGATTCGACTAGTGGGAGACTCACTTTGAGATGTACGTCACTGCACAGGAGAAGCAACATGCGGAGGATGTTGCTTGCTTCGACGCTTACGTAGCTCACCAGCAGCACCAGCACGACCAGTATATGGCCTGGCTTGGGGAGCCGTTTACAACTCTTTTCAATTACTTTCAGCCACATCCACCACCACCACCACCTCCTGCGGATGATCAGGGGACATCTTTCTTTTAGTTTGCTTGTTTTTGTGAGAGGTTATTTTACTTCTATTTAGTAGTTTGTGTTATTTTTCTTTTTCCCTCCTTTTTAAGATGTCAAAAGGGGGAGTAGTTGTATTAGTTTATACTATTCTAGTCTATTCTAGTTTGTTATGTTTTTATGATGGATAGTTGAACTATTTGAACTATGGTTGTTTCTTTACCTATTTCCATTAAAACTGCTTTGATCGAACTACTTCAATTACTTTACGTTTGTCATCATCAAAAAGGGGGAGATTGTAGCAAATCTACTTTCAAGGAGTATAATTTTGATGATAGCAAATACTTCTATTTCTCTACTACTGCCTTACCTACTAACATTTTAGGTCCACAAGATCAAACTGCAATTTGAACCAGCTCAAGATTGGGAAGACTAGGTCTGGGTCAGTTTGTAAACTTTTTTCCTTTTCTTAAGTCTATTATAAACGATGTGATTCCTGATGCTAAGTAACCTTGCACACACACACATGGGGGAAAATTTCTATCTAATTTTAGAGTTCTCTATTTTTGGTTACATTATCTAGGATGATCCATAAATTGGCCTGGACGATCAGTTAAAAACATAAACCCTAATTAGGGCATTCTGGTTAAGGCATTCATCATTAAGCACATTATCCTGGATGATATTAGTATCAGCTAGGATGATAGGCTAAAATAAAAAAGAATCAGCTGTCATAACTATTTAGGTCATTTTAATTTTTAATCATCGTCTAGGACATTAGCTTGGATGATGTAATTTAATTATCCTAAATTAATCTGGTAATTAAGAAAATTAATTAAGGTTTGATTGCTCGATCATATCATCCTGGAAGATCTAGGGATCTATCGAGACGATCAGTTCAAAAACCTTAGTATATTCTAGGATGATAAAATATCGGCCAGCTTCTCTTCAGGGTGATGTTCTGGATGATATGTGCTGAATTTAACTAATCATATGAGATGATCGTGAGATCGGCCTGGACGATCTAGTTATTTTTATAATGTCTAGACACCCTTTCAGGGTAATATTTTGGATGATATTCTTTGATTTGTTCTAATCGTACAAGATGATATACTATCATCCTTGATGATTTGAATAAAAACCTTATGATCATCCCAAACCGTCCAGGCTAATTGAGAGAAATTTCCACTGATCGACCAGGATGATATTTATATCATCCTGAACGATAAAGTCAGTTTATTTAAATTAAGAGCTATTCCAAAACTCTTCTATTTAAGACCTCTTATTTTACCCAAGAGATCATCCATTACTGTTATCTTAACCTGAGAGAGCCTAGAGGAGAGGGAGAGAAAGGGAGAGAGAGGATCTTGTGAGGGGGATTTTATGAGGGATTTCATTAAGGTTTCTCCAAGCAAGGATCCAAGTCATCTTCTCCGATCATCATCCCTTATTCTTGGAGGTTCGAGAGAGGTCCACTCAACAATCAATCAAGGTTCTCTACCTGCTTAGGAGGAAGAAAAAGGAGTTGGGTTCTCTGCCTCACTGGTGTCAGTGGAAAGGAGGTTTTGTACAAGCTTCTTCTCCTTGATGTGAGACCAAAAGGAGAGTCACTGAGTTTAGTGCAATACTCGAATGGCACCTTTGAGGAGTGGACGTAGGTCGAGTTGACCGAACCACTATAAAGTTTTGTGTCCTTTACTACTGGTTTTTCCATATTTAATTTTCGTACGTTAAATTTCATTGTGGTAAATTTTGGTTTGATTGAAAGATTTTTTTTTTAAATACCAATAAACCTCCCCCCCCCCCTCTTGGTCAGCTTGAGCTAGTTCATAAGGTCTTAACATCCCTAATGAACTTTCAATAACCACATCATCTGCTGCATCAAGTAACATCATGAAGCATCTAGTATTGTCACCTTCGTAACCTCCAACAAATCATTAACTTCTCTTGCATCCTCCAAATCATTCTTTTTATCAACCATACCATATGAAACCTTACTAGACCCATTCATCTTAGGTAATTTGGCAGAAGTAGTAGCATTCCTCCATCTCATAGCATTCTTTAAGCTCCCTTTCCCATAAGTAACATGAATCCAATGTCCATATATAGGTTTCATTTTAGAATGACCATCAATACTGCAAACCTCTTCAATATTTGACTTTACACCATTTTCCTGAACACTAACATCATCAATATTTAAGCATTTAGGAGCTGCACCTTGAGCTTCACCTGAGCTTGAATTAGCACATTTACTGCTATAATGACTAATTCTTCCACATTTATAGCAGAAATGGAAGATTCATTCATATTCTATATTTTGAAAAAACCTACCAAAGCTTAACGCAAACACCCAAAGGAAGCTATTTATCCAATTGAATATGGATACAAACTCTAGCAAACTCCCTCCTCCCCCATTGGAATGTATTACCATCTAGCATATAAGGTTTGCCTAGTTGTGAATAAATCCTACATATATTCACTTCATCACAATATTGTAATGGCAAATTTGGCATCCTAGTCCAAACAAGAGCTGTTAGGCCCTTTAATGATCCTGGAGAAAAACTAGGTGACCATCTATCAATACTAATGATGTGGCAATTCACATACCAAGGTCCTTCAGATAGAATAGCTTCTACATCCTCTAATTCATTAAAAGCACAGAGGACCTAACCCATTCCCAACATAATTAAATGAAATTTGCCAAAGCGAGCCCGCTGTCTACGCAATTCACCACTAATCACATGAAGAGGGATGTTATCGCCAAATATCTTCACCACAACAAAACTTTGTATCTTCAAAATATTTTACCTCTCATTAACTTCATTCATGTTAACAGCATATTCATCATCAGTTAAGTAATTTAAAAAATCCATATTATCAATCCTAATATTAGGCTTTCTAATCCAAGCATTTAGCAAAACATTTCCCTCCTATTCTTTAGAAATTGGTCTAGCTGAAACATTAATATGTTCATCCACTAAATTCATTTCAGTTGAAGTATAAATACATACTTTATTGTGATCATCACCCAGAAGATTATTCTCCTTAGAAACCACATCCTTAAAATTATACATAGTAATATGACCTCCACCAGCCTTTAAAATATCAGATACCTGAATTGGGACAGAATTTCCTTCTGAATCATCAGGGAATTCGCATTTATCACATTTTTGCCAGGGATTGCATTTAAATTTCTAAATTTGTTGATAAAAACTTTCATACCCGACAAAGAAGCATCAAGATCTAGTGATTTCAAAGGTGACATTACAGGAGACATCAATTTGCATGGTGTTTTGCAATCAAAATCATTCGAAATACCCTTACCCTTGCCTTCAAAAAAAAGAGTTTTCTTAGAAACATTACCAACATTAACCTTTATCAATAAAGGACCATTAGAAATCCTCTTACGAGTTCCCATAACCGGTTGATCCAAGACAACATGAACATAACTAAAATATATTCTATTTTGAACAACCAAACCATTATTAGAATGTTTATTCACAGTCGACACCGCCGATGATGGCTGATAGCCATCTGCCGCCATCTCCTAGCAACCTGCTGGAAAAAAGGAACAAAAATTGGGAACGAAAATTTTTAAATGGGGGTTTTCTCTCTCTATACCTTTTGTTAGCAATGTTCAACTATGTTATTTTTTAGGCTGATGTATAAAGAGCATATTAAGTACTAATATAGATACTTATGCTTTAATGAAAATACTGATATTTTTTTTATATCTTATTTTTTATTTGATGCATTGAATGATCATGTGTAGTTAAAATTTAGTGTGATATATAGCCTTAAAGGGGGAATGCTAGAATAATAAAGAATATTGAAATGGAATATTGAGATGCCAATATATATATGATATTAAATATTCTAGGTTGCATGGAGATAAAAAAATTATTGGAAGACTAGCAATCTTTCTTTTCACCTATAAGTTCGACAGAGATCTAGGGACACACATGCTCTGATCCATATCTATAATTAAGAGTTCAATTAGAAAAGCTATGAAATTTATATGCATGAGTCCAAAATAATTTTATCTTATTAGTATCAACTATTCCTACATATATTTTTATTCAGTGGTAGGAACTCGAGCACTTCATTTAGCAGAACACTTCCTAATAGGTTCGACACTCTACTCTATCAAATAAAATATAATCATATTTTAAATAAAGTGAGTTTCACATTAGCTCACCATTAACCTTACACTGCCCTACATTAGTAAACTTTTTGAAGATTTTATTTATCAAGTCAGACTTTCATTAATAACTCATGAAAGTCATCTTAATAAAAAAATTAATATGTCTAATTTATGTGATCATATTCCCCCATTAAGATACAGGGATGTAATATTAAATACAAAATATGGCCAATATATTATGGTGGAAGAGTAAAAGAGGATCATAAGATCATGCAAAATATGGCCATGGAAGAGAAATATACACAACCCATCTAAGCTAGGTGATTTGCAACATTGACCACACCAATAAATTCATCAATTCAAAGATTAACATATTCAAATGAGTAAATAATTTTATGATTATAACTAAAAATTATAAAATTAAAATGATAAAATAATTAAAATGATCCAATGATTTTTTAAAATGACCAAAATGATCCCAACTATAGTAAAGAATCATATAATCTCTTAAATCTTTCAACATGAATCAAAATAATTATATTATGAAACTATTTTAATTTCTTTTTATGATCCTTTATAAAGAGTCAAGTAATCATTTTGATTATTACGAGAAGATCTTATTACATTAATAATTTTCAAATGAGACTTTGACGTTAAAGAGGAGTCTCCTATTGTTGCTACATGGATCTCTTTTTAAAATTTGAGGTTGCATTTTTTTATCCGTTTGTCCTTCATTCTTTGGGATCCATATTCAGAAGGTCTCTTTAATTTGATCAGGCTACTGCCTCTAGATCCAGGCCTTCTATGGCCCGAATTTTGGTGGAAATGGATATCACCAAAAAAACACCCACATGAAGTGTGGCTTGGACAAAAAAATTCTGGTTATTTGCAAAAAAATTGAATTTGAAAACATACCTTATTTTTGCTCCCATTTCAAAGTTCATGGAAATTTATTTAATGAATGTTTTGCGACCCATCCCAATTTAACAAAAGGAATTATATATGGGAAAAATGTTGCTATTGACAAGGGGGTTCTTACCCCTGTAGATGTTAACAATGACATTATGGCTTCTTATGACAACATTGTTACTATACTTTCAAATAGTCCTAATAATGATAAGGAAGCTATTATTAGAAATCCTTCTTTAATGGAATCTCATGTTTTACCCCAAAAGGATGGTTCAAATGCTCAAAATAACGGAGACGACCCAAAGGATTTTATTAGGTTGTCTTTGATGGATCTAGCCCGGGATGAAAATGGAGTTAATGTTCCTCCCATAGTAGATGTGCGTAATGATGTGATATAAAAATAATGTACTTTTAATCTTATTAATGGTGAGCAATTAGAGAGTGAGGATAGTGGTGTGGAAGAATATAAGGAGGAAGGTGAATTCTTTCCCAACCAGGATGTTTCTATATTAGGGAAAACTAAAGGTATGAATGGTGTTTCCATGTTGTCCACTCCATCAAAACTACAAGCTGATAATATTGAAGATGGCTATACCAAAGTGGGGAAGAAGAAATCTAAAAAAATTAACCTCTAAAGGTCATTCTTCTAGAGTTACTAAAGCTTCACATATTTCTTTTTCTAATAGTTAAATCTCTCATTTGGAATATTAGGGGGTGAAGAACCTTCCTTCTAGGGATAGGGTAAAGAGCTTATGCAGGATTTACAATATTAATGTCTTGGTGCTGTTTAAGCCTTTAATTTTTTCTTCCAAGCTTATTTTTGTGGGTTCTAAAGTTGGTTTTGATTTCTCTTTCGATAATTTCTCTAATAAAATTTAGTTTTTTTTAGAAACATTGGGTTACTTTAAGTATTATCGATGATTTTCCTCAAATTTTGCACACTTAAATTAATTATCTTCAATTCTCCTATTTGGCTTCTTTTGTTTATGCTTCTTGTTCTAGAATTGATAGAAAAACTTTATGTAATCAAATTACTAATTTTTCTTCTAATATATCTGAACCTTAGTTGGTTGGTGGTGACTTCAACACTATTACCAATGTTACTGATAGGGTTGGGGGGAAACCTTCAAACTTTTAGGCTATGGAAGAATTCAATGATATTGTTTTAATTTCTAATTTACATGATATTAGTTTTTCTTACAATGCATTTATGTGGAATCAAGCTACCATATGGCAACATTTAGATTGTATCCTTGTCAACAATGTTTGGATTTCTAAGTACCATAATACCCACATTGAGCATTTATCTAGAACACTCTCTGGTCATTCTCCCTTGCTTTTGAGTATTTCTTTGCAAGATAATTCTTTTCTCCTTTTAGATTTTAAAATATATGGCTTTTGCAAGATTCATTCCTTAGTAATGTTGGTGCTAATTGGCATGCTCTGTTATTTCCCACTAATAATTGTGTTGGTATGGTTCAGTTTTGGCTTAAGCTTAAGTAGCTCAAGCAAAATTTTAATTGGTGGAATAAGCATGTCTTCAAGAACTTATTTGTTAATATCGTCGAAGCTAAAAAACAAGTTAATTTTGCTAACAATAATTACATGACTCGTCCTTATGTGGATAATCTTGTTTCTTTGAATGAGGCCAAAGATAATTTAGTGAATCTTCAAAAACATGGAAAAGTCTATTGGAAACAAAAAGCTGCTTCTAAATTCTTAGTTGAAGGGGATAGGAACACCAAAATTTTTCATAATATTGCTAATCATAAAAAATTTGCTAGTTATATTCACAAGATTTCCACTCCTGAGGGTTCTCAACTTGACTCTCCTAATTTAATTTTTGAGTCTAGTGTTAAGTATTTTGAGAATGTGTTTAACAAAAATTTTATTCCTACCTTAAATCTGGATTTTTCTTTTATTCCTTTGCTTATTTCTAAAAAGGATAACATTATGCTTACAAAAATTCTTTATGAGGAAGAGATTGGTTAGTTGTTAAAGATATGAATTCTGACTCCGTTGCGGGTCAGGATGGTTTTACTATAAAGTTTTTTCAAAAGACTTGACATATCATTAAAGAGGATCTTGTTTATGCTGTTATTGATTTCTTTAAAGGCAATTCTAATCCTAAATTTTTTACCTCTAATGCTATTATTTTGATTCCCAAAAGTGATGTTACTAATTTTGGAGTGATTTTCATCTGATTTATCATTATTCTTTCTTAAATAAGCTTAATTCCAAGTTAATTATGTCTAGATTATCTTTAAATCTTCATAATATTATCTCTCTCGACCAAACTAATTTTGTGAAAGGTCGTTATATTTTTTATAATGTCTTATTTGCTCTAGAGCTTGTGCATGATTTGGAGGCTAAAATTACTAGGGGTAATGTGATCTTTAAAATTATTAGGCTTATGATAATCTTAATTGGGATTTTCTTTACATTATGATGAATTTATTTGGTTTAAATAATGATTTTATTAGGATCATTAAGAATAGTATTGAACACTACTTTTTTTATTATTACCAATGATCGGAGTCATGGTTTACTTAAATCTACTCATGAGCTCATGCAAGGTGATCCTCTATCCACTACTTTGTTTATTATAGCTGTTGAAATTTTTTCAAGATATCTTAATGATCTCTTTAGAAACTACCCCAGTTTTTATTAGCATACTAGGGGTGGCCTTCTGGTGTCCCATTTAAGTTTTGCTGATAATTATATCATTTTTATGAATGGTCCTAGGAAAATGCTTAATATTCTTTTTAAATTTCTTAGCTAATTTCAAATGGCTAGTGGGTTAATTTTTAATCCTCTGAAAAGTTGTTTCATTACTGCTAAATAAATATCTCATCTTAGAATCACTTCTATTCAGGACAGCTTTGGTTTTGTGCATTGGCAACTTCCCCTTAAATACTTAGGCACCCCCTTTTAAAGGGTAGAAAGAGATCTCATTTATTTAGGGATATTTTTAACAATATTAAAAAAAAGCTTTCTACTTAGGCCTTAACTTCCTTACACTATAGGAAAATTAAGCATTACCGGTGGTTTTTTTCGATGGTTCGTATTATATTTCAGGTAATTTTCTAAAATACAAGCAGCTTTTTGGCGGTTAGAAAACCACCAGTATAAACCAAGTAAGAAATGATTTCCGACAATCAATTTTCGGCGGTTGACCATAACGATGGCTTTTTAGCAACATAAATGGACGATAAATTCCAACAGTCTTAGCATCGGTGACTGCCAATTAATTACCGACAGCTTACCATCCATCGAAAATGCCAGTTAATTATTGGCAGTCTAACCGTTGGTTTACCATCGGTTTATTGCCGGTTAACTGTTGGTAAACCATCAGTATTCATCGATGGCAATATTAAAATTCTGGTGGCTATAATATGCCATACGGTATCGAAGTTTCTAAAGGTGAAACCACTAGTTAGCTACCGGAAACCTATAGCATTTTTTAAAAAATTGATCCATAACATAATTGAAAATATATCTCACAAATAAGGACAATACGCCACTATAATCAACACACAATTATAGTCCAAAATCAATATATATAACATTCAAATTAAATCCATAATAAGCATAACCAAATGTTTAAACAAATAGAAATACATATATTCTACAAAAAATATAACATATAAATCCATAATAAGATGTCCATGTCCTCCTTCTCCTCGCTTTCACACAACTAGTTCATCAAACCAAATATTTAAACAAAAATTTCATCAAACAAATAAGAGCACTAATTCATGTGTCGGCTCTAGATCTTTCTTCTTTTTATTTTCATTTCTATAGGATAGTAGCTCTGTGTGCATCTCATTTTGAGCCTTTCTCATCTCTTCTATCTCTCTCGTCAGGGCAGTAACCCTTTGATTAATAGTTTCTTCAGCTCCACTAGCATCATAAAATGCTGATGTAGATGAACTACCCTCATAAGCATAACCTTATAAACCCAAGCCATATACCTTCCCCCTCTGCCTTCCTCCAACAACATCTAATCATGTATGATACTTAGAATACTGGGTCAATCCTGAAGATGATCCCTCATTAATAGACTGATGACTTTCTCGAACTCGTACAAAATTATCTTGTAAGAATAAATCCATAAAATAAATTTATATTAGAATAAGCTTTTTTATATTAAATTTATATTCCCAAACTTCAAAAATTATACTCACATTCACTTTTTTCATCTTTTCATCAACCCACTGATGGTCAGCTTGATGTTGGTGAGTTCATGTATGGAGAAAAACTATCAGCACATAATCATAATCTTATGTTGTATGGCTCAGTAGCAAATGCAATATATATTTGATCAAAATATATGCATACTTCAACATCTGATGGATAAGAAAGAACACAACTATTTGCTAATTTCTCCTTATGTCATCTCATATGACCTGCTGAACGCATTGATGCAAAGAGCCTCTGAATTCTTAGAATGATTGCAAAAAAAAAAAATGAAACATCTTTCTTTTGACGACGTTATTTTCTTGAGTTTGGTTGAAATTGAGGCACATTACAGGTGCGATAATAAACTTCTGTTGCATTGTTCTTGTAGTATAACATATATCCATTAATATAATAATCAATTTTTGTAGCAGTGAGACCCAACTTGGATACTAATTTCTTCATTCGGTATAAATTTGACGGAATTAAATTATACATTAGATTTGTTTTCATGAGAAGACTAATGAAGTTATTAAAACAATCATGAGAAATATTATATTCAATTTTGATATAAGTTTTGCAACCATCTCAAATTGTCTTTTGAGATGCATGTAGTAACTCAAAGAAATTATTTTTTTTTGTATTTGGTGGATATTCAACACTAGCCCTTAAATTAAGACCTACTATATCAAAAATAAGTTCTTTATACTGTCTAGTCATTTGATCATTATTAAATATTTTAAAAGCTATGGATGAACCAACATGAGTATCTCTGTGTGGCTCGTACTCACCATGTGAGGACTAAATCCATTAGTTTGTAATAAACCCCCTATGATATAAATCAACCATCACATCATCGGGCTTGAGGAATGCTTGATTTTTTTGCTTCAAACATGACCATCTAAATATTCCATCAAACTTAAAGAAAGGTAGTTGAGATGCAACTTGAATAAAAGTTTTAACTCCCTATAAAAATTTATCTGTTAATCCTCTTTGACCCTATAACAATCTATTATACATCCAATATCTCTCTTCTTGGATAGTCATTTGGATGTTAAAGCAAATATTTCCAACATAGTTATGAAATCAATTATTAGAAGATATGTAGCCTGAACAAGTGTACGTGCTTTACTTTTGAATAAGTGTACTTTACTTGAATTGGAATACATTCACTAACCATCCAATAATAATTTAGGTTTTGATACCTATGTTTGAATAAGATATTTATGCATTGCAAGTCTAACCACCATCTTATAGAATTTTTCCTTAAGTTTGAGGAGGACTTTTCTATCACACAACAAGTCCAAAACATTCCTCCACTTTAATCATCCAACTTGAATTATACTAATAATAACCATATCTATTTCACCATCATTCAAAATAATAGACTGAATATATTTAAAATATATACGCTTATTAATGACATGAAAAAAACATACACCAAGGTACAATCTATTGCAAAGCTACTAGGGTGTTGGAGGGAGAAGAACAATTACTCAAATAATAAATGTAGCAAATATAACAAAACTTTTATGGGAGATAAAAATTTGATGAAGGCTTTCAACATATATTTTTCAAAGATAAATACAACAATACAAGATAAATAATTTATTTGACAAAATAGAAAACTCAGCTAATGACTCTTGACCTTCTCACTCTCTCTTTTCTTTTTTCATTTTTTTTTCACACACTTACATCATCCTCTCTTGCCCTCCTTTTATAGTCACACCCAAACACTATTCCAATGTTTCTAGAAAATTCTATCGCATTAACTCCTCTATGAATATGAAAGAACACTCACATTAATTATTCTTGAAATATGAAAGAACACTTTCACTTCTAAATCTTTTTTGAAGCTTCCTTCTTCGTTAACCTTTTATGAACAAAATTCCTCCACAACTTTGTCATCCAAAAATACCACAAATAATGTCATTTCACCACTTTGACTAAAAAAGTCAATGTACTTCTTAAATCTATAACATAATATGAACTATATATAATATAAGATAATATAAGACTCTCCTCATGTATATGATTTGAGTCATGATCATCAAGGTAAATAGGATTAGCTTCCAACAAAAATCCCCCTTAATCCGAGCTCTTGTTTCTTTAACATACCAAGTCTTTCTCTCATCTTTAAGAATACATCATGCTTCAGAGGGTTTTTATATATATCAGCAAATTTGAGAAAAAAAAAATGTAAACCTTAAATTCAGTTTGGGATATTGTCTATCAACGGCTTTCGTGGGTAGAATGCGGGCATGATATGCTGCCAGAGTGAGGGCGAGATCGTCAGCCGGAGAGATGGAGTCGACAGCCAGATTCCTGTACAGGCAGTCGGCGGCGTGATCACGAGCGAGCATCTGCAGAGAAATAGATACATGAATAAATGAAGAGGAAGGCTTGGTTTGGCCAATAGTATGGAAATTTTTGGCAATTTTTCATCGGTTTAGATCGCCTGAACAAATCACTTAAAACCAGCAGACTAGGCCGCTGATAAAGTCATCGGTAAAATAGAAAATTGGTGCCCTTAATGGGGGTTATTATACCGCCGCTAATTTCAATGGTGTATTATTAAAAACTGAAGAATTAATCGTCGGTTAATACTGACGGTTAAACGCTGATTTAACCACCAATAATTTCGGTGGCTATAGGATCATCGGTAAAGGTTGCCAGTAATCCCTAATTTTCATGTAGTATTATCTTTGGAGATAGATTAGTGTTAATTAAAAGTGTTATTTTCCCTATTCTTTATATATTTATTTAATGCTTTATGTCCTACTGTTAATATTTGCACTAGACTTGAAAGAATCTTTAACAAATTACTCTGGGAAGCTAAGGATGGTAAATATGCTATTTTATGGTATTCATGGAATAGATGTGTGGGTGTTCACGATCAAGGTAATTTGGCTTTTAAGAGCTTGGGTGATATGGCTCTTAGTTTTTTGTATAAACTTTGGTTCAATTTAAGGTTAAAAAAGAGCCTTTGGTCTAAGTTTATGATTTCTAAATACTATGGATAAGAATCCTCTTACTTGCTTTTTCAAAAAAAGTGATTCTTTAAATTGGAAAAGACTTTATTCTATTAAATGGGAGGCTGATAATTTCATTCAATGGGGGTTTGGGTGTGGGGATATCTTTTTTTAGCAAGAAAATTAGCTTGGCTTCTCATCTATAGATAGTCTACTTAATACTCATACTACTAGTGCTTGTAAGGTTTCTCATTTTATTCAAGAGGGGACCTGGAATGTCAATTATCTTGCTAAGATGGTGCTGGATATTGTCTTTAATCTCATTCTCGAAGTTTCATTATAGCTTGATCAGAAAGATTATATTTTATTTAATTAGGCTAATGATGGAGCTTTATGTTCAAAGAGGTTTGACATTCTATTAGGAATTGGCATCCTAAGTCTCAAATTTTTTCTTCCATTTCGCAAAAAGGTATTCTGATTTCTTATTCTATATTACTGTGGATAATTTTTAATAATTACATGCCTATTGATACTATCTTGATGAAAAGAGGCTTTTATATTATTTTCAAATGACAATGTTGTTATCATATTGAAAATTTGAATCATGTTTTTGCTAATGGCTCTGTTGCTCTCAAAGTTTGGTTTTATTATGACAATATTTTTACTTCTTAATTTTGTAAGCATTATACCAACATTAATAATATTTTGTATGATTGGGTGATTCCTTCTAAGAGAAATTCTCGTAATGTGATACCCATCTTTATATGCTAGCTGGTTTCTCTAGAAAAATAAGAATAAGACGAAGCACGATAACATTTCTATCAATGCCACATCTATTATCCTCAACATTAAGGACAAAGTGAGACAATTATATTTAGTTAAGTTGATCAATTAGAATTATTTTATTAGTTGCTTTCAAACTACTGAGCATTTTGGTATTATAACTGTGGCCAATAATTACTCTTTTAATGACATTTTGGTTAAATAGATAAAACCTCAAGTGGGTTTGTACAAACTTAATACTGATGGCACGTTTAAAAATGGTAAAGCTAGTTGTGGTGGTCTTACCCATGACTTTAACAGCCAAATTATTATTGCATTTGAGGGTCATGCTGATGTCCACACGACTATTATGGCTTAGCTGCAGGCTTTAAAGTATAGGCTTCAGTTATGCATATCACTTAGGATTACCAATGTTTGGATTGAAATAGATGCTTTTCTTGTGATGCAATATATTACTGAAAATCACATTATTAACCCCTCTTATTACTATACCATTAGAGATATTAAACAATAGTTTTCGCTTATCAATTATTTTGTTACTCACATTTTTAGGGAAGGTAATGTTGTTGCTGATTTCATAGTTGATTTCGGTTGCTACCTAGTGGATTTTGTTGAGTACGTGGGGGCCTCTCTTCCGCCCAAGCTTTTGGGTTTAACGAGGTTTGATCGTATGGGTTTCCCTTATATTAGAGTTTCTTAACTTCTGGATTTTGGTTTTTGGGATGTTCTTGTTTATGACTTGTTTTTTGCTATTTTTGTTTTATCTTTTATTTACTCCTAACTATTTTCATTTTATAGAGGAGTCTACTCTCACTTGTTTACTCATGGTGTATGCTGTTTAGCCATTTTGTTGCTTCGCTGGGGGGTTGTCTTTACTGGCTGGATGTACTCTTTATTAGTTTTCTTATCTTCTTAGTTGGCGTTGGGTTCTATTCTTTGTAAGGTGGTCCAGAATTTTCTTATTGTTCATGCTACTGTCCATATTTTCTGGTTGCTCTTATTTAATTGGAAGTGCCCCTATACTAGCTTCAATGTTGATTTTCTTATTTCTTTTGGGCATATTATAAATGGTTGGCAAGGGAATGATGTGAATGATGGTTTTCCCTTCTAGGACTTGGCTTGTCTAGGAAATTTTTATGGTATTGATACGGGTTATGTTTCGGGGCATCCCATTTTCTGGCTTAAATTGATTGATGCCTAGCTTCATTGGATCTAGGAAATTCCAAATAGAGTTCTCGGTATCCTTGGTGTTAAATGTTTTTTTTGTTTTAATATTTTATATATCTTGTTATGCTTGGTTGTTTTTTAGTGCATAATTTTGGGATCGAGGAGTTTATGGTCAAGTATGATATTTTTTGCAGGAAGATTGTACAAAAAGTCTCTACTTTTATATTCCATTTTTGAGTGCTAGGTTCTAACCACCCTAGAATGTTATTAGATTATTTTGTATTTCTTAGTATAGTGAACCATTGCCTCATAGGTTTTCTTTTGACTTTTTTTTAGCTCATTCGAGCATTAGCGAGCTGAATGTTCCCTTTAAGAATCTTGTAATCCTTTTTTATATAAACGCGTAGACCCCTTTGTGAGTTTCCCCTTAAAAAAATATTCATTTTCATTCTTTTCCTAAAATAAAATGTATAAATAGTACTCATTTTAAAATGTAGAAATTATTCGAATAAAATATTTTAAGATATGATTGTAATAGATAGTTCACCATTTGCTTTTATATAACTCGGCATATGATAATATTATGTATGAAAATTTTCTGAAATAATATTTCTTCTGGTATTGCATAAGTAAAATTGCTGATGTAAAATTTATTAGTATAATTTTTCTAATGGCATTTCGTTAATTTTTACAAACTATTGATGGCTTCTCGGACATTTCGCATAAAAAGCTCCAGACGGCGCAGTATTTCGTCTCCTTTCCCGATAAGCTCAGTGTTGGCTGGAATGGCAACGTCTAGGGCATCGAAGTCCGAGCTTCCCCCTTCCTCTCTCTCTCTCTTTCTTTCTTATATACTCAGTTTCTAAATTAAACTAAATTAATTCCTCTTCCTGTAGCTTCTTCTTCCTCGCAAAACCCTAACCCAAAATTCTCTCTTTCGAAGTCGCTCCTCCTCCAGCTCTCCTCTGACTGATAATGGCGGACTATCCAGACTACGATTAGGAGTGCAGCGAAAGTATATCCCGTCGATTCCGGGTCGGTGTCGAGTCCTGATTAGCCGCTAAAAGATATGCTGGATCCGCAGTAAGTATAGATCTCATTACATGTTTCCTTGTTTCCCCGGGTAATAGGGAAGGTGTGTTGTTTAGCGTTACGTTTTCCCGTTCGTTTACTGCTTCCCCTTTGATGGTTCTATTTTTGCCTTTTATTAAAAGCGGAGCTCTTCTTTTCTGTTCTTTAATTTTATGCTAATTAATTGTGGTACTAACTGTCTGAAATCGAGCTAGCTCTGCGCGCTTCTGTAGTGAGGCTTCTGCCTTCTGCCTGCTTGCAGGTGACAGCTCTTACAGGAAGCGGAGGGTTAAAATATTTAAACAAGAGCACTTAAGAGAGCAGCTAAGCTTACTTGCCAATCGATGATGTTTGTGATAGAGCTGCAGAAAGCTAAAGCTGCGGGCTGACATCGCTAGCCATGGATGGGCAGCTTTGAAAGGTCTCTTCTTTTTTCGTTTTCAACTGCCCCCTTCCTCCCCTTTTTATCTACACAACCACTCAGAAAAAGGACAACGCCACCGCCATCCAGAAATCGTGGATCTTTTTATTTCAGCAGCTTCTCTCTCTATCCCTCTCTCTCCCCCTCCACCTTTCTTCCTCTCTCCCCCTCATATAATTACAGGTGTGGTAGAGGACAAGTTATAACTGGGAACTAAGAAGAAATGAGCTTGGGTTGAAGATGGAGGTGAAACAACAAGCCAGCAAGCGATCCCGCTTCAGCAACTGCAATAAGGACAACGAATTGCCCCGCACTATGACCTTATCTCAGTCATCGTCGCGGATCTTCAGAGTTTCTCGAGCTTCTGGCGGCAAAGACCGCCATAGCAAGGTGTTCACCTCCAAAGGGCTCCGTGACCGGCGAGTTCGCCTCTCTGTTTCCACGGCAATCCAGTTCTACGACCTTCAAGACCGACTAGGCGTCGACCAGCCCAGCAAGGCCATCGAGTGGCTTATCAAGGCCGCTTCCCCCGCCATTTCTGAACTCCCCTCTCTCGTTTCTTCGTTCCCCGAGTTCGCGGACATTAGTAAGATGAATGCTGAGAGTAGTAAGATGAATACCGAGGCCGAGCCTGGTTGCAGTAGCACCTCAGAGACAAGCAAGGGCTCGGTACTATCCCTCTCTCGCTCAGAAATACGCATCAAGGCGAGGGAACGAGCTCGCCTTCGTGCTGCAAAGGATCAGGAAGAGAAGAGAGAGGATGCCGGAGATCATCTTGACACCACGGAACAACATCCTCAGGATATGAATCAGAGCTCGTTCACTGAGCTTCTAAGTGCTGGTTCAGCTAGCGAAACAGCTCAAATTCAGGAAATATTGCGACCATCCACTGTTACTGCTGACTACTTTGGCCAAGCTGGCTTCTTTGCTCGAACTCAACATGTACCACCTACGTTCTGTTCCACCAAAAGTCAAAATTTTGGCATCTCTTCTTCAGTGGGAATGATGCCTTACAATATCGCCGCAGCCACAGGAGATAATCCAGAGATGCAACAGTTCTCTTTTATAAATGACCATACGGATTACAATGTCAACTTCTCCATCGCACCAGGTCTTACCGGTTTTTACAGGGGGACCCTTCAGTCCAATCCATCGGCTCACTCGCCATTTTCTCCTGCTTCCATTGATGTGCAAAACTTGCCGTTCATCCTCGGTGCAGCGGCTACATCGACAGAGGCTAACTTCCATTCTATATTCGACAGTCGGCTGCAGCTCAGTAGGGAGCCGACAACTCCATTTTGCTTGGATGGTTACAGGCCCTCAGACCTCAAAGGAAAGAGAAAAAGCTGATTTTGAAGGCATGGCAGTCATGGAGCTTTCAAGAACTTCTCTTTGCTGGTAAGAAATAAAAAAAAACATCAATTTTTCCGCAATTTTTAAATTTATTTTTTTATGCGTTCTTTATATCTGGAATAAATCATTACGTTTTAATATTATATAATATAAAGAAATTTTGACTCATAATTCTTAAATTCTGTATTTTTATACATTTTATATTATGTGACATATTAAAAACTATTTGTTATAATCATAAACATTATATTTAATTATAAAAAAATACTGCTTTTCCTGTCGCACCTTTCTTTAATCCATAGTACTTGTTGCTTTGGGGTTGAGGATGGCACAGACCATTTTGGCATTTTGTGTGTTTAACGACATAGTCTACTTTGTTCACATCCTCAATATTAGGTAGGCTTTGGTCTTATCCACGACTCCACGTTATATTCTGCACGAGTATTGCTTGTCATTGATCCTTACAAGCTCCTCTGTCCAACTACGATGATTCCTTCTTTCCATCCGTCAAGGGATCAACGGTTGTCAAATTTTGTAGGTTCAGGGTTTCAATCCGGCCCTTTATGCTTGTCATTTCAGCCATTTATGGCTCTGTGGCAATCCTTTTTTTTTTCTTACGCTGATTCGGGCTAATAGATAGATCAATTATGAATATATTTTCAATGAATGATTTTAGGCTTTTGCTTTCAATTCCGACTCTTGAAGGTCTTATAAGTAAAATAATGATCCTCACCGTAAGTCAATATATTGACTTTTATCATAAAAAATAACCTCTCATCATTTGAATTAGCCAACAAGAAATTCATGTAACGGCATTAAAAAATTTCATGAAGTCCTGTCAACATTCCATATGCCGTGAGCGCCTTCCTCAAATTAATCATGTAATATCAAGTCTATAGACATCTTATATAAGAAAGAATACAAAATATAAGAATAAGTTGATCGATTTTTACTATATTAATAGTTTTCAATACCCGTTTAAGCGTTGACTAATTTAGCTTAGGAAGCGCTTTTATCATACTAATTCAAGTCATTAACTTTTTTAATAAAATATTTGTCTTATATGTATATATTATATCATATAAAAAAATACCGAAATATATTAATGCAGTTAATATTGAACAATTTATTCTTATACCTCGTATTCTTTTTTTTTTCTTTTTTAAGGAGAAATACGGGATAATGCTAGACTCACACATACAAACGAATTCAAAGCACCCAACCAACAAATCAAGGAGAGCTGCGTCCTAATCTTTCTTATATATTACATTTTTGATAAAATAATATTAGGTGTTGAAGATGCTCGTGATGTGGAATGTTGAGTGGACTTAAATTTTTTTTATTTTTGTAGTTTTTCCTGGGAGCTTTTTGTTTTGCTAGTTCAAATGATGAGGGACTATTTTTTTAATTAAATTTGAATATTGTATAGACAAGTCAAACTCTTCTAGGCTTTTAGTGGCATGCATGGACTTTTTGCATTTGTTTGTGGTTGCTATTATTTGTTTATTTCTATGCTAATATTCTTCTATATATTTTTGGACAGCTCAAACTCTTCGCAGATTTTTCCTATTGCAAGAAACAGTTTAAAATCTCGTTTTTTATTTTTTTTTTCTAACAGTATATTTGATTGCATCTGTTCTATATATTGTCGTTTAGCTGCATACATTTTAATCATGTATTAGTTGCTTAAGACAACAAACTTCGTCAAGTTCTTTAAAGTTTTTTCTCAAGTTGTCTTATAATACTACTGGTTTGGGTATTCGGATGATATGAACCGTTAAGATTTAAATCATGAAACCAGTTAACATGGATAATGAAATGTCAGATTTTAAGTTTAAAAATTCTACTCTGTTTTTTTTTTTAATTTATTTTTTAATTCTGTTGAGTAGGAAGAAATGATGAACATCAAAACTTATGTAAAGCGAAGAAAGCTAGTTGTAGCTGACCCTAAGTAGTTGTGAACAGGCTGATGGCGATCATCTTGATGATTAGGCGCGTTAATTTTGTCAAAAATAATGATTGATTACCGAATACTATTGAACTGAAAAAATATTTTTTTAAATCTACATTTGTACTGCATATGCAGTTAGAATTAGTCACTTCACTTCAGACTATCATATATTTGTCACTTTAAACCAAGAATATCTCCTAATGAAAATTTCATTAGTAGAATAAATTAGTTTTACTTATTCTTTCCTGTTGAAAGGTATTTTTTTTTTTTAATTTCATAAGAAGAATGTTATATTTTAGCAACTCATGGGATTGATCTTGGATGCTAATGACTGATAGATGTTCAATATTGTTCATTAGCAAGCATCAGACGATGATTAGACTTTATGAAACCATTGATGGCCATCTGTAGCATAAAATTAGTTAGTTTTAAGGAGCATAGATATCACATGAGTCTAAATTTTATTACAACAACAACAAGAACAAGCCTTTATCCCACTATGTGGGGTCGACTACATGAATCGTTTTTCTCCATTTTGTCATGTTATGAGTCAAATTCTCATCTAAATCTAATAAAGAAATGTCATTTATAATATTTTCTAACCAACACTTTTTAGATCTACCTCTAACTTTCTTAACATAAGTTAAATCTAATACATCTACTTTCCTAGCCGTTTAATGAGATGAAACCATCTAAGGCTACTCACTCTAATCTTATTTATCCACTGGTGCTACTCCAACCTTTTCACGTATATTCTCATTTTGTATCTTGTCTCTAAGAGTAAAGTCACTCATCCACCTGAGAATCCTCATCTCTGCAACACTTAACTTAATATGCTTCTCTATTAATGGCTCAACATTCTGCACAATAAAGCATTGTAGATCTCACTACCATTTTATAGAATTTAATTTCCCTTAAGTTTGAGAGGGACTTTCACTACAGGAAAATCACCCACTTCCGGCGGCTTTTTCCGGCGGAATTTGAGCAATTTTCGGTTCCTCCACTTCATCCATCCAACTTGAATTCTACTAATAATATCCATATCTATTTCACCATCACTCTAAATAATAGACTCAAGATATCTAAAACATTTATATCTTATTAATGACTTGGTCATCCAAAGTTACAATCCCCCCACTAGATCTATTATTACTAAAATTACACTCCATATATTCAATTTTAGATCTTCTCAAGCGAAAGCCTTTAGACTCTAAGATTAACTCATTATACGAGGCTAAATTTTATTGTTCAACAAAAATTTAACATTATCTTTCATAGAACGCACAATGTTGGGCAACCTTTATGCTATGATTTAGTGTTGCCAAAAGTTTCAAAAGTATCTTCATATATCCAAGATATAAAGAGCATTGGAAAATGCTTGAGGGCCTTCTACCTATGCTAGAAATATGTGTAGTTATAACGCTATTAAGGGAAGCACCAAAATATTTTCTCCTCTAACCCAAGGTAACAATGATAGGTACAAATAATATGGCCAACCTAATCTTAATAATGGGGTCATTGAATCCTAAGGAACTTTCAGCCGATGATTTTGTGATGATAATTACCATTAGCCTCCCCACCCTTGTTAAGTAAGACAAGTATAGGTATCACTATCACTATGGACTCTATAGGGACTAAATATCCATGCAAATTAGAAGCCAATGACATTGAGAAGAGAATGAAGCATTAACAACAATAAGAAGAAGCTTGTTTATATTTTAAATGTTCTTTGTTGTATTGTACAACAATGGCCAGCTCCATCTCCTTAAGCTTCATTTCAACCCTCGAATGAAGAGGTTTATTTAGGAGGAGAATAACAAGCTCTCCTTACTCTCTTAGCAATGTAGGACTTTATAAGGATAAAAATATTAAGATTTGGTGATTGGCAAGAAAAAAGATCCTAATTTCTTATTATCCAATAGTCTAATGGTTAACTTTAAACCTTCAAGATATTATTTAATGGTGTATTACTTTATAGGCACTTTAGTTTATTTTAACTACTCAATCTTAATTCGTAGAGTGAAATACTAATAGTTTTTTCATCCTTCTATTCAATATATTCAATCAAATTTATTACACATTGGTATTGCATAATCCTTGAGCCACCATGGCATGCAAGTTGCATTCACAGTTTGAATAGTATTATAAATTTTTTGTAAGTGAAAAACTAAGACCTCCATCTTATTAATGAAAAAAAGTTAGGCAACGTACAAGGTGGAAGACGCTCTTTCTTGAATTCCTTTCTCACTTAGCTCTTTGACTAAGTGGTCTCTTTCAAGTCATAAGACATAAGGTAGCACAATTCTCTCTTACTCCATAGTAGGAAACTTCTCTCTAAGGTCTTTCTCTTATGTTTCAATATCCTACTTGTAACATCAAAAAATTTTGTTTTCTTAATGTTCATCTCAATCATACAATTGGCAAGCATTCAAGCTTCTAATATCCTCAATAATCTCAATGGACAAAGATTGCAACTTCCCTTTATTAAATAGGGTTATCGATTGTGTCATGGGTAGCAATAAAATAAGGTATGACACAACTTGTGTCTTTTATTCATTGCATGACATCATGATTGAAAATGGGATTATTGAGGTATGGAGCTCTTATGATGCCACATTTGTGGAATAGCATTGTCAAGATGTTGTCATTTCTATGCAATCAATAATCTTCTTATATTTCAAAGCTGACTCGTCTCTTGATTTTATTCAATGAGCCTTTTGAGATATCTAGCTGGCTAGCTTCCAGCCTCCTTTACTTCTTGGTTCTTGACCTTCAGTTTCTCAGTTCTTTAGCATATGACAACAAAGAACTTCTTACGGACCCTTTTGAAGTCTCCTTAGAACCTGAAATACTCTTAGCAGTAATATTACTGACTTGAGATCATTTTAGTCACATTATAACTCTTCCCAATACTTCCTTTCTTTCTTCTATCACCCCTAGTTCCCACGTCATCAAGTACTCGATCTTTTGATCATATGCCCCCATTTTAGTAGGCAATTCAATCATGTAAATCAAGCTATAATTGAGAGAATATGTCAACTTTTCTCTCCATATTGTACCATTTTTCCTTGGATGTTAGTTGCCCGTTCATGCTGATTTTGTAGCTTTGATTGGTTATTGTGGTTGTCCTCATTTATTTGATCATCTTAGTTTACTTGAAGATTGTTGAGAAGAGTTGATACTTTTTCAAACTCATTATCCAGTATTAAATACTCAAAGGGATCAAAATTTTCAATTTCATCATAAAGTAGTTTTCCATATAATCGGGCATGTCTACTCAATAGGTTTCATCCTTAATCTTCTTTGAGATTTTGAGTCAGCCATGACTGAAACAACAACAACAAGCCTTTATCCCACACTATGGGCTTGGCTACATTAATTCTTTTTGTCCATTGTGTCCGGCTAAGAGTTAAATTCTCATTTAGATCTAAAAAAGAGATGTCATTTCCAATATTTTATAACCAAGTTTTTTTAGGTCTACCTCTACCTATCTTAACATAGGTTAAATCTAATACATCTACTCTCCTAATCATGTCATCGGAAGATAGTCGTTTTGTGTGACCAAACTATTTAAGGTGACTCTCTCTAATCTTATATGCCACTAGAGCTACTCCAACCATTTCACGTATATGCTCATTTTGTATCCTGTCTCTAAGAGTAAAGCCACTCATCCATCTAAGCATCATCATCTCTGCAGCACTTAATTTAATATTATGCTTCTCCTTAATGGCCAACATTCTGCGCCTTAAAGCATTGCAGGTCTAGCCACCATCTTATAGAATTTTTCCCTTAAGTTTGAATTGTACTTTTCTATCACACAACATGCATTCCTTCACTTCATCCATCTAACTTGAATTCTACTAATAATATTCCCATCTATTTCACCATCACTCTAGACAATAGACCTAGGATATCTAAAATGTGTACTCTTATTAATAACTTGATCGCTCAATGTCACAAACCCCCCACTTGATCTATTACTACTAAAATTACACTCTATGTTTTTAGTTTTACATCTACTCAAATGAAAATATTTAGACTCTAAGGTTGATCTCCATAATTCAAGTTTACCTTTAACTCCCTCTTTAGTCTTATTAACAAGAAAAATATCATTAACAAAAGCATACACCAGGGAACATCCTCCTACAAATCTCTAGTAACAACATCCATGAATAAAGCAAAAAGATATAGGCTTAAGGTTGATCCTTGATGTAATCCAACTAAACTTGGAAAATACTTGGTCAAAGCACCTTGTGTTTGAACACAACTAACAACTCCAGCATACATATCCCTAATGACTTGAATATAAGCATTATTAATCCCTTTCTTTTTTAGAACTCTCCATAGCACTTCTCTTGAAACTTTATTATAAGCTTTCTCTAAATAAATAAAGATCATCCTTTTTCTCTCTATACTTCTCCATCAAATCTCTCAATAAATGTATAGCTTCTATTGTAGACCAACCTTGCATGAATCCAAGTTTATTTTGAGAAACATTCGTATCACCTCGTAACTTATGTTCCATAACTCTCTCCCATTGTTTTAAAGTATTACAACTCAACTTAATTCCTCTATAATTTTCACAATCTTGTGTAATATCTTTATTTTTAAAGATAGGAATCAACACACTCATTCTGTACACATCTGAAATCTCTTTAATCTTCAAAATAATATTAAAAAATTTAGTAAGCCATGTCTAATAGTTTTAAATTCGTTTCCCTCATCATTTTTTCCTTGGTAATGTGGAGATACATGAGTTCTCCTTTCTTTTAATTTTCTTTTCCTCTCCTTTCTTCCTTGCTAACATGTTAGTCATGGTAATTCTTGTAGAATTGATATACTTTCTTGAGGTAAACCTCATAGTGAATCTTTTGAATCTCTTTTAGAATTATTTGTGCTTTCCATTATATTCAAGTGACTTTATGAAAGGAGCTTGACATAATGAAAAATGGACTACTCTATAAAAAAAAATTAGATATGATATTGGCACTCATCTCAAGTCATTGTATGTCATGCATTGAATCCTCATAGCAAGTGCATCGTAGTTCAATTCACCACCTAAGTTTTGCCATGAGTTTATAGATGAATGGTGATTCTTTCTTTATATTATTATATCAATCATTACCCAAATTTCTTTTCAAAACTATGTAAGAAAATAGGAATCTCTATCCAAGATGATTGAGCTTTTCTAAATGAAATGAATCTAATCATTCTTGAAGAATAGACATGTCATTTGAGTTGAGGCATGTATAGTCCTTAATCTAAGGGATTTGTGGTGCAATAGAGATGCATCCTATTTAAGAATTTATCTACATCCAAGTGCTTTATTATCCAACATAAATATCTATGTAGATTTTATAACATCATGTTCACCTCATGTTTAGGCAATTTTGGAGGTGCACACTTCTTAGATTCACTTTAGTTGACCATCGTTCTTCAAGATGTAGTGTTGGTCTCACTTAAAGAGCAATCCCTCTTATATATCATATCCTTATTTGGCATTTTCTAAGACTTCTCATATATTTTCATCCAGCTTGTAGAGAATGGCATACTCCTCATGAGCAATGATGAGTAGGTTGTAGCTATATTATTACTAATTAGATCATCAGAGGACAAGAGAGCATTTATGCCATCTTACCATCTTATTATGTATATCCTTAAATCAGATGACTATGTTAAATTGATGTAGGTACCTCATATACTTTGTGTTAAGTTTGTTGAAGTTTTAATTATATTTGGAGGTACTTAAGTGGTTTGTAGCATGTTTGAAACATATATCTTTTCAAGTCAATGAAGATTGTTAATGCTTCAATGCTGGGCAAAGTGTGATAATTATTCATCATATGTCGAGTATTTCTTTTAAGCTTCAAGTGGCTACTCAGAGTAATATTTTGTAAATCATCTTACATTAGAACCATGCAAAGAGCATATTCGGATGCATTATCTTTTAATTCAAAAGATGTTCATAAGTTTGGCATGCCTAAGGTAGACATTTTGCTCATCTTTCTTTTTAGAAAAGGAAATGTGTTCTCACATTTTTGCTCACAGGAAAAATTTTTGTTAGCTTTCGTTGATGCATGTAGAGATATAGTGAGTATTGAGAATGGTCAGTCAGATTCCTAGGGGAAATTGTAATTTGTTTAGTAGAGGAGTTAAAACTTTCTTAGACTAACTCTAGTGGGACCCAATGTGGGAGGTCCAACCAAAGAGACACCTTGAGGTTACACAATATAGAGAGACACATATCATTATACTCAGTACAAAAGAGTAACTAAAATAAAAAGGAACTTAACTTGAGGAATCATGATCAGTCTTACACTCTTAAACCTCTTCCTTAATATGAAATTATTTAAATCATATATAATAAGCTAAATAACCTAATTGGTCACTAAAATCTTATAATTAAATTCAAAGCATTGTAAAAAAATAATATGCATGTCATCAATTAATTCATAGCAGTAACAATTATATGGTTTGGATTAGTGAAGAAATAATAAAGCTCACACTTAGGAGTAATAAATCTATAAAATAAAAATAGTACTATACAAAGAGTAATAAAATTACCGTTATTCCCATAAACTAGTTTAGGCATCAATTCATTGAAATAGTGATAAATCATGTCATAATAGTACAATTTAATCAATAAAGAAATCATATTAATCGGTAGAACTAAAGTCTTGATAAAATTATAAGAATCACATTAATGTTATAAAATCTATATAGTAATAATTAATCAGTGCAATAATAGTTAGGTTTTACAGTAATAATAAATTAATAACAAGCATTTTAGTATCACACCTATGTTGCACCGATACGGATACGGCGATAAGGATACAACACGACACTACAGGAAAACTGCCCATTACCGACGGAATTTTCTGGCGGAGATCCGGTATAATTGTTTCCAGCGGTTTTTCCGAAAAATTTCCGACAGATTTTTTCCGGCAGAGTTTCCGGCGGACCGAAAAACATCCGGCGGATTTGTTACGATGGAAAAAGTTTCCGACGCTCGATTTTCTGACGAACAAAATTTCGCCGAAAATCCTTCGGAAACTTTAAAAATCCGTTGGAAACTATCAAATATTCCGCCGGAAAATCCGCCGGAAAGAAGAGATTTTCCTGTAGTGCGATACGAATACAAGATACGTCAATTCTTAAAAATATAGGATACGTGAATGGCGCGGACACGGCATTATAATTTATAAATCATACATAAAAATTAAGAAATCAATCAAAGAATAATATTTGAAATTATAAAAAAAATAAAAACAACATCATTTGTAGCCTTGTTACTTATAATATCCAAATATAAGTAAGCATTAAATGTCTAGTACAACAACAAAAGCATAAACATAAATTATCTAGCACATGAAGTTTCAACTTTTAATAGAAGGAATGGTATGATTAGCTTCTTCAGTGGTTTGTCTTTGAACTTCTATATCATCTTCAATAAATATCATAACTACTAATTTAGCCTCATTAAGTGAAAGATTAGTAATTTCTAATATTTCCATATCATCAAGAGACTCAAATCCATCTCAGAAATGAGAGAACCTTGCTCGTAGCCATTGAAGTAAATATGATGCGGCTTTTTTTATTTTTGTTTTTCAACAGACACGTGTATCAGATACGCATGTCATTTCAAAATTAAATAGTATTTTAATTGGATACGGCTTTGGCATATCCGACACGTATTGGTGGCATATTGGAGGCGTATCCATGTATCGGTGTATCGGATACAACAGGCCTTTATAAATAGGTGTATCAGTGCAACATAGTATCACACTTAACAAGTAAAGAGCATGATGTTTTTTAGTTGTTAGTAACCAATAATCAGTATTTATTGGCTCTGTAGATGGAGTTGTGACTCCTTCCTTGTCGGCACATTAATAACTCATTTTAACTCCTAATCAACGTATCATGAGAATCAATTAAGGATAACATCAAATCACAATATTTAAAGGAAAACCCATTAGCTCGCCATCCTGTATTGGTCAACCAATCTTTAGTCAATGTTATTAAAACTAGCTTTTTTACTTATTTTCACTTATTTTATTATCACAATATTATAATAGCAATTTTGACCAGCTCTCACCCATTCACATACTAGTAATTATTCTCAATACTTGTTTTAACAATATGCTTAAATAAAATACCTACTGAGTATAAATTCACAGTTTCAAAATATAATCAAATTATGAGAGATTGTGTAAAATATCATTTTAAGACTAATTATACTATAGCACTATTTTTTAGATTCCAGATTATTTTTCTATTCCATGAAAATCGCATATGTTCTAAATTCACTAGGGAAAAAGTTTTTAAAAAATATACAGAATCTCAATCTCTATAATAAAAAGTCACATTTTGAATGTTCTATCAATACAAAGTTATCCAGATTTTTTGGTATCTAAAATAAAAATTTAATTAGAAAATTCAAAAAAACTTTATATTTTTCAAAATTTAGATAATCATAATATGACCTACCTCGATTCAGACAACTTTCCCAACTAGACTGATGCTTAAAAATGACATGAAGTGGCTCAAAAATCCTTATTTCCCCCTCCAAAACCCTTTCCTCTCTCAGGCTCAGCTAGCTCTGGCGCTCGAATGAATGTAATAGTGGATTTTTTTTATTTAAAGTGCAAATGGTGGCCTAGTGCTACGGTGGTCCGTCTAGCATTGCGGCGCTTGTTCATTTTTCAAAAAGTCTGAGACTCAAACACTTAAATGTCATTATTTAGCAACTTAGCACTGTGGTGCTCGGGTACACAACATCTAAATGCTAAAAATAATAAACTTTTAAATTTTTTGCTAAAAAGCACCTCAAATCCCTGCGGCTCATTCCAGAACCCATACATGCCTTTATACACAAAAATACTTTCAAACACTTACAAACACATACAAATAGGTTCAAAACATAACATTTCTAATCTTTACCTTTCAAAATTGCTTTTTATATATACTTTTTAAATTATTACATTCAAGCTGGTAAAATCAACCAATGTTGTGTCAAAAAGGCAAAGATCTATTCTTGATGTGATTTTATTAGACCAATTAAGATGGAGTGTTGTCTAATTAAAAAAGAAAAGGCGATCAATCAAAAATTGAGCAAGTCCTTACCTTGTGAGGTACATAAGTAGTATGTTAAGACTATTCAGGAGTGATTGTGCATGAAAAGCTTATCAAACCCTACAGATTGATATGAGAATTTGTGATTATTGTGTCTTGCTAGATAACTAGTTTACATGATATTAGATGGCCAATCCACTTGAGTTATGCTAGACGGATTAATCAATCTATCACATGTAGAAGAGGGCATTTTCTACCCTCCAAGAAGTATATGGTGATCGGAATAATAGACCTCCCACTTATTCTTAGGAGAATTATTAATAGGATTCTTCTAATGAGATGCCAAATAGATCCAAATTTAGTTTTGAGGTAAATTGATGATTGGCACAAATCCTGATAAATTTATTTAGATTAAACATGAAATGACTATAATAATGGTCTTTAACAACATAATAAGCCTTCTATTGATTTGCAAAATTAGTCCATATAATGGAAATGATAATCTATGTCAATGTACTATATTCTTTTTATAAAATACTTAATTCTTTATTAGTTGAATGACTCTCTTATCATCACACTAGATTACAATTTTCATATTCTCATTTTTCAAGCTCTTATGACAATCCTCTCTAACCACATATTTTATTTTCGTCTTAATTACAGTTATATATTCTATATTGATAAAGCAAAATTGGATTGTATATTTGCTTTCCATTTCATTGTGTTCCTATATATAAGGAAAACATATATAACTAGTCAACAATTTCCATTATCCAAATACCCAACATAATCTGAGTCTCCAAACTCTATAAATTGTTCTCTACTCAAGTTTCCCTTTCTAGAAGTCAAACCAACATTAGCTAACACTTGTTGTCTGTGATACATAAGGTCTATTACAAATCGTAGAGTATATGAGATTATATGTAGCACCAATCTACAATATTGTATTCATATACTTTTGATCTTTCTCAATTTATGACGTCCATACAAACAAAAGTCTAAATCATAAAAAAAGATGAAAGAGGTTTGAAAATATTCATTTTAAACTTCTTTAGAATTTTCATAACATACTTACACTAAGTGTAGCAAATCTTTCTTATTATCTTTTGTGATATCTCTCATAAGCATTCATTTAATCTAATCTAAATCCTTCATCTTGAACTTGGTTTTTTTAGTAAAACACTTTAGTTTGCTATCTCTATCTTGTTGTCACTTGCTATATCCCCATCATCTACATAGGGAAGCAAATAAATAGCACTAATTTTTAAAAAATATCATTTAGAGCACACATCTTAATTATTCTTTCTAAACAAATTCTCATTCTTTAAAGAAGGAAATCTCTTATATTATTATCATGAAAATAACATAAGCAAATTTTTTTAAGAAGATAAACTTTATTTTCCTAATTAGATTTTACATATCCCTCTTCTTGACATATCAATAACTTCCTTTGGAATCATATAGAAAATCTTTTCTTTATCTTTCTATTCCAATTTTAGATCATGCCATACTCTTAAACTCAAAATTACTCTAATCGAAGAGTGCTTAACAATAGGAGAAAAAAATCCCATTTAAATGTATTTCTTATTTTTGAGTGAATTCTTTTGCCATTAACTTGCGTGAAATCTAGCTTGGCAATGTTAAGAATATCATCTTTGCTTTTGAATGTCCATTTGCAACTCACTTCTTAGTATACTATTTTTCGATAAATTCTCAAGTTTTATTCTTTCTAATGTTTTATTCTCTTGATGAGCCCTCTTGGCTATTATACCAATTTATAATGATCCTGAACACACAATAAGCCGAATTGATTTGAAAAATTTAACAAATATAGACAATAATCTATTCAACAGAGTTATCTCAAATTTTTATATGCAAGTTAAATAAGAAGATTTGGATAGAACTACACTATGCAATATAACAATCTTGACTAAGAAAAAAACTAACCAACATAGACGACTATAATCTATTCAACAGATTTACCTCAATTTTATATATATAAGTTGACTAAAAATATTTGGCAAGAACCACAATGCAATATAACAATCTTGACTGAAGAAAATATAATTGATATTTCTTGATCTCAAAACTATACTCATTTCCTACAGAATAAAATCAATTGCTAACATATTTTTCTTCTCAACAATTGTCATAGTTATTTCTCTTTATAAAAATAGAAATAGTAAATGGAAGAATTTAAGAAACATAAATTCTGTAAGAAATAGTAAACAATTAGAGAGAGAGAGAGAGCAGTAATTAATAAAATAATTAAAGACAACATAATTTATGTGGTTCGGTGTGATGTTGCCTACATCCATAAGAAGAAATTAGGATTTAGTTTTTATGGATGCAATGCCCAGCTGATTACAAGAATAACAAGACATTTTACTGCTTTTTATCACAGATCCACTGTTGTCACCCTCTTGCCACCTAGTATCTTGATTTCGGCCCAAGCACACGAATCGGACAAAGAATGAAAGAAGATAAAGATAAAGAGAAACCTAAGTGCAACCCTGGTTCTCACCAAGAACCTTAATTCGGACAACAAATCTCTCTCTCTCTCTCTCTCTACAATAGGAAGAAAGACTCTTTAAGCTCTTTCCTCACTCTCTTTCATATGGCTCAAACTCGCAAACCCAAGAAGAAGAAAGGCTGGACCTTCTCCTTTCCTGCAGTAAATCGTCCTCTTCTCTTCTCGGTATTGTCTTTCCCTTTCTACCCAAAGCGCCTTTCCTACTCTCGTTCTATCACTCTTAGATGATCGATCCTCCACCAAAAGCCCACCTTTTAGCTAAATAAGAAAGAACCAAAGAACCAAGAAGAATACCGATAGGAAAGGCTACATAAGGAATAATAGATACATCTAAAAAGACAAAATAGGCAGGTAACCTTCTTTTTAAGTAAATAGCTAAGATTTGATGAACGACACATTTAACAGTTATAAGCATGCCCAAGTCAAATCAATGATAGGTACTCTAAGAGCAACTCTATGGCTTCCCCTATGCATCATAGCCATTTTATCCTCTAATACTTTTTTGGTATCTTAAATCTTATTGAATTAGTGCTCGCCTACTTTCTCTTGTTCTGATGGTCATTAACCATACCAAAGATGATTATTTGCTGGTTTTAAATCTTTCTATGAACACATACATTTTCTGCCATTCAGAACTTTATTTTTATTTTTTTTTAATTTAGGCTTTTTCTTGCTATGAATTCTTGATGGGGCCTGGTTGTAGGTACTTTAATTAGCAGCTACGTTTAACACCTCAAAAGTTTGGGGCAGGAGATTATATGCACTGCAAAAGGTTGGAGACAGGTTGCTAAAGTAGAATCGTTTTAAAATATTTTGAGTAAAGAAAGGCATTGCCATGTGGAATATATCAACTAAAGTCAATAATCTTTGTTCCAAAATTCGCAGAAAAAATTGATTCCTTGATTCTCAAGAATAAAAAATAAGGAGGTTTAAATACAAGCAAAAAATTATTTATTTATTTATATATCTAATGCTTAAATTTTTATATTTAATTCTATAACACTTAAATATTTAATCCATAAAAATATTAATATTAATTTATTTTAAGTAAAACACATTTTTAAATATATATGTTGTTTTGATTTAGACATAAAAACGATATAAATAAATATTAAATTTTTAGTATTAAATATGTAAATATATAAGATTTTAATGATATATATGTAAATCCCTCTAAAAAATAATTAACTTCATGCTACCTATCAATGCTGTTTTGTTGATAAAGATACTTCATTTTTGGATTCCTTATCTGAAATATGTAAATGCTAATTAGCTGAGTGTCATGATCTATCAATTTTCTGTTTAACTCTGTCATACTATAGTTTAAATGATATGTGAGCATGGTGCAGCTAAATTTTTCCCATTCTTACAAAATTTAGAACCAGTCTGCCATGATTTTCAGCTTCTTTTATTATAACTTTAGCACACCAAAAAAGTTATTAAAACACCTACATATTGCAATCTGTCGTTTGTTTGATTAAAATAGCCCAGCTTATATTTTAAACTATCTGAGCTATGGCTGTAGTCTCGTGTTGTAGTGACATTGATTATGATTTCGTTTGAGACAGCTTTCTTGTTGCTTTAATTCTGTACTAAAATTCTGTTTCATAAAACAGTATCAAAGCTATCCCAAAGAAAACTTATATTATCTACGAAGCTTATATCAGATAATATGTAAGCCAAACTGTAACTGCTATCCATAAAATAACTCTTTGATCTTGAATTAGATTGTCACAAAATTAGTCCTTGATGGTGCTCCTCGGAAAACTCCATTTAAAAGATGCTCAAGAAGTAGTTCTTTGTGAATCCTGGAACCTTGAAAGAGTTGGGTACATTATAGAATATAGTGAGTTAAATATGGGTTCAAAGCCATACAAACTGAATATTAATATATGAAGTTATATGTCCTGATATGACTGAATCTTCTTGCATTTTCCATTGTCCTGCTGCTTAAAAACAGCTCTATATTCTTTTTAAAAAATTCGCTTTATCAATGCCTACATCTTCTAACTTTTTTTCGCTGCTATTCAATTCATCATCTGGTGATCCTTATCTAGTTTTAATCACAATGATCTTAAAACCTTCAGCTCATATCAATTTTTCTATGAATTTGTCTGCAAATCGTAATTTTATATTATATGAATCTAATAGAAATGTCTTTTGTCAATTTATTAAAGTTCATTCTGATTACAATTGAATGAGAATATCCCAGCTCAATATATATATTCAATCTTACTAACTGAACCATTTATTCCACAGATCGAGAGAGAAAAGCTGGGAACTGAAGCTGACAACAGCCATGATGAATCCAGATGATTCTGTTCCTTCAACATCCAACTTCATCAATTCTAGTAGTGTATGTATTGCTGTAACTACTATTAACCAGCATTCCTGTCATTTATTTTGATCCCTATTATGATTTCCATTCATGATTTGTGTTCCAAGAATGATATTTTTCAGTGTGCTTGAATCATTGGATCTTTTTGTATTTACTATGAGAGATCTTCTCTCCAGAGCTTGGTTTTAATGCGTGTAAGGCTAATTAATAAAGGTGCAGGTGCCTCGTCAACTTTGTACTCTGTTAAATAAATTTCTCTCATGTTCTCTCAGCAGTTACAGTATTTGATAATTTTGTTATGTCTGCCTCTAAACTGCCTATAAAATTGGGTATTCTACATTTATGATGGCTTTGACTGGTAATTCACCAAAGCTGCTTTAAGATTTATTATGAGATTGTTTTCTTTTCTTTTATTTTTTCGGATATTAATCATAATTTTTTTGTCAATATTTTTTTATTGCTTTCAGAAAAATTTTGTTTACTAAAAAAATTATTTTCTATAATAACTTTAAAAAAATACTTTCTTTGTAGCAGCTTCACAAAATAAGAAAAAAATTGACTCAAATGAAGCCTAAATATGCTAATAATATAATATACTCTCCAATAAATAGTGAAATAGAAAAATATTCTTAATTATTTTAGTTCAATAAAAAAGTTGAGAGAAGTGTGAAAAAAGTGTGTTGAGCGAGGCTGTTTTGAATTATTTTTAAGTTTTTTATTTGTTAATGAAAAATTGATTCGAGCTAATTCAAAATTAAATATATTGATATAATATAATTTATAATAGAAGAACATGTGATTTAACGAGCAAGATTCGCCTTGTTTGACTTTTTTTTTTGCTTTTAAAATAATTTATTTTTTCTAAGAGAATTAAAAGTAAATTATAAGTATTTTTAATATTTAAAAATATTTTTTTCACGATTTAAATTTGATAGTTATTTCATTCGTGATGCCGGTTGACTTTCAACGATGATTCTCAGTACGAAAATGATTAATACTAGATGGAATCCTCTGAGAATGCCTAATCGCAAGGAAAGGTTTCATGAAAGCTAACAAAATAGAACTCACACCCATTAGATGTGAAAATGCATTTTAACTCACAAGTAAATTTAAAGCAATGATGTTAAATCTCAATATAGTACAACACAAGCTGATTAATAGTGAACAAGTTGCACATGAAATTCTACGATGCAATGCAAAGAATATAGTGATTCTAATCAAAAAAGAAGGGAGGCGGGGTCCCGCGGGGGCATTAGCCCCCTCTGCGAAATTTAAAAAAAAAAACTTATATTATCACTTACGGTTCAGGGTTTTGCCCGGTTCAACATTCCTCGCCCTAGCTAATAGTCGCCCAGAAACTCTCGTGCGGCGTAGAATCTCTCGTCTCGACGGTATCGTAGCTTCTTCCTTCGGCTTCCACAGTTCCACCACTACGTCTAGACAGCAGTGAGACTGTGAGAGCTTTTGGATTTCTCGGATTTTGCTTACGGTTCGTGACTTCACATACGAGGATCGTCGCCATGAGCATTCCGTCTTTGAAGGATTGAATCCTAGAAGGTAAGATCCAGCATTGCATTGATTTGGATTTCTTTTGCTGTTTTCAGTTTTTTTTATCAGTTTTTTACTTCTTTTTTTCCATACGTTTTCTGTGGAGGTTTAAAAACAAATGTTGGTCATATTTGAGTTGTGAATCTATGATCTTTCATCTTTTCCTGTTTGGTTGTTTCCCATCTTGAAGATACTTGTGTTACTATGTAGTTGTGTTTCCTTGTGTTTTCTATTTTCTGGAGTGGTAACATATCAATATGCTTCAAATACTTGTGTGACTGTGTCCATCCTTGAAGGTTTTAATCTTCTATAATTGCTTGACTCGTTAGATAGATTCAAAAGGACACATGAATACAATTTTATCAACATTATAATGCTCTATTTCCACAATCTTGTGTATGTACAATTTTATCAACATTCAAATGAGTTCTACATGTTTTAGGTAGTTTGACTTTGTGCACAAAGATTACGGAGAAATATTTTAAAAAGGCCTCTCTACGAAACTTTTCTAGCTCTGCCACTGATTCTAATTTTGCATGTTAACTTGACTTATGTCTATCAATATGTTTGAGGTGATCATGCTGGATCAACTAAGTCCTAAGTATATGATTTAAGGTATGTGGTTAAATAATAACACATAGTATAGTTGGACAATGTTCATTTTATAGTTTTTATTAGGAAAATGATTAATGGTTAAATTAATGAATTTGTTTTGATAGAGTTTAGCTCTTAAAATATTCATAAGGAGCCTAAGCATAATATCATTAAGAAAAACGCAAACAAAATGTAATAATAAAAATGTTATAAATTTCTAGTTAGTTCTAAGAAAGTAATATATAATATTCTAAATCATAACACTTGTAGATCTAAGTGGGGGTTGTAACCATAAAGTTGGTTACATACAAAAAGGTGGTGGGTGGCTAATCTAACCCAAATCCCATGAATGATGTTGACTTTAGTGAAAGGCCTATTAGATTAAGAGCTAATAAGTCCATATCTTGTTGATCAGTTAGAATGGCTTGTGAGCATGGTGAGGTTTGAAGCACTTAGAGGATGTCCAAGTGTTACTAAATCAAGAAAACTAATGTGGCTAAGGAAACAAAGTTGATATCCCTAAAGTTTCCATCTAATATACTAATAAGTTCATGTTATTAGGTGAATTATCCATGCACATAGAAGGGTGAAGGGATAAACTTGGTGACATGGATGCATATGTCATTGGAGTTGGCAAGTCGATGAGATCGAGTTCTCCTTGAGAAAGTTAAACACGATATCAAGCATATTACAACAAGTCATCTTGATATCAGAAGCCAAAAAGTTCTCCTTGTAGAAGGTGATGATTTCCTAGAAGTTGATGGGTCATGAGTTGAAGTCATCAGGTTGATGGAGCTTAACTAGATTAAACTTTGAAGGCAGACATTTGTGGCCATGTTAATGTGGCCTATGAGTTGTGAGGTGATTAGATAACTCTTGATATGGCCTTTTTAATCTCCTAGGTTGGGCACTAAAACTCATCTCCAACCTTTTAAAAGGTACTAAGATTTCTCTATTGGGGTGATGTAATACCTAATGTAGCAACATGAGGTTGTACCTATTTTGACATAGAACGGTAAGGGTAACAAACTAAATTCTCTGCATTCATATCTTTTGCAGATTTTTGTGAGTGATCATTATGCATATGAGTATCTAAATCTATTCTTAAAGGGGTATACTATATGCATACATGTGAAAAAATAATATATCCCATAAGAGCACCGTGGTCCTAAGGCATTGTGCTCTCTAATCAATTATAGGAAATTTAACCAACATTATGGAACCATGGCCAGGCGTTGCAGCATCCTACTTTTTAGATAGAGAGCATTGTTGCATTGCAAAGTCGAGCGCTGTGGCGCTAGGTCAAATTTTCATTAAAATATCAAAATACATTTACTTATCATTTTATAAAATTTAAAACCTCCTTCATCATATAAAGAGAGATTATATTTATAGAGGGATAAAGTTCATTTTGCATGCCTCTGATCCATTTTCTTCTTTTGATTTAATTTAGAAAATTGTTCAAATCAAAGTATGTTATATTTTACTTATCTCAGCTTTAAAAAATATGAAAAATTTATGATTTTCCTTACTTAATTTATAAGTGCATAGGTTAGAAATGAGGACAACTTTGTACCCACAAAACTTCTACTATATAACTTATTTTTATTTTGTACATATAATAGTTTTGGACATTTAGATATTAGTCCAAAAATTTTTATGGGGAAAATTAAAAAATGTGATGTTTTTATTAAATTAGAGAATAATTATGAGCACAAAAGTATGATTGTAGAATAATAAATGTCTTAAAATGACACTCTTAACAATCCCTTATAATATGATAAATATTCAAAATACTAGATTTCCGCCTAGTTATTAAAATTGTAGGCTATCAATATAGCTCACTATAAATTTCTATAAATTAATTTTTTTATAATGCCTTCACTGAATTATAATATTATATGTACTTATCTGCTTGAAATATGTGATCCTAAGGAAAAGTGAGATTGGAGAAAGTTTTGATATGCTAAATGCACAAGGAGTTATAAGGGTCTGAATTTTTGAATATCTAACATGCTAAGTTTTGTGTGTCATAAGAACATATTTTCTAATATGCTATGAAACACTTGAAAATTTAGTGTATCCAAACTAGTCTAACTCAACCATATTTAAAGTATCTATTAAAAATGTACATTTAAACTATTATGCTTGAATTCTAAAATGGGTCTCAGAAGTCTATTGGCATGTTTAGAAAATTCCAAAACTTCAACTCGTGGTGCTGGTGTTGGCGAAGCTTCCACACTAAGCTCTTCAAAATTTTGCAAAAATATTTAGCATGGTGGTAATATGGGCTCCTAGAAGGAACGACATGGTGTCATGATGCTAGTCCAAATTTTAATAATAAAAATATCATTTTTAATTGTTCCATTCATTTAATCTTACTCAAATGGCTGACTAGAGAGAACACACCAGATTTATAGTGGTTCGGTCAAACCTTGACCTACGTCCACTCCTTGGAGGCACCCTCCAAGTATTGCACTAAACTAAGTGTCTCTCCTTTAGCCCTTTTAGCTAGGTGGAGAAGCCCTTACAAAATCACTTCCACCTTCCCTGGTGCGGCGGAGTCGCCGGGTCCTTTGACACCAAAGAGATATTCTTCTTTGGTGAACTTCCCTCGAGACAAGCCTTGAATCCGATGGTATTCAGGTGCGAGCTTGCCGGAGCAACCGTGTGGAACCCCCTCCACACTCCCTTGAGTCCCCCCTCATAGGATCTTCTCCCTCTCTCAAACTCCACCCTTTTCTCACTCCTTTTCAAGCTCTCTCTTCAAGTTTCCCCCAAAAGAGTGAAGCTATAATGGCTGTCAAAGACACTTACCAAGTGTAATGTCATAGCTTAAATAGAAGATCTCAAAATGAGCTCATTAATAGAAGTTGCCGACTTTATCATCCAGGAAAATACTAATATCGTCCTGTACGATCAGTGCAAAATAAGCCCAATCAGCCGGGACGATTTGAGACGATCAGAAGAAGTTTGTTCATATCATCTAGGATGATAATATATTGTCCTGGACGATCAGAACAAATCATGGAATATCGTCCTGAACATCGCCCTGAAATATAGCTGTCTGATGTCCAATCGTCCAGCGTATCGACCAGGATGATCTGGCGATCGGCCATGATGATCTGATCATGCAATCAATAATTGCTTTCCTTAAATTCCAGAGAAATTTTGGAAAAATTTTCCTGGACGATATTTTATAGTCCTGGATGATCCACCTGGTTAATGTCCAAAAATAAGTAATTCCTAAATAGATTTGGTGGCAGATTCTTTCTATTTTGAGCATATCGTCCTGGCCGATACAAAATCATCCAGGATGATATTTTTTGCATAATGACTGCTGCTTTAATGAGGATGCCCTAATTAGTGTTTCTGCTTTTGAACTGATCGTCCCGGACGATGTTACCAAGAACAGTAAACTCTAGGGAACAGTCAGAAATCTTCTAAGTTACAGAGCATCAGGAGCCACACCAAATACAATAGACTCAAGAAAGGAAAAAGGGTATAAACTGACTCAGACCTAGTCTACCCAATCTTGAGCTGGTTCCAAATTACAGTCTGATCGTGTGGACCTGAAATATTAGTAGATAAGGCAGTCGTAGAGAAGTAAGAGTGGTTACTGTCATCAAAATCATAAACCATGAAAACAGATCTACAACAAAGGGAGTTTGCATTAGAAGAATAAGATATCTTGTATGAATCAGGTGATAATGTTACGATTCACCTTTAAGCAAAAGCAGGGAATCAGTAGTAAAAGGTCATAGGCTACTAAAGCACGACGCCATCCCATTGGATCTGTAACCTTCATACAAGTAAACAAAAGGCATCAATAAAGCCTAAAATTAAGTTCCACACATTCAACAATAATAGTCACTTATTCAGTCGGACACCCCTTTGTATTGCATGCAAACATTATAAAATGCCCTCGTACATGCACCATAATTTATATACATATAAGTACATAAAAGGGGTAAATGTAATCATAAGACCTGCATGGGCCCCGACGAGTGTGTTGTAGGAACACACGGGATATCTAGGGATACTGTACGGGTCAGTAAATTTGAACCCAATCTTTATAAGCATGTAAATAAGAGTTGAAAAGGTTCAACAAATAATTATAAAATTCCCCAAAACACCTGTATGGGCCCCAGCAAGCATATTATAGGTACATACGTGACATCTAGGGATGCTGCATAGGTCAATATATGAACTTAGTTTAAGCCCGATCCTTCTATATGAATAGATAGGATTCGACACGGTTCGAACTATAAAATAAATATATGGTTAGGGCGTCGACCGAAATATCTGTTTATACGTTCATATAAGGCCTTTAAGGTCCATGAACAAAGAAATTCACCAATAAAGGTTCGAAGCCTATAAAACCTTATCCCATGTCAACAATCTGATAGAGTCAACTAGGATCAATCCACAAATGGAAATAATCCCAAAAACCCCAATGATGACTTTATTGAATAGAAAATCTCAATCAGAGGGGTTAATTTCAAATATCTTTAAAATACTACCCAAATACCTACAAGTTTTAAAGCTCCAAAAAGTCCAAAAATCATTCCAAAATCTCAATAATTAAGTTCAAAATCAATCATCAATCAATTAAAGTAAAATCCATCCTCCCTCAGTAATAGTTTGTCGAGGTGGATAAATTCAAATATAACTTCAGTTCACATAGAGCTAAATACCTAGTAAAAAATATCACTAAGATCTATTCTCAAATAATCTCCTACCAATAAGGATTTAGTACGTGTCTTTTAACTAGAGGTTTTCTGCCAAATGACACCGTAGGAAAAATGGTTATGACTAGGGGCCCTTTAAACCAAGTGGTTTTTCCACTAAATGACACCACGAGATAGGAGTTATTGTCAGATCCAACATGTTCCTTAGTTCAACAGATATACCTTTGAAGACGTTGCTTTTTACATATGGTTGCAGAAGCTTAAACTCAGTAAGAAGGTTGAAATCTTCTGGTGGAGGTTAGGTAAAGCTGCAAGTCCTACTAATCTATTTCTTAAGAATCGTAGGATCACTGAGATTGATGTTTGTGCTAGAGGCTGCCAAGTGGTTGAATCTTATGAACATATAATGGTTCATTGTAAATATATGTTGGAAGTCAACATAAAGATGCGTGAATGGGGTTTTATGATTCTTGTTTTCAGTTCTTTGGATTGTTGCTTACATGAGCTTAAAAGGCTATCAAATTGTAACTCTGGTATTGCCAAGATCTATTGTTTAGTGGTATATATATCCAGGAAGAACTAGAATTATGTGAAGCATGGTAAGGATGCAATGCCTTTTTCTATGGTTGCTTCTAATGCATTGTTCTAAGTTATTTCCAAATCTAGTCCATATCTTACTAGTTGGGGTACTAATCTCCTTAGGGAGTCTCCAAATACTTGGTGCCCTCCACCGAAAGATTGGATTAAGATTAACTTAGATGCCTCTTTGCTTAGCTCCAATCTTGGTGGTATTGGTGGTGTTTTTCGGGATCATAAAGGCCGTTTGATCAGTGCATTTGGGAAGAAGAAGATCCATTGGGATGTGGCCCAGCTCGAAATGGAAGTAGTAATTACGGTGAAGGAGTTCCTTAAGAGTTGGATGTTGGAATGCAAGGGGTTGATCATTGAGAGTGATAATGTCAATATTATCCATTTCATTCAAGACTCATTGAAGAAGAATAAATGGCCTTTGGATAAGTGGCTGGCAAAGGATTTATTTTTTTTTAATGATTTCAATAAAGTTGTTTTCCATCATCCCTATAGATATTGTAATGAAGTAGCTAATTGTTGTGCTACTTTGGCATTGGAAAGTAGTTTTTCTTTTGATAGTTTTTCTTTAGAATGTACCCTTCCTTCTTGATGGACTTAATCAAGGAGGAATGTGATCCTTTTATTACTTGTATCTAGTTCTTTGATGCTTCTCTTTTAATGCAATGCTGTAATTATTCAAAAAAAAAAAAGAGATATGAATTAATAGGATATGATCGAAAGGGCACAAAGCCCTCTGTTAGCTAAGGTGGATTCAAATTTGTTCCCTTAGACAAATATTCATCTTAGGTCTACAAGGCTTCCTTGGATGAAATAACCCATGTCTACCAATAAGGATCCTTCGATTAGGTTGGGTCGACTACCTCCTCTGACTAAGTAGACCAAGGACCATAATGGTCCGGGATGATGGAACCATGGGATCTTAATATGATCCATCATCCATTCCCCCACCATCTTCTTTAAGTGAAAGATGATGAATATTTTAAATTTTAAATATCAAATTATCAAACCTTCCAATTCTTAAGCCCATGCTGCTACTATATTCCACATTCTATATTTCTCCGGATACAATGTATTCATCGATAACTAGCTTTAATTAAAAGTTCTCTCTCATGATGGGGAGGGTTAATTAACTCTTGGGGCTTGCGCCAATACCAAGCTAGAGCTCAGATCATAAATTCCTCACAAAATGATGGCAAAATCTCTGGGTTGTGTCTTATCTACAAACCCATCTGCCTTCCAAAATATTACTGAAACTTAAATCAGTTAAAACTCCCCCGAAGAAAAGCAGTGGTGGGAGGAGACCGGGGCAAAATTTTTGGAGCCCACATCTAACTTCTTAGCACCCTGCCTAAATCATTAGTCACTTTTCATACAATTGGATTACATGGATGTTTATCTCCAGTATGCCTTGATGAGAGGTATGGCATATCCATTTTGTGGTGGAGGAATTTGAAGGAAAAGCCCCATTATTACTATATGAAAAAATTTACAAAGTTACCAAAGAAACAAAAAAAGCACACTTAATTATATAAACATGATTAAGAGAGCAACATTAAAAACAAAAAAAATTCTAAAAATAAGATAACAATCTTTCATTTCTTCCTATTTTACTAATGATCGATCATAGGAGGAGATGAAAGAACTATAATGATTTCCTAGGTTTCCAAATAACCATCCAGGGACCAAGACACATAAAAAGGGAGAATCCCCCTTCAAAAAATTGAATCCAACCACCACAAAAAAAAAAGAGGAATCAATGACCCAGATATTGCTAATGAAAAAGTAATCAACAAACATATTAGGTCTTCCAAGCAGTAGATTTAGATTTCATAACATTAGAAATGATATAGGTTATTATGTTTTGGCAATTGATGTGGCTACCAAATCTCCTCTTATTTGTTTCTCTCCACATAAAATAAACAACACAACAAATAGAGTGAAATGCCAATGTTTTTTTTTGTCTTTCAATCAAACTTTGTAAACCAACAATATACTCATAAATTTGAGAAAGATTCAGTCTAACCATGAAAGTATATGCTTGAGGAATCAATTTTTAAGTATGCCAAAAGTATAGTATATTCAAAGTAGAAATGGTAGGTTCTTTCAAAACAATCATAACAAAAAGAGCATTGAGATTGCACAAAGGTATTACAAGAGATCAGCACAACCGCATTTTTAAGTCCCCCAACCATAGCAAGCCAAGAATAAGTGGAGTATTTGATAGAACAATATTTATGCCAAATATACTTCCACAAAAAAATTGGCCCACTATTAGAGTAAAAGGCAAAGAAAAGATTTTTAAATATTGGGCTAGATAAGGCTTTCCAAAAAATTGTGTCAGATTCAATTTCAGCATAAATATTATTACCTTTGATCTTAGCAGACATAGTTTCATAAAAAGATGTAAATTTACCCAATGTTCATTCATAATAAAATCAAAAGTTAACTACCAGCAAGAGCAGAAGATGAAGGGGAGTCAAATCCAATAGAATCTCTAATGTTAAACTCGTCACACCAAGGATCCCAAAGCAAAGATATCTTAGAAGAATCATGGATTTTATAAAAAAATATTTATCTTTTTAATAGAATTAGTAGCTTTAAAAAAATTATCCCAAATTTTAGAGCTCTTTGGAGTAGGACTATTCCTTAAATTGCCAAATTTATAGAATCACCATTTTCTTAGAAGACCATTGAATTTTAAGCAACGGCAAATAAGAGAACAAAACAAATGAAAGTTAAAAGCATAAAGAGAAGGTAACCCAATGCCACCAAGATACTTTGGTTTGTAGGTATTCTCTCAAGAAACAAGGTGTATATTTTTAGCCTCTAAGTTACCATGATATAATAACTTAGAACATAGTCTGGATATTAATTTGCAACATATTTTAGGAATAATAACACCCTTTATCCATTAAGAGATAGTGTTTGATATTCGGAATTTCACAAATTGCACCTTGCTTGCAAAATAGAGGGATTTTGCTTTTCAACCATCAAGAAGCTTGGATACTTTACTCCTGAGAGGATTAAAACTAGAGATAAGCAACCTTTAATAGAAATAGGTATTCTCAAGCAAGAGATAACTCAGTCATAATTAATGATGTTAAGGTAATAATAAATTTGATGTTTCTGTCTAAAATTTTTAGAAGTAATGTTTGTGCTCTTGGAATGATTAAAAGATAGTCCAAAAATTTCTTTCAAGGTGATGAGAATTCTACTCGGGCATTTAATATTTTGAAAAGAACCATTCCTGAACACTAACAGATCATCAGAATAAAACAAGTGGAAAGGAAAACGTTGTCCTTAGTGATGTCAAAATAAGCTTGAGTAGCAATAATAATATCAAAAAGATTGGAAATGTCATCCATACAAATGCAAAATAAGAGAGAAGACAAAAGGTAGCTTCTTCTATGCCCAATAGAGGAGTTTAAGAACCCCTTAAAGCTTCCTTTTAAGCAAATAAAAAAGTAAGCATTATCTATACAAGCATTGACCCATCCAACAAATAATTGGTGAAACCCTTTCTAGATCATTCTCTACACAAGGAAATTTATAGAAATAACATTGAAAGCTTCGAATATATCCGGCTTAGCACTTAACAATAGTTCCTTATTATTCCCTTTAATCTCAAAAGAGCCTCTTTAGCTTAAAGAATGTTGTCTGCGGAGATTCTATTATGGAGGAAACTTGCATGGCTTTGAAGAATGATGAATGGCATAATTGGTTAAGCCTAGATGTAAGAATCTTAAAAATAATCTTATAGAAAGTGTTACAAAGGGAAATATGTTTATAGTCATTAATCCCACATGCATGAGAAGTTTTTGGAATTATTGCAATAGCTATAGCTTTAACTTTCTTAGGGAGCTAAAACTTATGGAAGAAATGTTTAAGAACATTGCAAACATGCTCACCCACCACATGCCAGCAAGTTTCAAAAAATTCAAAAGTATATCCATCAGTCCCGGTAGATGAATTTTCGGATGATGAGCTCACCACAGCTTTAATTTCCTCATTGGTGATAGGAGCTGTTAGGATTGGGGCTAAGTAAGGGATGATGGAGCATGAGGGATGAGGAGGACTGCTGTAGGTACTAAGAGGATGGTTTTGAATTGAAAAGGTTTTTATAGTGGAGGGAGATAGCTTCAACAATACTAGTTATCACTAAAGGTGTCTACTATAGTAGAAATTTGTCCAATGAAATTATGATTTTTCCTACCATTTTTTTAGTTGAAACCCACCATCAGGCTTATAAGTTAATATAAAAAAGAAGTACAAGGTCCTTAAGGGGACCTCCAACTCGCAACTGGTCAAAAGAGCTAAGAAAATTCCAAAAAGAACATATGAGTTGGATATCCCCACTAAGCATGATTATAAGAAAACATAATAACAATCTAGACAAGCCAAAAACCAAAACCCAAAAGGAAAGGAAAAGATTATAGCCATTCAGTTCAGCCTTCCAACCAAAAAGGGGCCCTGCACAAAATAAGAATAAGTCACCAAAAAACCTGAAAAATAGTCCTGCAAGGAAACTAAAATTAATAATTAAACATAACATAATAAAAGAAAAATTAAAAGTAAAAAATAAAGTAAAATAAAACACAGAACAAGAAATAGTTATGCAATTAAACATCAGAAGGGGACATAATGATACTAAAATTAGTCTAACACTTCTCATAATTACTTCAGATAAATAGCAAAAAACATGTATAGTGACTGCAAAAGATAAAACAACTAAAGCTGCAGCAAACTTTCCAAATATCACTTTCAACATCAACAAGGTAATAATTCTAAATAGAAATTAGGAAGACAAATAAGACAGATAAGTAATTAAGAGAATAGTTCCATTGATCCATCATAGAAGACCAGAGGTACCCCATCTAACAGAAATGGGACAGCCTAATATTACAAAAGATCGAAAGCTAAAGCCAGCTCCAATGTGCTATGGCCTTAAAGGCCAAAAACGAAAGCAACAAACCCATTGAAAAGAGGTGAGGTGGGCCAGTTGAGCTTAGGAAGGTAAAACTATAACAGACATCATGATGAAAACCCCACTACCACTCAATTCTAAACCCAAAGCGAGTAATAGAAAAGAAATTTAGGTTATAGGGCAACACAACCATAATGACAACACTCTGGCACTTCCAACCCCAACTAACAAACCAATATAAAGAAACATATAAATAATACCCGGAATTAAGAGCTAGCAAGAACACCATTTACTACCAGCAGGCCAACCTAGAATGCCAATACACCGTATCCAATAGCAAATCAAACCCAATGCCCCTACCAAACCACAAAAAATACTAGGAATTAGAAGGTTCACAGATCCACAAAACCTCCAACCACAAGAGCCAACACCAAAATAGTAGGTACATAGAGGATGCAACTTATGAATATCACATCGAAAGATAAAAATAAGGCACCAATTAAACCAAAGCCAGCTCCCATGAACCAAGTCCATAAAGGAAAAAAACCAAAACAACAAAGCCATAAAAAAGGGACGAGGCGTGCCAGTTGAGCTCAAGAAGATAATACCAAAGTAGACATCATGATGAAAACCCAAATGCCACTCAATTATAAACCCAGTGAGAGTAAATGAAAAGAAATATAGGTAATAGTGCAATACAACCATAATGACAACACCAGGGCACTTCCATCCCCAACTAAAGAAACCAGCAAAAAGTAGAAGTAACTAATGCTAGAACTAACAGCTAATTAGAGCACCAAATACCACCAAAAGGCTAACCTAGAAGGCCAATATACCTTGCCCAATAGTAAAGACATCCAAACACCCCTACCAAATAGCACCAGGAAAAAGCACAGCACTCTATAAATAATCCCCTGGGGAGAAGAAGAGAAACAAAGTGTCTCTCCTTTAGCTCCCACAGCCAGGCGCAGAAGCCTTTACAACTAACTCCTTTTCAACAACCCTGGTGCAGTAGAGAATCGACTCCTTTTACTTCCTCCTAAAGCGTGCAGAGAACTGACTCCTTTTGCTTCCTCCTGAAGCGGGCAGAGAACCCAGACCTTTTGCTGAAGTAGACCTCCCAAGAACCTCCCAAGAACGAAGGATGAAGACGGGAGAAGACGACTTGGAACCTTGCTTGGAGTAACCCTTGTGAACCCTCTCACAAACTCCCCCTCACAAGTCCTCTCTCTCTCTCTCCCTCCCTCTCCCAAGGCTCTCTTAGGTCAAGACAGAAGCACTTAAGGTCTCTTACATGAGTCAGATCCTTTAAATAGAATTTTATGAACCGACATTATCATCCAATATGATATAGATATCGTCCTGGCAGATCAGTACAAATCGTGGACTATTATACTAAACATCACCCTGAATGGGAGTCTGGACAATTCAAAATTAGCTTGATCGTCCCGAACGATTAGTTCAAATCAGAGGTAAATCGTCCAGAACATCTCCCTGAATAGGATCTGGCCAATGTTGATCGTCTAGAAGCAACTAAGGTTTTTGAATTGATCGTCCAGGATGATATTGAGATCGTCCCGGACGATCTCAATATAAATCATCCTTAATTGATTTCCTAAATTGTCTGATCAATTTAGGCATAATTGTATCAAATCGTCCAGGACGATACACGATCGTCCTGACCGATATCCAAAAATAAAGTATGCCTAAATAGATCATGTCGGCGAATTCTTTCTATTTTGAGCATATGATCCTGGTCGATACATGTATTGTCCAAGCTGATATCCTAATGACGGCTGCCTTGACTAGGAGTCCTGATTAGGGTTTCTGTTTTAAACCCGATCATCCAGGACGATTTAAATATCATTTCGGATGATATGAGTAAAAATAGAAATTATAAATCAGTTAAGAAAGAATCACTCAACTGTGTGTGTGTGTATGGTTACTTAGCATCAGACACTTTCAAGATTACAATTGACTCAAAAAAGGGAAAAGAAAAGTTACATACTGACTCAACCCTAATCTATGCAATATTGTGCTGGTTTCATTTGTCATCTGATCTCTTGGCCCTGAAATATTAGTAAAAAAAGGCAGTCGTATTGTTTGCTATCATCAAAACCATAATTCATGAAACTAAATCTACAACAATCTCCCCCTTTTTGATGATGGCAAACACTCTGATGATTATTTCAAAAATAGCAGTGTAAAAATTGAAAGGCTTTCAAGATTAAGAGTAAAAGTTCAAACATACAAACCTACTACTCCTCCTTTTGACATCTCAAAAAGGATGAGGAAACTAAGAAATGAAGTAAACAAACCCCTTCCTTTTTTTTTTTGATAAACCAAGGCATGAGCATGATGTAGTATTTCATGTGATTGATTTTAACAATTTGTAAGTTAATGAGTTAACAACATCAAAAATTCAAAAAATGGTAGAATATTCGATCATGGTTACCCTTAGCTCGGACTTTCTTTTAGGGTAGAATCGTCTTTTGAAATCAATGACCTAACTCAAAAATTCAATTGAATATGAAAAAGAGGATCCGTTCACCACTTGGTTTCAGAAAAAATATCTTTATAGAATAATGTATCAAAGTAAATTTGTCACAATCGCAAAACAATCGAAATCAAGCCTTTGATTTTATCAAGTGATACATGAAAACTT